>NC_059202.1:31988573-32303156 GCF_020615455.1 Coregonus clupeaformis
TAATATCTATCTATCTATCTATCTATCTATCTATCTATCTATCTATCTATCTATCTATCTATCTATCTATCTATTATCTATCTATCTATCTATTATCTATCTATCTATCCACATGAAGGCTATACTATCTATCTATCTATCCACATGAAGGCTATACTATCTATCTATCTATCCACATGAAGGCTATACTATCTATCTATCTATCCACATGAAGGCTATACTATCTATCTATCTATCCACATGAAGGCTATACTATCTATCTATCTATCCACATGAAGGCTATACTATCTATCTATCTATCCACATGAAGGCTATACTATCTATCTATCTATCCACATGAAGGCTATACTATCTATCTATCTATCCACATGAAGGCTATACTATCTATCTACCTATCCACATGAAGGCTATACTATCTATCTACCTATCCACATGAAGGCTATACTATCTATCTACCTATCCACATGAAGGCTATACTACTATCTACCTATCCACATGAAGGCTATACTACTATCTACCTATCCACATGAAGGCTATACTACTATCTACCTATCCACATGAAGGCTATACTATCTATCTATTCACATGAAGGCAAACTATCTATCTATTCACATGAAGGCAAACTATCTATCTATCCACATGAAGGCTATACTATGTATCTATCCACATGAAGGCTATACTATGTATCTATCCACATGAAGGCTATACTATCTATCTATCCACATGAAGGCTATACTATCTATCTATCCACATGAAGGCTATACGATCTATCCACATGAAGGCTATACTATCTACACTATACTATCTATCTATCTGTCTGTCTGTCTGTCTGTCTGTCTGTCTGTCTGTCTGTCTGTCTGTCTGTCTGTCTGTCTGTCTGTCGGCTATACTGTCTGTCGGCTATACTGTCTGTCGGCTATACTGTCTGTCTGTCTGGCTATACTGTCTGTCTGTCTGTCTGTCTGTCGGCTATACTGTCTGTCTGTCTGTCTGTCTGTCGGCTATACTGTCTGTCTGTCTGTCTGTCTGTCGGCTATACTGTCTGTCTGTCTGTCTGTCTGTCGGCTATACTGTCTGTCTGTCTGTCGGCTATACTGTCTGTCTGTCTGTCGGCTATACTGTCTGTCTGTCTGTCGGCTATACTGTCTGTCTGTCTGTCGGCTATACTGTCTGTCTGTCTGTCGCTATACTGTCTGTCTGTCTGTCTGCTATACTGTCTGTCTGTCTGTCGGCTATACTGTCTGTCTGTCTGTCGGCTATACTGTCTGTCTGTCTGTCGGCTATACTGTCTGTAGGCCTGTCTGTAGGCTATACTATCTATCTATCTATCCACATGAAGGCTATACTATCTATCTATCTATCCACATGAAGGCTATACTATCTATCTATCTATCCACATGAAGGCTATACTATCTATCTATCTATCCACATGAAGGCTATACTATCTATCTATCTATCCACATGAAGGCTATACTATCTATCTATCTATCCACATGAAGGCTATAATTACAGTGGGGAGATGCAATAAAATGCAAATTAATTACTTAAAAATCATACAATGTGATTTTCTGGATTTTTGTATTAGATTCCATCTCTCACAGTTGAAGTGTACCTATGATAAAAATTACAGACCTCTACATGCTTTGTAAGTAGGAAAACCTGCAAAATCGGCAGTGTATCAAATACTTGTTCTCCCCACTGTATATATCTATCCACATGAAGGCTATACTATATATCTATCCACATGAAGGCTATACTACTACCTATCTATCCACATAAGCTACATGTCCATTGTGCTCTTGAATGTAGTTATAGTTGGTCTCCTAACATCAGCTGCCCTGAGTGCTGCCAGATTAAAATGTCTGGTGAGGAGTCTCCTTCTTGTACTCAGACAGAAACGGATTGGCTCTGTCAGGGGAGATGAATTGGGAGTGTGTATGCTTGCGTGCGGTCTGTGTGTGTGAAGTGCCTTGGGCCTCTGTGTACTCAGAATGAGAGGTGCAGCCAGGCTCAGTAGAATGAGCTTGTTGTGGAAAGGCTTGACCTTTTCACATTTCAGACCGGTCAAACGGTGCTGCACTCAGTGGGTGGGGATGTGTAGGGAGCAGTCGAAAGTTTGTGGCTCTCTCTATATGTGTATTCATGCTCGCTCACCTCAAATCAGAAAGCATGTACAGTGCATTCGGAAATTATTCAGACCCCTTCCCTTTTTCCACATTTTGTTACCTTACAGCCTTATTCTAAAATGGATTAAATTAATGTTTTTACTCATCAATCTACACACAATACCACATAATGACAAAGCGAAAACAGGTTTTTAGAAATCTTTGCAAATGTATTAAAATAAAAAAAAGAAATACCTTATTTACATAAATATTCAGACCCTTTGCTATGAAACTCAAAATTGAGCTCAGGTGCATCCTGTTTTCATTGATCATCCTTGAGATGTTTGTACAACTTGATTGGAGTCCACCTGTGGTAAATTCAATTGATTGGACATGATTTGGAAAGGCACACACCTGTCTATATAAGGTCCCACAGTTGACAGTGCATGTCATAGCAAAAACCAAGCCATGAGGTTGAAGGAATTGTCCGTAGAGCTCCGAGATAGGATTGTGTCGAGGCACAGATCTGGGGAAGGGTACCAAAACATTTCTGCAGCATTGACGGTCCCCAAGAACACAGGGGCCTCCATCATTCTTAAATGGAAGAAGTTTGGAACCACCAAGACTCTTCCTAGAGCTGGCCGCCCGGCCAAACTGAGCAATCGGGGAGAAGGGCCTTGGTCAGGAAGGTGACCAAGAACCTTATGGTCACTCTGACAGAGCTCCAGAGTTCGTCTGTGGAGATGGGAGAACCTTCCAGAAGGACAACCATCTCTGCAGCACTCCACCAATCAGGCCTTTATGGTAGTGGCCAGACGGAAGCCACTCCTCAGTAAAAGGCACATGACAGCCCACTTGGAGTTTGCCAAAAGGAACCTAAAGGAATCTCAGACTATAAGAAACAAGATTCTCTGGTCTGATGAAACCAAGATTGAACTCTTTGGCCTGAATGTCAAGAGTCACGTCTGGAGGAAACCTGGCACCATCCCTACGGTGAAGCATGGTGGTGGCAGCATCATGCTGTGGGGATGTTTTTCAGCGGCAGGGACTGGGAGACTAGTCAGGATTTACACATAACAAAATGTCAAGGGGTCTGAATACTTTTCGAATGCACTCTAAACCCATGGCTAGCATTCTTGCTAGAGAGAGTAGTTTCTGTGGCATTATGCTAGCATGTTGTCACCAAGTTTAGAGAATGAGCCACAGAGGGCAATACGCACGCACGCACGCACACACACACAGAGGATCTGGGTCACGAGCTCTGTCTGAACTCTCCACACCAGATCATCTGATTCGCTGTGCTGTGTAACATGATTCAGGGAAAATAAGAAAAATGCTGCCCTGCTTACTGGAAGAAGAATAATAGGAGAGCACTTTTACTAAACCACTCTCTCCACTAAGCCATGTCTAGAGTGAGGAGTATATCCGCTGCACACACATATTCAACGCTGAGTACACTCTGATACACACATACACACACACTCTTTCCCACTTCCTGCTTGTCCCATGAAGTGTCAGGCTCTTTGTTAGATCTCAAATCTGTATGTTTGAACGGGCCCGTTCTGCCTCCCCACCCCCTCCTGTCAAAGTTTAAAAGTTTAATATATATATATATATATATATATATATATATATTTGTGGCGTGTACAGGATACAGCAGGTGTAAAACAGTATTGTGTAATGCTTACTTGTGAGCTCTTTCCCAATAATGCAGTAATAAAAGTAATAATATAGATAAACACCCATGAGAAATAAGATGGAGAAAAAAAAGATAAATGGGAAAAAATTGCTAATGTCAGGTCGAAGCTCGCAAGACGGCAACCATACAGTACGCCACCATATTCTCCAAGGAGATAGAAAACGAAAGGCTTTAAAGGCCATGTTCAACTCTATAGTAAATTCCTCTGAAGCCCTGAATTGCAAAAGAAAGTGTGTGTCTGGATAATGTCCATTGACTTAACACCCTCAGGTTCTGTACGAAGAGAAAGGTGCCCCGTGTTCTGTTTCATTCTAACTGAATCAAGCTAAATGGCCTGTGTTATTGTCTCTGCTTGTTTTTTGTTGCAGTAGAAAGCCATACAGAAATAGCACTGTTTGTTTAATAGTTAAGTCCATAAGTTCTGAAATGCAGGTTTTATTCCGTGCTTGTTTTGTAAAGGCAGTTATCTTTATTTTCTAACACGCGTCACAAATTGCCTGTTGCCTGGCCTACTGAGTTCTGGGTTTGCCATGGCACTGTGAGGTCACCTACGCTGAGAGCTCTGGAAACAAATTGGGGTTTGACTGCTCTGGGGGTTGATCACTTACATCTCGTGGTCTTGACTTTTTGGCTTATCGTTAGTTGGCTGGCTGTTTTGGATTCAAATAATGCAGCCACGGCTTTGTTTAATCTTTCGGACGAATTACAAGTACTGCATGCTGTGTCTAGAGATGGCAAAAGAGGCTCCGGGACTGTTCTTAACCACTGCCAAGATGTGGTGGATTTTCGTGCGCTTTTCAGCAGCTGTGGTATCACCAGGTGGGTGCTACATGTTTGGCAATGGAGGACTAGTACCTACGGAGGAGCAGGTCATGTGGAGGAATTGACCATCGGAGAAGGAGATGTTGTGCAGACTGTCTTTGTTTCTCTCTGGCTGTACCATCGATGCCCCCTCCGCTGAAGCTACACTGCCTTTCCATTCCAAACTGCCTCAACTTCCAGCCTTTCATCAGAAGCCAAATAGAGACATTTAATCTCCATCTCTACCGTCTGAATTTCAATGTGTTTGTTTTGCTTTTTATGTGCTTTGAGATTATTTTCTATAATGAAAGGAGCTATACAAGTTAAATAAATTATTACTTCTATACCAGGAAGTTATTGTTACAAATGATTGCTACAGGCAGTCCTCCAATTGGGGGCAAACTACTACCCTCGCAATTTGTGGGAAAGCAACATTTAGTGCTTTTGATGTTGCGTTTAATGTTTAACACTCTTTGGTTCAGTCTCAACAACAGAGATAAAAAATTAAACAACAGCAGCAGCAGCCCACAGTTACTCTATTGTCCTGGGTGTGACACAGAGGGGAGAGCTGACACTGCAGGCTTGAAAGAGGCAGCCTATCAGTGACTCATCCTTGCTGATGAGGATTCCCGCAATCTCCCTCATGACACCACCCAGAGGCGCCACTCAGTCGGTCAGTCTTCCCCCTCGGACTAGCCCAGTGGAGGTGGGCAACATGGTGCCATAGTAGACCTAATGCCCCATCTCTGTTCCTGTTAGCAGGGGGCAGTGGCCCTTCACCAGCCCTCTACCAGGAAGGAGGATGTGATTGTGAAAAATGTGATTGTTTCACATTCATCATTCATTTCTTAAAGGAAATCAGGAGCTACAGTGCCTTCAGAAAGTATTCACACCCCTTGACTTTTTACCCACATTTTGTTGTTACAAAGTGGGATTAAAATGTATTTGTCATTTTTGGTCAATGATCTACACAAAATACTCTGTCAAAGTGGTAGAAATATTCTAACATTTATTACAAATTAATGAAAAATAAAACACCAATATCTTGATTAGATAAGTATTCACCCCGCTGAGTCAATACATGTTAGAAACACCTTTGGCAGCGATTACAGCTGTGAGTCTTTTGGAGTAAGTCTCTAAGAGCTTTGCAAACCTGGATTGTACAATATTTGCCCTTTTTTTTAAAGTATTATTCTTCAAGCTCTGTCAAGTTGGTTGTTGATTATTGCTAGACAGCCATTTTCAAGTCTTGCCATAGATTTGCAAGCTGATTTTAAGTCAAAACTGTAACTAGGCCACTCGGGAACATTCAATGTTGTCTTGGTAAGCAACTCCAGTCTAGATTTGGCCTTGTGTTTTAGGTTATTGTCCTGCTGAAAGGGGAATTTGCCTGTGCTTAGCTATATTCAGTTTATTTTTATCCTTAAAAACTCCATAGTCCTTGACGATGACAAGCATACCCATAACACGATGCAGCCACCACCATGCTTGAAAATATGAAGTGTTAATCAGTGATGTGTTGGAGTTTCCCCATACATAACTCTTTGTATTCAGGACATAAAGTTAATTTCTTTGCCCCGTTTTTTTGCAGTATTACTTAAATGCTTTGTTACAAACAGGATGTATGTTTTTGAATATTTGTATTCTGTACAAGCTTCCTTCTTTTCACGCTCTTATTTAGGTTAGTATTGTGGAGTAACAACAATGTTGACAAGCAGACTGTATCCTCTGAGATCTCTGTCAATCACCGCATTCTTATTGGCAGACTAAATAGCCTTGGTTTCTCAAATGAGTGCCTCGCCTGGTTCACCAACTACTTCTCAGATAGAGTTCAATGTGTCAAATCGGAGGGCCTGTTGTCTGGACCTATGGCAGTCTCTATGGGGGTGCCACAGAGTTCAATTCTCGGGCCGACTCTATTCTCTGTGTATATCAATGATGTTGCTCTTGCTGCTGGTGACTCTCAGATCCACCTCTACGCAGACGACACCATTTTGTATACAGTGGGGGGAAAAGTATTTAGTCAGCCACCAATTGTGCAAGTTCTCCCACTTAAAAATATGAGAGGCCTGTAATTTTCATCATATGTACACGTCAACTATGACAGACAATTAGAGAAAAATTTCCAGAAAATCACATTGTAGGATTTATAATGAATTTATTTGCAAATTATGGTGGAAAATAAGTATTTGGTCAATAACAAAAGTTTCTCAATACTTTGTTATATACCCTTTGTTGGCAATGACACAGGTCAAATGTTTTCTGTAAGTCTTCACAAGGTTTTCACACACTGTTGCTGGTATTTTGGCCCATTCCTGTCGCTGGGCAACACAGACTTTCAACTCCCTCCAAAGATTTTCTATGGGTTTGAGATCTGGAGACTGGCTAGGCCACTCCAGGACCTTGAAATGCTTCTTACGAAGGCACTCCTTCGTTGCCCGGGCGGTGTGTTTGGGATCATTGTCATGCTGAAAGACCCAGCCACGTTTCATCTTCAATGACCTTGCTGATGGAAGGTCACTCAAAATCTCACGATACATGGCCCCATTCATTCTTTCCTTTACACGGATCAGTCGTCCTGGTCCCTTTGCAGAAAAACAGCCCCAAAGCATGATGTTTCCACCCCCATGCTTCACAGTAGGTATGGTGTTCTTTGGATGCAACTCAGCATTCTTTGTCCTCCAAACACGACGAGTTGAGTTTTTACCAAAAAGTTCTATTTTGATTTTATCTGACCATATGACATTCTCCCAATCCTCTTCTGGATCATCCAAATGCACTCTAGCAAACTTCAGACGGGCCTGGACATGTACTGGCTTAAGCAGGGGGACACGTCTGGCACTGCAGGATTTGAGTCCCTGGCGGCGTAGTGTGTTACTGATGGTAGGCTTTGTTACTTTGGTCCCAGCTCTCTGCAGGCCATTCACTAGGTCCCCCGTGTGGTTCTGGGATTTTTGCTCACCGTTCTTGTGATCATTTTGACCCCACGGGGTGAGATCTTGCGTGGAGCCCCAGATCGAGGGAGATTATCAGTGGTCTTGTATGTCTTCCATTTCCTAATAATTGCTCCCACAGTTGATTTCTTCAAACCAAGCTGCTTACCTATTGCAGATTCAGTCTTCCCAGCCTGGTGCAGGTCTACAATTTTGTTTCTGGTGTCCTTTGACAGCTCTTTGGTCTTGGCCATAGTGGAGTTTGGAGTGTGACTGTTTGAGGTTGTGGACGGGTGTCTTTTATACTGATAAGTTCAAACAGGTGCCATTAATACAGGTAACGAGTGGAGGACAGAGGAGCCTCTTAAAGAAGAAGTTACAGGTCTGTGAGAGCCAGAAATCTTGCTTGTTTGTAGGTGACCAAATACTTATTTTCCACCATAATAAATTCATTAAAAATCCTACAATGTGATTTTCTGGATTTTTTTTCCTCAATTTGTCTGTCATAGTTGACGTGTACCTATGCTGAAAATTACAGGCCTCTCTCATCTTTTTAAGTGGGAGAACTTGCACAATTGGTGGCTGACTAAATACTTCTTTTCCCCACTGTATATCTGGCCCTTCATTGGACACTGTTTTAACAAAACTCCAAACGAGCTTCAATGCCATACAACACTCCTTCCGTAGCCTCCAACTGCTCTTAAACGCTAGTAAAACTAAATGCATGCTCTTCAATCGAACGCTGCTTGCACCCGCCCGCCCGACTAGAATCACTACTCTCGGCGGGTCTGACTTAGAATATGTGGACAACTACAAATACCTAGGTGTCTGGTTAGACCGTAAACTCTCCTTCCAGACTCACATTAAGCATCTCCAATCCAAAGTTAAATCTAGAATGGGCTTCCTATTTTGCAACAAAGCCTCCTTCACTCATGCTGCCAAACATGCCCTCGTAAAACTGACTATCCTACCTATCCTTGACTTCGGTGATTTCATTTACAAAATATCCTCCAACACTCTACTCAGCAAATTGGATGTAGTCTATCACAGTGCCATCCGTTTTGTCACCAAAGCCCCATATACTACCCACCATTGTGACCTGTACGCTCTCGTTGGCTGGCCTCACTACATATTTGTCGCCAATCCCACTGGCTCCAGGTCATCTATAAATCTCTGCTAGGTAAATCCCTGCCTTATTTTAGCTCATTGGTCACCATAGCAACACCCACCCGTAGTATGCGCTCCAGCAGGTATATGAAAATGTATGCACTCACTGACTGTAAGTCGCTCTGGATAAGAGCGTCTGCTAAATGACTAAAATGTAAATGTAAATGTATATCTCACTGGTCATCCCCAAAGCCAACACCTCCTTTGGTCGCCATTCCTTCCAGTTCTCTGCTGCTAATGACTGGTACGAACTGCAAAAATCTCTGAAGCTGGAGACTCTTATCTCCCTCACTAACTTTAAGCATCAGTTGTCAGAGCAGCTTACCGATCACTGCACCTGTACACAGCCCATCTGTAATTAGCCCACCCAACTACCTCATTCCCATATTGTTATTTATTTTGCACTTTTGCACCCCAGTATCTCTATTTGCACCTCATCTTCTGCACATCTATCACTCCAGTGTTAATACTAAATTGTAATTATTTTGCACTATGGCCTATTTATTGCCTTACCTCCATAACTTACTACATTTGCACACACTGTATATAGATTTTCTATTGTGTTATTGACTGTATGTTTTGTTCATCCCATGTATAACTCTGTGTTGTTTTTATCGCACGGCTTTGCTTTATCTTGGCCAGGTCGCAGTTGTAAATGAGAACTTGTTCTCAACTGGCTTACCTGGTTAAATAAAGGTGAAAAAAAAAAAAAATGTTTGATCCATTCTCAGTTCTCTCATATCACAACCATTAATCTCTAACTGTTTTAAAATCACCATCGGCCTCATAGTGAAATCCATGAGCATTTTCCTTCTTCTCTGGTAACCGAGTTAGGAAGGACGCCTGTATCTTTGTAGTGACTGGGTGTATTTATACACCATCCAAAGCCTAAATAATAACTACCATGATCAAAGAGATATTCAGCGTCTGCTTTTTTAAACTTTTTTTTTGTACACATCTACCAATAGGTGCCCTTTTTTTCGAGCCATTGAAAAACCTCCATGGTCTTTGTGGTTGAATCTGTGTTTGAAATGTACTACTTGGTTGAGGGACCTTACAATTATCTGTATTTGTGGGGTACAGAGATGGGGTAGTCATAGTTTACCACAACTATTGAACACAGAATGAATCCATGCAACTTATTATGTGATTTGTCAAGCACATTTTTACTCCTGAACGTATTTAGGCTTGCTATAACAAAGGGGTTGAATACTTATTGACTCAAGACATTTCAGCTTTTCATTTTTTATTAATTTGTCAATTTCTAAATGCAAAATTCCACTTTGACATTATTGGGTATTGTGTGTAAGCTAGTGACGCAAAATCTCAATTTAATCCATTTTAAATTCAGGCTGTAACAGAACATAATTTGGAAAATGTCAAGGGGTGTGAATACTTTCTGAAGGCACTATCTTTTTAGTACTAGACAATTTCTTTCATCTCTGTCTTATCATTAGAATTTATCAGTAGCCTTTCCCCCAGGTGCTTTGCCGATCATAGCCTTGTTTTCCATAAGCAGAGATGTTGGTTATGATGGATTGTGTAGGTGCAGGACTCTGGATGGGCTCAGATGTGGTGAAGACATCAGCTGTTGAAGGGCCTTTCATCATATCAGTGTAATTATTTGTAATCTTTTCATCATCTAGTATTTGTTTTTAGATCGCATGTAGACCAAGCATTTATCAGTTTGTATTACAGATAGGCCTATGTTGTAAGTTATGGTGACTTGAAAAATATATCAGATACACTCGCTCGTCTGTCTTTGCGGATGGTCTCTATGTACACAACAGTTAGTCTAAAGAATAAGATCTCAAAACCTTTCCCAGTATTTATTAACCATGTAGCTACATGGACTGTCAGTGTGGAACAGGTGCTTTGACAGCTTGGAATGACCTCTCCATCTACTGTAGCTCAACACTGATCAGTGACTGCCCATTCCATTAGTTCTTTAATTATTTTGACATCTCAGCAAAACTCAATCATAACATTTTAACTTCAAGCAGTAGCAGCCTTGAAATGGAGCCTAATCTGTCAGGCAGACAAAAGTCAGCGTCTGAAAATAAGTCTGCCAACCTCTAAATATAATAATCATTAAATGCTGATCCCAGACCATTAACCACAGCCATAAGCAGCGGCTCAAGAGCCGCTAAAGAGGACCCAGCGCACAGCACTGTTTACACTACAAATGCGGTTGAGTTACACCATGTACAGTAAAAGGAGCTTGACTGCCAGTAACTCTAGTCACTTACCAACAAAAGCATCATTTCCTGAAAGCTCCTCCCTCTGCTCCCCTCCCCTCTGCTCTCTCACCAGCACCTTAGAGCATTGAGGAACTAGACCACAATCAATATGACTAAACCTCTATGCAAATACCTGTCAGTCCAGCCGTAGCAGGAAATGTGTGTGTTTTAGGGCAGTGTTTTCTGCCCAGAGCTTACCTGTAGTGTGCGTTGTCCAAATGTGTGTGTCAGTGTTCTGAGGAGCTGGTAGGGCCGTCTGCTATTGGGAAACATTACAGCTGTGAGGTGTTTCCACTGCTCCAGCACATGGAAGGATCTGTCGTTGTAAGGGAAAGGTGAATTAGGAGTGTATGGTCTTTCCACCCAAAGCTTTTGGACTCATGTCTTCTATTCTGCCGCTTTGGACTAAACTCTATTTACAGTTGGGACGACCACTTCCCAAGGTAAGGATGGTCATCAGTTCTTTATGTTGAAGTGTGTAAAGCAGGGAGCTCGGTGTCTGAGGTGAACAAGAATTTCTAGACGTTTACAGAATGTGTGTTTTCATTTTATTGTTTCTTATTTTTTTGTTTGAAACACTGACTGTCTCATAGGTAATGGATAATCTATAGGTTAGGTGTTATCTGGTGGACTATGATTTCCCAATGCTGATTTTAGAGTGGTTGTTATTTCTTTGTTTGCTTTCTTGAATGTGTTATTATAAAATATTCTAACTTCTCCTTACACCTCCTTGGTAGAATATAAATTGTCCGTACACCTAGGCCTCACCTCTTCTGCCTAGCTTGCATTATGGCCTTGTCTGACCTATGTAGAATTAGCTGAAGTTGGGTTCATTTCAGACATGTATAGGCTACTACTCTATCAATAAGCACCAATTACATGTTCATGTCAAAAACATTCTGCTGCGCATTCTCTTCATCACACGTCACTCTTAGACATTGGACTGCGTTATATTCCATATTGGTGGTTTTGGAGTGAGGGAGCTTAAAATGCTGTTCTGTTTCACATTGGGCTTCCTATGCTGCTCGTCCCTGTTGGTGACTGCCAGTCACGATAAATGTGACATGGCTGTCTGTAACACAGCCTTCCAGTAAGTCCTAGAACCTGATAGCTACGCATGACCACCATACAGCACAAGTGCCGCTGCACTCTCATCTCTCTATTCCAAGAATAGAGGACAGAACACAGTCATACATTCTCTGAAAGGTTTTTGTTCTGAATGAATCTGCAATTTATACGTTGATGTTCATTCATCTAATCGCATGATTTGGCTCCAAGGTTATTATCAACAAATTCAGTGTTTTCATCACAATGCCCAATTTATGCGTCATGCAGTGGTCTGCGTCATGCTCTTTCATTGACGTCCAATGTACGCAGACAGACATGGTGTTTTTTCCACCCAGTGAGTGTAGAGTAGACTTTGATGACCCACGTAATAATTTCCCGGTCCTCTCCGGTCCAGAGGTGCTGTGTGTGGCTTGTCATGTCCACTGCAGACGCCAGGGAGTCAGCACTATTTTAGGCCTAGAGTGGCAGCAAGGCATGTCTTATTGGAACTGGCAGAGGGAGAGCGGGAGGGAGATAATGGAGGAGGGAGACTCACTGTGAGTGGTGTCCTCCTGTCCTGGGTGAGTCACTGAGTTGGAACTCGACAACCCCGGCCCGCTGACTGACCACAGGTGGGAATTTACTGAGAAAGACTGGAAGGTTAACTGAGTTCATGGACTTCTGGTGTTGAAGTGTGTGGGGTGGGATTTTAGAGGTGGCTTTTTTTCTTCAGCCAATTCCATTCAAAATCAAAAGAGAAACCGGTATTAAGAGTGATTATGTCTCACTGTAATTTTGTTAAAACGAACAGTTGGAACCTAAATTATTTTCCAATCGTTACGTTCTGAACAGAACCATTACGTTTTTTCTTTCCGTTCCACTGTTCCAACCAGCAAAATAAAGTTCTGAACCGGTTTGAACCCCAAAAAAGTAACAGTTTATATTGTTCCTTTCTGTTCCTTTTTAAACCTCTGAAATCATTGTATTTTTACATTTAGCTCAAAATTAAATTACTTCACCAATTGATAGAGCAGCTTGCTATGGAGCGGGCAAGCTATGTACATGCATTGGACAGACAAGTGTAGTGGAGGGTGCAACATGCGACTGACATTTTGCAGGTGAGGAGAGCGCTGAGCATCTTTGTTGTTATCACATGCATTATCTGAATTAGGCCCCCAGAATTATACCTATGGAGGAGCAGCTTCTATGAAGGAACTTTGAATGTCTTTGAACTTCAGCGAGTTGGCTTAACTAACGTTGGACCAGAGCTAGCCCTTGATCATGACTCTCAGTTCCATTACATATTACACATAATGCCGTCTAGAGTTTTTGAGAGCTAAACCAGAGCTAGCAACAAGCTGGCTAGCTAACAAGCTTGGCAGTGGCACCAGAATTAAAATAAAAACACGTCTTACCTTTTGGACTTAATAAATCCAATGTGAAATGTGTCATAACTATAGTATACTTAAGTAGCATTGAAAAAATGTATCCATTGTTCTCTAATTAAAAATCTCTTTACCTAATTTCTGAATTATGCATGTAATGTCAGTAGCTACAGTAGACTGCTTCAGAGGGGAGGGGGAGGTAGCCTACACACACACACACACACTGGTAAAGATTTCCAGCTGGCAGGCAGACACTGCAATACTTATATATATATATATATATATATATATATATATTTAATTTTTCACCTTTATTTAACCAGGTAAGCCAGTTGAGAACAAGTTCTAATTTACAACTGCGACCTGGCCAAGATAAAGCAAAGCAGTGCAATAAAAACAACAATACAGAGTTACATATGGGGTAAAACAAAACATAAAGTCAAAAATACAAAATAAAATATATATACAGTGTGTGCAAATGTAGCAAGTTATGGAAGTAAAGCAATAAATAGGCCATAGTGCAAAATAATTACAATTAGTATTAACACTGGAATGATAGATCTGCAAGAGATTATGTGCAAATAGAGATACTGGGGTGCAAATGAGCAAAATAAATAACAATATGGGGATGAGGTAGTTGGGTGGGTTAGTTTCAGATGGGCTGTGTACAGGTGCAGTGATCGGTAAGGTGCTCTGACAACTGATGCTTAAAGTTAGTGAGGGAGATAAGAGTCTCCAGTATCAGAGATTTTTGCAGTTCGTTCCAGTCATTGGCAACAGAGAACTGGAAGGAATGGCGGCCAAAGGAGGTGTTGGCTTTGGGGATGACCAGTGAGATATACCTGCTGGAGCGCATACTACAGGTGGGTGTTGCTATGGTGACCAATGAGCTAAGATAAGGCAGGGATTTGCCTAGCAGTGATTTATAGATGGCCTGGAGCCAGTGGGTTTGGCAACGAATATGTAGTGAGGACCAGCCAACAAGAGCGTGCAGGTCACAGTGGTGGGTAGTATATGGGGCTTTGGTGACAAAACGGATGGCACTGTGATAGACTACATCCAATTTGCTGAATAGAGTGTTGGAGGCTATTTTGTAAATGACATCGCCGAAGTCAAGGATCGGTAGGATAGTCAGTTTTACGAGGGCATGTTTGGCAGCATGAGTGAAGGAGGCTTTGTTGCGAAATAGGAAGCCGATTCTATATTTAACTTTGGATTGGAGATGCTTAATGTGAGTCTGGAAGGAGAGTTTACAGTCTAACCAGACACCTAGGTATTTGTAGTTGTCCACATACTCTAGGTCAGACCCGCCGAGAGTAGTGATTCTAGTCGGGTGGGCGGGTGCCAGCAGCGTTCGATTGAAGAGCATGCATGTAGTTTTACTTGTGTTTAAGAGCAGTTGGAGGCTACGGAAGGAGTGTTGTATGGCATTGAAGCTCGTTTGGAGGTTTGTTAACACGGTGTCCAATGAAGGGCCAGATGTATACAAAATGGTGTCGTCTGCGTAGAGGTGGATCTGAGAGTCACCAACAGCAAGAGCGACATCATTGATATACACAGAGGAAAAGAGTCGGGCCGAGAATTGAACCCTGTGGCACCCCCATAGAGACTGTCATAGGTCCAGACAACAGGCCCTCCGATTTGACACACTGAACTCTATCTGAGAAGTAGTTGGTGAACCAGGTGAGGCAGTCATTTGAGAAACCAAGGCTATTTAGTCTGCCAATAAGAATGCGGTGGTTGACATAGTCGAAAGCCTTGGCCAGGTTTATGAAGACGGCTGCATAGTACTGTCTATTATCGATCTCGGTTATAATATTGTTTAGGACCTTGAGCATGGCTGAGGTGCACCCATGACCAGCTCGGAAACCAGATTGCATAGTGGAGAAGGTACAGTGGGATTCGAAATGGTCGGTGATCTGTTTGTTAACTTGACTTTCAAAAGGCAGGGCAGGATGGATATAGGTCTGTAACAGTTTGGATCTAGAGTGTCACCCCCTTTGAAGAGGAGGATGACCGCGGCAGCTTTCCAATCTCTGAGGATCTCAGACGTTACAAAAGAGAGGTTGAACAGGCCAGTAATAGGGGTTACGACAATTTCGGCTGCTAATTTCGGGTCCAGATTGTCTAGCCCAGATGATTTGTAGGTGTCCAGATTTTGCAGCTCTTTTAGAACATCAGCTGTCTGAATTTGTGTGAAGGAGAAGCGGGGGGGGCATGGGCAAGTTGCAGCGGAGGGTGCAGAGCTGGTGGCCGGGGTAGTGGTAGCCAGGTGGAAAGCATGGCCAGCCGTAGCAAAATGCTTGTTGAAATTCTCGATTATTGTATATTTATCGGTGGTGATAGTGTTTCCTAGCCTCAGTGCAGTGGGCAGCTGGGAGGAGGTGCTCTTATTCTCCATGGACTTTACATTGTCCCAAAACTTTTTGGAGTTAGTGCTACAGGATGCAAATTTCTGTTTGAAAAAGCTAGCCTTTGCTATCCTAACTGCTTGTGTATATTGGTTCCTGACTTCCCTGAAAAGTTGCATATCGCGTGGGGCTATTCGATGCTAATGCAGTATGCCACAGGATGTTTTTGTGCTGGTCAAGGGCAGTCAATTCTGAGGAGAACCAGGGGCTATCTCTGTTCTTAGTTCTGAATTTCTTGAATGGGGCATGCTTATTTAAGATTGAGAGGAAAGCACTTTTAAAGAACAACCAGGCATCCTCTACTGACGGAATGAGATCGATATCCATCCAGGATACCTGGGCCAGGTCAATTAGGAAGGCCTGCTCGCTAAAGTGTTTTAGGGAGCGTTTGACAGTGATGAGGGGTGGTCGTTTGACCGCGGACCCGTTACGGACGCAGGCAATAAGGCAGTGATCGCTGAGATCCTGGTTGAAGACAGCGGAGGTGTATTTAGAGGGTAAGATAGTCAGGATGATATCTATGAGGGTGCCCATGTTTACGGATTTAGGGTTGTACCTGGTAGGTTCCTTGATAATTTGTGTGAGACTGAGGGCATCTAGTTTGGATTGTAGGATGGCCGGGGTGTTAAGCATATCCCAGTTTAGGTCACCAAGCAGTACGAACTCTGTGGATAGATGGGGGGCAATCAATTCACATATGGTGTCCAGGGCACAGCTGGGGGCTGAGGGGGTTCTGTAGCAAGCGGCAACAGTGAGACTTATTTCTGGAAAAGTTTGATTTTTAGAAGTAGAAGCTCAAACTGTTTGGGCACAGACCTGGATAGTATGATAGAGCTCTGCAGGCTATCTCTACAGTAGATTGCAACTCCACCCCCTTTGGCAGTTCTATCTAGACGGAAAATGTTGTAGTTGGGGATGGAAATTTCTGCATTTTTGGTGGCCTTCCTAAGCCAGGATTCAGACACTGCTAGAACATCAGGGTTGGCGGAGTGTGCTAATGCAGTGAATAACTCAAACTTAGGAAGGAGGCTTCTGATGTTAACATGCAAAAAGCCAAGGCTTTTACGGTTACAGAAGTCAACAAATTATAGCGCCTGGGGAGTAGGAGTGATACTGGGGGTTACAGGGCCTGGGTTAACCTCTACATCACCAGAGGAACAGAGGAGGAATAGAATAAGGATACGGCTAAAGGCTTTAAGAACTGGTCTTCTAGTGCGTTGGGTACAGAGAATAAAGGGGGCAGATTTCCGGGCGTTGTAGAATAGATTCAGGGAATTATGTACAGACAAGGATATGGAAGGATATGAGTACAGTGGAGGTAAACCTAAGCGTTGGGTAACAATGAAAGAGAGCATCACTGGAGGCACCGATTGAGCCGGTCTCCGCGTGTATGGGGGGTGGAACAAATGAGCTATTTGAGATAGTTTGAGAGGGACTTGGGGCTCTACAGTGAAATTGTATAATAAGAACTAACTGGAACAGCAATAGGCAAGGCATATTGACATGGGAGAGAGGCATAAAGGAATCACAGGTGTTATTCGAGAGAGCTAAGACAACTGTTAATGGCGATGAAAGTTTGGGCTGAGGCTAAACAGATAAAACAGGACAGGGTACCGTGTAAAGGAACAGTTCAGCAGGCATCAGCTGTGCAGCTGAGTGATCATAAGGTCCAGTGAACAGCAATGTGAGTCCGAGAGCAGTTCGAATTGGTGCTACAGCACAGGCGATCAGGAAGCACGGCTGTTGAATTGCGTGTGCTAACAGGCCGGGGCTAGCAGATGGATCTTCTTGGTCGTCGCAACGGGAAGCCTGTTGAAACCACAGACGATTACTTCGGCAGACCAGTCGTGATGGATCGGTGGGGCTCCGTGTCGACACTAGGAGGTCCCGTCCGGTTGACAGAGAGGTAGATAGCCGGGAGTTGGGCCTGACTCGAGGCTAGCTCAAGGCTGATTAGCCAACCACAACATCCATTCGGTTGCAGCTAGCTAGTTGCGATGATCCAGTGTTAAAGGTCCAGTGATTCCGGCAGAAAATCCAATATGTTCTGGGTCGATAACGCGCTGTGCAGACTGGCCGATAATAGTCCAGGCTAGAGCTGGCTGGTAGGTAGTGCAGGCCACAGACAATGGAGAAATAAACCCGCTAACGGTGGCTAATAGCAAGTAGCTAGTTAGCTGGCTACTCCCGTCCGGTAGTGGTAGATAGCCGGGATATGGGCCTGGCTCGAGGCTAGCTCAAGGCTAACTGGTGCTTGCTTCGGGGGCAGTGGTGATTAGCCAACAGCAACATCCATTCGGTTGCGGCTAGCTGGTTGCGATCCGGTGTTAAGGTCCAGTGATTCAGTTATTCCGGCAGAAAATCTGATGTTCTGGGTGAAAACCGCTAACGGTGGCTAATAGCAAGTAGTTAGTTAGCTGGCTAGCTAGTTTCAACTGGAGATTCTAGATAAAAGGTAAGTAAATAATAGAATCCATTCCACATTGAGTGAGGTGGGTTGCAGGAAAGTATATTTAGTAGAAGGATAAAGTGTGATAGGGGAATATATACAACAAAAGACAAAAAAAAGAAAAAACTGGCTATTTACACGGACACACAAGAGTACACGACCGCACTGCTACGCCATCTTGGAACAATGATGCTTCAATACTCTGAAGTTCCTTCCTTCTTTCGCTTCCTTTCTCTCATCTGCACTGTTCTGCAAAAAGAAAGAAGGAAAGATGGATGATATGAATATCTACCATTAAAAAAAAGTGATATCACCTGTCAAGTTCTTTACAGTGCATAATCCGATAAAGTAGATAAAGAAACCAGGACCTGTAGGCCACATTAGACTATTGACATGCTCCCAGTGTGTGCCAGCTGCTCTCCACCCAGCCCTTTTGTACTTCCTCTTGGCAGAGCCCATAGATACAGACAGAGAGATCACTGGGGCTGCTGACTGCTGCCCTCCAATTGGGCTAACCTTCTTCCCTATCGCGTGACTGACTCTGTTGTCATTTCTTGAACCATAGTCAGGGCTTATTCAGATTTCTTATTCAAGCCGACTAAGTTGACTGTGAGCTCATTCTTGTTGCAGGGAAGAAGAGGTGTTCCATGTACGAGAATTGAGCATTGCATAACATTCAGATAGAAATGTGTTATGTAGACCATACATTATTCTCTGGTGTGTAGAACAGAAATTTCTACATTACATTTCTCTTATCTTAACGTTGTACCCGTCTGAATACATTTTATGGTGGTGCTGTTGTTGGAATAAGAGGATCGTTGTGCCCTACTGCCCCTCCACTTTCAATGGAGGACACAGCCTGAGAGTCTCCCGTTCTCTCCCTGCCAACCCAAAACAGACAGCCATCTCAGCAGGCCTCATAGCCAACTGTATTATTTATTATTTTAATCATTATAATATGATGGCCTGACATGACATCCTTATATTATTGAAAAGTGTGGAAGCATTGGAAAGTTCCAGAGGCCAGCTTACCTTCTTTCCTGTGGCTGGGCAGGACGTGAAGGCCTCTGTGGGTGTCCCTGTACAGCATGTTAGGTGATGTGGGTAACGTAGACTGGCTGGGATAAAATAATCCAGGCTGCTCTGTGGCCCCGGGCCTCCCAGGCCATCCATCAGGCTCTGGTGACAGCAGTAGGGACTGGGTTCCATACAGGGACCACATGACCCACACAGAACACTGGAGACAGGTGGGGCCGCCTCCTCCTGGCGTCCCTCCTACACAACAGTTGCTGACCCCTGTCCCAGACAGACACTGATTTAAGGTCTGTTTTACATCCCCTGCTTGGAATTACAAGGTTAGGATTGGGTGAGGGTAAGTTGTTTCCACACAAGCTACTGCTATTGGGAGTGTTTCAACCAGCAGTGTTGGCATCCAGCACTGTGGACTGTGATGTCAACAACTTGAGTTCACACAGGCTGGCATATTGGAACATCACAGAACCACTTGGCTCCTGACCTAATGCCATGGGATTTAAAAGGGCCATGATTTGATAAGGCTGTACAATTGATTGACTTTAATAGACCACACAGCAGTGGAGAGAAAAGAAGAAAGAAGGAAACAGAGACTGGTAATGCTAGTTCATTTGAGTCTGTGTGTTGTCATTCTGCTAAAAACACTAGCTACAGCAGGAGGAAGAAGTGATGGTTGTGGTTAGGGTTTCAGGAAGTCTGCTTATTCCCTCGGAGGAGGAGGAAGAAGTGGTGGTGGTTAGGGCTTCAGAAATTCTGCTTATTCCCTCTGGGGAGGAGGAGGTATAAGCTGCCCTGATACATAGACCTAGGATCATCTTATCCACACCACCAAATAAAAACCTTTTACTATTAGTGGATAAAATGTCAAACTGACCTAAAATCAGTGTAATACGGGCAACTTCATCCTAGAGCTGAAATGGGCAAGAGGGAAACACTCTTGTATGTTAGACTTCCTGAAAAGATAGACATATCTTCTAGAGCTGAACAGAGAAGAGCCATGCCTTCTAAAGTTGTTCAACAATGACCAGCCTCATGTCTTATCACAAGCCTGCTATGTAAAGCTACTATCGTTATTTTCATTCTGTTCGGAAAGGCTTTCCCCTCCTCCCTGGATGCCTCGGTTGGCATTAAGTGATGTACACATAGTCACAACGCTGATAAATGATGATTTCATGGTTTACATTTATTCTTGTGGACTCCTTGGCCATGTTTCCCCTGTAGAATTTGTGAGAGAGACAGGACTTTTGTTTTGTTATTCAAAGTGTTTACTTCACATGACAAGGAAAACAAGAATGTCGGCTAGCTAAATGACTCAATTGTAAGTTCTATATAAGATGGCCTAATTAACAACAAATACAGATATTTGTGAGTGATTCATGTCTGATGGCTTTGGCAGTGCTGCTTTAACTCAGAAGGCAGTCAACACGATCATCTCAGACCCAGCAGTGTATCCCTTGCCTTGCTCTCTGACAGGGATGCTAATTGCAGCGATTCTTCACTCTCAATGTTTCCATTACTCAATGAAGCCAGACAACTGCCATTATCCCAGGCTCTCAAACACAATTTACTGCGTGTGTGTGTGTGTGTGTGTGTGTGTGTGTGTGTGTGTCTCAGTGGTCACAGCCAGGAGGTTGTATCATGTCACTGAATGATTGTGAAAAGGGGGCCTACAGGTACTGTATATATGGGGATGAATGTGGTTTTCCTCTGCGTGTGGGTCGGGATGATGGGAAAAGGAGAACGCTGGGTTAAGCACTAAAACGGAGAAACTGAAGTGGAAGAGGAACCTGCGATGGACTGGCTTTGTGTGATGATATGAGGACTGACCGACAAACTGGAAAATAGCTCTGCCGTTTTGTAAATGAACGCACAACTTGTCCTGGGTTTTCACTCTGAAAACATTTTCTCTCACAAAGGCCATACATTGTCTGCTACCACTCACTCACTCACACACGTGAGCCTGCATGTACGCGCACACACCACTCACTCATTCACAGATTTCTCCATGTTTCCCCTCCTCTCTCTCTCTCACTCAATCACTCACTCACTCTGCCATCTCCGTGTTTTATCCTGTGAGGAGGCAGGATTAGGAGCCAGGCAGGCTGTGCCTATGGAAGGCCAGATTACCATCAGTGCAGTTAGAATTCAGGCCTTATCTCTGCCTCACATAACATAATCTTAGTTGCAGGAACAAATGCTTTGACAGTCACACTTGCCTTGCTTCACATTTATTAAGAAAATTACATTCCAGTCTGCTCTGGATATTCTCTCTCCCTCTCCTCTCGCTCTCTGTGAGTGGAGATTAGTGGAGCTGGGGGTCCAATTGTTTGGTGATTTAGAGAAGAACGACCTCGGCCATGATGTTTGATGTTTTGGGTAGGGAACTGTTTCTGTTTGTTCATAATCAAAGCTATTCTCCTGGCTCTGAGAGGGAAAGGCTGGCAGCCCTCTCATCTTCGCTTTGATGATAAGGTTCGTCCTGTCTGAGCAAGAGGGCTGGAGTTGTGGGGAGAAGAACATAATTATTTCTGATATATGACTGTTCATGAAAACATGACAATATGAATTTGTCAATCAATAAACAAAATGTCTTAATATAAAGTGGTAAGTGTATGTTACATAATCTGGTCTTTTTTGTGCTGGGCCTAATTGCAGGTAGGAGCAGTAATGTAGGATGCCTAGTTTCTATTGTAAGAGAGTATGAAGCCCTTTCTTCCTTATGTTCACTGTAGGACGGAATTCATCACTAAGCTTGTGTTTCCACTGTAGGAACTACTGAGCGGGGGTTGTATATGTCTCTGCCTCTGGTTACATTTTGTTCCTCCTTGTTTACGAATCAGTCATCTGCCGGAACAGCCATGTTTCTTGGAATGATGGTGGGATGAGGAGGGAGGGGGACTGATGGATTGGGGAGAGTTTCCAGGGATCGTCTCGGCTTCTCTTCCCCCATTCTCTTCTGTCACACACAAAAAATGCAGCTGTTCCATTTAGCTGTCCACAGACACAAAACTTCAAGAGGCTGCTTTCGGAGCTCAAGTCTGATCTTGCCCTAGCAGAGCTAACACATGCACGAGTGCACGCACGACACAACCAGGAGTGTAATAAGAGTGCTTCCAGTAAACACTGATTAGCTGAGTGCTGTGCCCTTGAAAAAGCTCTCTTTAGGAGCTCTTTACCACCCCCAAGACACACACATCACACACACACATAACCACATCACTCATCCTGCTCCTCTAACCTTGTAGACACACACACACAGACCCACTGGCAGAAGCGAGGGGCTGTTGGCCGGCTTCTAGCCCCCTTAGGGTTCCCTTAGAGCTGCTATCCTGCCTGTTAAAGTCCCTCTCCTGTCCTCGCTGGTCGGTAGTGAAACCTCCCAGCCTGGGGTGTGTACATACTTTTTGGTAATGTAGTGTATGTGGACACCTGCTCATCGAACATCTCATTCCGAAATCATGGACATTAATATGGAGTTGGTCTCCCCTTTGCTGCTATAACAGCCTCCACTCTTCTGGGAATGATTTCCACTAGATGTTGGAACATTGCTGTGGGGACTTGCTTCCATTCAGACAAGAGCATTAGTGAGGTCGGGCACTGATGTTGGGCGATTAGGCCTGGCTCGCAGTCGGCATTCCAATTCATCCCAAAGGTGATTGATGGAGTTGAGGTCAGGGCTCTGTGCATGCCAGTCAAGTTCTTCCACACCGATCTCAACAAACTATTTCTGTATGGACCTCGCTTTGTGCACGGGGGCATTGTCATTCTGAAACTGGAAAGGGCCTTCCCCAAACTGTTGCAACAAAGTTGGAAGCACAGAATCATCTACAGTGAGGGAAAAAAGTATTTGATCCCCTGCTGATTCTGTACGTTTGCCCACTGACAAAGAAATGATCAGTCTAATTTTAATGGTAGGTTTATTTGAACAGTGAGAGACAGAATAACAAAACAAAAATCCAGAAAAACGCATGTCAAAAATGTTATAAATTGATTTGCATTTTAATGAGGGAAATAAGTATTTGACCCCCTCTCAATCAGAAAGATTTCTGGCTCCCAGGTGTCCTTTTATACAGGTAACGAGCTGAGATTAGGAGCACACTCTTAAAGGGAGTGCTCCTAATCTCAGTTTGTTACCTGTATAAAAGACACCTGTCCACAGAAGCAATCAATCAATCAGATTCCAAACTCTCCACCATGGCCAAGACCAAAGAGCTCTCCAAGGATGTCAGGGACAAGATTGTAGACCTACACAAGGCTGGAATGGGCTACAAGACCATCGCCAAGCAGCTTGGTGAGAACTTTACAACAGTTGGTGCGATTATTCGCAAATGGAAGAAACACAAAATAACTGTCAATCTCCCTCGGCCTGGGGCTCCATGCAAGATCTCACCTCGTGGAGTTGCAATGATCATGAGAACGGTGAGGAATCAGCTCAGAACTACACGGGAGGATCTTGTCAATGATTTCAAGGCAGCTGGGACCATAGTCACCAAGAAAACAATTGGTAACACACTACGCCGTGAAGGACTGACATCCTGCAGCGCCCGCAAGGTCCCCCTGCTCAAGAAAGCACATATACATGCCCGTCTGAAGTTTGCCAATGACCATGTGAATGATTCAGAGGAGAACTGGGTGAAAGTGTTGTGGTCAGATGAGACCAAAATGGAGCTCTTTGGCATCAACTCAACTCGCCGTGTTTGGAGGAGGAGGAATGCTGCCTATGACCCCAAGAACACCATCCCCACCGTCAAACATGGAGGAGGAAACATTATGTTTTTCTGCTAAGGGGACAGGACAACCTCACCGCATCAAAGGGACGATGGACGGGGCCATGTACCATCAAATCTTGGGTGAGAACCTCCTTCCCTCAGCCAGGGCATTGAAAATGGGTCGTGGATGGATATTCCAGCATGACAATGACCCAAAACACACGGCCAAGGCAACAAAGGAGTGGTTCAAGAAGAAGCACATTAAGGTCCTGGAGTGGCCTAGCCAGTCTCCAGACCTTAATCCCATAGAAAATCTGAGGAGGGAGCTGAAGGTTCGAGTTGCCAAACGTCAGCCTCGAAACCTTAATGACTTGGAGAAGATCTGCAAAGAGGAGTGGGCCAAAATCCCTCCTGAGATGTGTGCAAACCTGGTGGCCAACTACAAGAAACGTCTGACCTCTGTGATTGCCAACAAGGGTTTTGCCACCAAGTACTAAGTCATGTTTTGCAGAGGGGTCAAATACTTATTTCCCTCATTAAAATGCAAATCAATTTATAAAATTTGTGACGTGTTTTTCTGGATTTTTTTGTTGTTATTCTGTCTCTCACTTTTCAAATAAACCTACCATTAAAATTATAGACTGATCATTTCTTTGTCAATGGGCAAACATACAAAATCAGCAGGGGATCAAATACTTTTTTCCCTCACTGTAGAATGTCATTGAATGCTGTCGTGTTAAGATTTCCCTTCACTGGAACTTAGGAGCCTGAACCATTATTCCTCCTCCACCAAACTTTACAGTTGGCACTATGCATTGGGGCAGGTAACGTTCTCCTGGCATCCGCCAAACACAGATTAGTCCGTCGGACTGCCAGATAGTGAAACCGGATTCATTACTCCAGAGAACGCGTTTCCACTGCTCCAGAGTACAATGGCGGCGAGCTTTAAACCACTCCAGCCGACGCTTGGCATTGTACATGGTGATCTTAGGCTTGTGTGCGGCTGCTCGGCCATGGAAACCCATTACATGAAGCTCTCAACGAAAAGTTATTGTGCTGACGTTGCTTCCAGGGGCCGTTTGGAACTTGGTAGTGAGTGTTGCAACCGAGGACAGGCGATTTGTACGCACTACACGTTTCAGCACTCGTGGTCCCGTTCTGTGAGCTTGTGTGTCCTACCACATTGCGGCTGAGCCGTTGTTGCTCCTAGACGTTTCCATTTCACAATAACAGCACTTACAGTTGACCGGGGCAGCTCTAACAGGGCAGAAATTTGACAAACTAACTTGTTGGAATGGTGGCATCCTATGACGGTGCCACGTTGAAAGTCACTGAGCTCTTCAGTAAGGCCATTCTACTGCCAATGTTTGTCTATGGAGATTACATGGGTGTGTGCTCGATTTTATACACCTGTCAGCAACGGGTGTGGCTGAAATAGCCGAATCCACTAATTTGAAGGGGTGTCCACATACTTTTGTGTATATATAGTGTATGTTCTGTAGTTTGTAGAGTCTAGTCACCCTGGCTAGGCCCCTTCTTCCTACATGATCTAGTAATGTATACAGCACAACTGTGTTCTTCTTGACCGTTGAACTTGTTTCAGTAACAGCTTGTGAGACAAGCATGTTTTCCATTCTTTATTAGGCTACATTTTGAGTGTATTGCTCTGCTGTAGGTTCTTACTGTGCTGGACAGTGGACAGAGTGTCCTACCTGCTATCCCTGGTCAGTCCTTTGATATTAGATAGATAGTGTTTTATTCCATGGGGTATATCTGTCTTGGGCTGCTGGGTCATCTGTGGTTGGAGCCCCTGCTCTTGTTATGCAACGCTGGGCTAAGTTGATTCGTTGGCCTCTGGGTGGTTCCACTGAACTGAAGTGTGGGGGTGTGGGAACCGCTACCAATGACCGACCAGCCAATCATACTGTGGGAACACTATACACATAGTTACCAACAAATGTATTTAAGCACGCACTCACACATACAGTACATAAACTCACACAAATACATTTACGAGCACACGTGTGTATTACATCACCACACACCCACACCTTCTCTCTCTCGCTCTCTCACACACACACACACACACACAGTGTTGGGTCCTAGACATGGCATCTCCTCCATGGGGCTTGTCTCTCTCGCCCACCCTCTCTCTGGGTCCATGTTTATAGTTCTCGGGGTGCCTGTGGGAGGTAGTTAGTGAACATGGCAAATGGAGCCGCTGCGATATGAATGGAGAGGGCCTGGAAGGCAGCCATGCCTGAATTGAGAGACCCAGACGCTCCACACACACGCTCACATCTGTCTAATTAGGCTGTGCTCTCCAGAGAGAGTGGTATGTTGGCTGAGGACCAGGCCTAGTGTGTCATTATGTCCGTGGGATGACCCTCTGTCCTCCCTCCCATCCACCCATCCACTCTGTATGAGGAGCACAACTGCTCTGTTATGCTTGGAAAATATGATTTAGGTCAAATTTGTTCTCACAAAATCATCATGCATAATATATTACAGTGGGGGAAAAAAGTATTTAGTCAGCCACCAATTGTGCAAGTTCTCCCACTTAAAAAGATGAGAGAGGCCTGCAATTTTCATCATAGGTACACGTCAACTATGACAGACAAATTGAGAGAAAAAAAATCAGAAAATCACATTGTAGGATTTTTAATGAATTTATTTGCAAATTATGGTGGAAAACAAGTATTTGGTCACCTACAAACAAGCAAGATTTCTGGCTCTCACAGACCTGTAACTTCTTCTTTAAGAGGCTCCTCTGTCCTCCACTCGTTACCTGTATTAATGGCACCTGTTTGAACTTGTTATCAGTATAAAAGACACCTGTCCACAACCTCAAACAGTCACACTCCAAACTCCACTATGGCCAAGACCAAAGAGCTGTCAAAGGACACCAGAAACAAAATTGTAGACCTGCACCAGGCTGGGAAGACTGAATCTGCAATAGGTAAGCAGCTTGGTTTGAATAAATCAACTGTGGGAGCAATTATTAGGAAATGGAAGACATACAAGACCACTGATAATCTCCCTCGATCTGGGGCTCCACGCAAGATCTCACCCTGTGGGGTCAAAATGATCACATGAACGGTGAGCAAAAATCCCAGAACCACACAGGGGGACCTAGTGAATGACCTGCAGAGAGCTGGGACCAAAGTAACAAAGCCTACCATCAGTAACACACTACGCCGCCAGGGACTCAAATCCTGCAGTGCGAGACGTGTCCCCCTGCTTAAGCCAGTACATGTCCAGGCCCGTCTGAAGTTTGCTACAGTGCATTTGGATGATCCAGAAGAGGATTGGGAGAATTTCATATGGTCAGATGAAACCAAATTAGAACTTTTTGGTAAAAACTCAACTCGTCGTGTTTGGAGGACAAAGAATGCTGAGTTGCATCCAAAGAACACCATACCTACTGTGAAGCATGGGGGTGGAAACATCATGCTTTGGGGCTGTTTTTCTGCAAAGGGACCAGGACGACTGATCCGTGTAAAGGAAAGAATGAATGGGGCCATGTATCGTGAGATTTTGAGTGAAAACCTCCTTCCATCAGCAAGGGCATTGAAGATGAAACGTGGCTGGGTCTTTCAGCATGACAATGATCCCAAACACACCGCCCGGGCAACGAAGGAGGGGTTTCGTAAGAAGAATTTCAAGGTCCTGGAGTGGCCTAGCCAGTCTCCAGATCTCAACCCCATAGAAAATCTTTGGAGGGAGTTGAAAGTCTGTGTTGCCCAGCGACAGCCCCAAAACATCACTGCTCTAGAGGAGATCTGCATGGAGGAATGGGCCAAAATACCAGCAACAGTGTGTGAAAACCTTGTGAAGACTTACAGAAAACGTTTGACCTGTGTCATTGCCAACAAAGGGTATATAACAAAGTATTGAGAAACTTTTGTTATTGACCAAATACTTATTTTCCACCATAATTTGCAAATAAATTCATAAAAAATCCTACAATGTGATTTTCAGGAGAGAAAAAAATCTCATTTTGTCTGTCATAGTTGACGTGTACCTATGATGAAAATTACAGGCCTCTCTCATCTTTTTAAGTGGGAGAACTTGCACAATTGGTGGCTGACTAAATACTTGTTTTCCCCACTGTATATTGCATAATGAATATTCAAAATATACTCGAAGCAGTTTGATTGTACAGTGTGTACTCTTTGGCATTGGATATTTTTTTCTAATAACAATGTTTAACAGGGTACTATAAACCAATGAATAATCCCACAGTACAAAGATAAAGAACTGTCCTTGTTATACCCCATGGAATCTGCTACAATATGGAAAGGTGCCAGCAGCACTAACTTGATCCAGAAAGGAGAGAATGAACTAACATATTTTTTCTGTTTGTTGCCCTGTCTCTGTTTCCAGGACCTATCCTGCATCGATGACCTCTCCAACTCTCTGTTCTCCTCTCCGGCCGACTCTCTGTCAGAGTACGCCGATGCCCAGGTCTTCATCCCCACAGACAACCTGGCCCACGTGCCCACGATATGGGACATAAACACACCAGCACCGAGCCAGCTGGAGGTGAGGGGACCTGACTACACACACGCACACAGAGACTCTCTCTCACTTTTTTATGTCTCATTCATACACACTCACACACAGAAATAAACACGTCAGAAAACACACACATAAGACGTTTTCTTTTTCTCACACAAAACAATGAAACATGCAGCAGTGCCTTCATAAAGTACTCATACCCCTTGACGTATTCCTCATTTAGTTGTTACAGCTTGAATTCACAATGGATTCAATATTATTTTTTTTCTCACCCATTTACGCACAATACCCCATAATCCTCTGTAGCTCAGCTGGTAGAGCACAGCGCTTGTAATGCCAGGGTAGTGGGTTCGATCCCCGGGACCACCCATACACAAAAAAATTAAAATAATGTATGCACGCATGACTGTAAGTCACTTTGGATAAAAGCGTCTGCTAAATGGCATATTTTTGTAAATGTATTGAAAATGAAATACAGAAATATCTAATTTACATAAGTATTCACACCCCTGAGTCAATACTTTGTACAAGCACCTTTGGCAGAGATTACTGCTGTGAGTCTTTCTGGGTAAGTCTCTAAGAACTTTCCACACCTGGATTGTGCAACATTTACCCATTTTTATTATTTTCAAAATTCTTCAAGCTCTAGCAAATTGGTTGTTGATCATTGCAAGTCAACCATTTTCAGGTCTTGCCATAGATTTTAAAGTAGATTTAAGTCAAAACTGTAGCTCGGCCAGCTCAGAACGTTCACTGTCTACTTGGTAAGCAACTCCAGTGTAGATTTGGCCTTGTGTTTGAGGTTATTGTCCTGCTGAAAGGTGAATTCATCTCCCAGTGTCTGGTGGGAAGCAGACTGAACCAGGTTTTCCTCTAGGATTGTGCCTATGCTTAGCTCCATTGCATTAATTGCTTTGCCATATTTTTTTGTGGCATTACTTTAGTACCTTGTTACAAACAGGATGCATTTTGGGGAATTCTGTACAGGCTTCCTTCTTTTTACTTAGGTTAGATTGTGGAGTAACTACAATGTTGTTGATCCATCCTTCTATCACAGCCGTTTAACTCTTAACTGTTTTAAAATCACCATTGGTCTCATGGTGAAATCCCTGAGCGGCTTCCTTCCTCTCCGGCAACTGAGTTAGGAAGGACACCTGTGGCTTTGTAGTGACTGGGTGTATTGATACACGATCCAAATTGTAATTCATAACTTCACCATACTCAAAGGGATATTCAGTGTCTACTTTTACATTTTTTTACCCATCTACCAATAGGTGCCCTTCTTTGCAAGGCATTGGAAAACCTCCCTGGTCTTTGTGCTTGAATCTGTGTTTGAAATTCACTGCTCGACTGAGGGACCTTACAGATAATTGTATGTGTGGGGTACAGAGATGAGGTAGTCATTTAAAATCATGTTAAACATGCCATTTATTATAGGACTTCTTAAGCAAATGTTTACACCTTATTTAGACTTGCCATAATAAAAAAGTTGATTACTTATTGACTCAAGACATTTCAGCTTTTAATTTTTTTATTAATTTGTAAACATTTAACAAAAACAATTCCACTTTGACAATATGGGATATTATGTGTAGGCCAGTGACCAAAAATCTCAATTTAATCAATTTTAAATTCAGGCTGTAGCACAACAAATTGTGGAAAAAGTCAAGGGGTGTGAATACTTTCTGACGGCACTGTACATGCTTCACCACACACTACTACCTAGATAACTAACACCACTATGCTCATACCCACACATACACACTCACTCAAAAAAAATAAAAGACAAAATGTCTGTGTGCTTAACACTAAACAGCAATTCTCAAATACACATAAAATGTACAGTAGGGCAGTTGGTAAATGTTGCCTCTAACCACTGATCCAGGGTCAGATATGTTTACAACCCATCTCTGTATAGAGGGCATCTTATCGAATAAACTCAGAAATGGGAACGTTTGAGTAGTTTGAGTCTTTGTATTTTTTCTATTGATTCTGTTGTTATTTTCTCCATTATCTAGCTGACTCATTATCTAGCTGACTGTCACTGTCAAGATAACTAATCACTCTCTCTTATGTTGTGTGTTTCCAGAAGTTCCCACATTCTTGACACACACTCACTCACCACTGTGTGACTGACATCTTTTCATTTGTTTTTGTTTGTTCTCCCTGCAGCTGAATGCCAACAGGTTTCAGGGTTTGAGCAGTTTTGAGGATATCTCAGCCATTATCAGCACCCCACCTTTGGGAGGATACCAGGTAGCCTCAACCCTCCAAATCTAATCAGACCTAAATTAGTCAAGTGACTGACTGAGGGCCCCATTTTCACAGGCATAAGAATGTGGAGATGGAGCCAACACTGACTGCATCATTTTAAATATGCGGCACTAAATTCAAAATGAGATTGGCGTAAATATTTTAATTCAAGTGAATTGTTGCTGTATTTTTGCGGCCGTTCCAAAAACAGGTTTTGAAATAATATATTGAGTAAAACGGTCGGTTTTGGTAACTTCTCTGTCAAAATGAAGCTTCATATGTGAGGCTTTGATCTTCAGAGTCCCTCCTAGAAACACTGCAGGCCAATGATCTGATGTCCAATCAGGCTCCCAATTGACATGAATTAATTCACCTTATGAATTAACCTAACTAATTAACATCAGGACAAGTAACTCTAGGTTAATTATGTCCAATTAGCAATCTGTCCACCCTTTGACTTGTAACCATCCACAAATATTTAGTTTGTTCATTTCACCTCACATCTATCTTGTTTTGTCTTGTCCAGTTGGTTGAGGATATTTTACTGACATCTCTTCCTCATCTGCACTGATCTGAAACGAAAACAGGGGCATTTGCTTTCACCTGTCCAGTTCTATCATATCAGTGTAGATGACGAGGAGACCAGTAATGGACAGGATATTAACTAAATGTCCTATGTCCCCTTGCTTCTGCAGGCTCAGAGAACCCAGACTCCGGCAGAGGAGGAGGCAGAGGAGGAGGAGGAGGAGACTGAGGAGCTGGGACATGTAGACACCTACGCCGACTACAAACCATCCAAATGTACGCTGCCCTACACTAACCTATTTATCCTGTTTTATTAGTTTCCTTTGTGGAAGGAATTCTAATGTTGCAATAGTAATATTTTTCTGTGGTATTAGTACACACAGTTTCCTCATAATAAAAGAATAATACCATCTGATACTGGTAGTTAGTCTGTGAGGGGCTGAGTAAGGTTTTGTCTGTCTATTCAATCTTTAATCTATTTTGTCCTTCCTCAGCCACCATAGGGATCTCCCACCCAGACATAGTGGTGGAGACCAACACACTGTCCAGCGTCCCTCCTCCTGACATCACCTACACTCTGTCCATTCCTGACTCCACCATCAACTGTGGCCTGCTCTCTGCCCTGCAGCTAGAGGCCGTCATCTACGCATGCCAGGTAACACACCTCTCGATCACCTCTGACCCCTAACCTCACACATCTGGTCTGACCGGAACAAGTTCAAGTTTGTTCTTGGGAACTACAGTATGTGGGTCATGCAAAAAAGGGTTGTTTATACAATGGTTTTAAACAACTGTTTTTGTTGTATTACCTACTTCAGCTGTGCTTTTGATATCTCTCTGTGTAAGACGTTTGTTCAATGGGATGCTGTTGTTTTATTCATTCCCGGTCTTCATAAGTGTCTACTAGATGACTAGAATGTGAAGTGTTCGTTAGTGTTTCTACTTGATAGTGCGAGGACACATGAGTGACACTGTGCTCCCTATGTGTTCCTAGCAACACGAGGTAATCCTGCAGAACAACCAGAGAGCAGGCTTCCTGATAGGAGACGGGGCCGGAGTGGGTAAGGGCCGCACGGTGGCCGGCATCATCCTAGAGAATTACCTAAAAGGAAGGAAGAAAGCATTATGGTAAGACACAAGATTTCTCGTACTATTACTCCACACAATACATTACCCAGCCTAGCTCTGTTTCTCCCTACCTAATAGGTTTCTCCTACCATTATGTAGGTGCGGATCTCCCTGTCTAACAGATTTAGATTGAATGGTTTTGATTGTAAAACGTTAGTTGTAGTGGATATTGCTTCAGGAAGGGGCCTTTGTGACCTACATTAGAACCATCACTGATAGTCAGTGCTATTGATTACTACAAACTCTAAAACAAACCTATTCAGTTGTGCTCCACAATTGTTTTGTAAAGATGCTCTCATTCTCCTCTTTCCCCACACAGGTTCAGTGTATCCAATGACCTGAAATACGACGCAGAGAGAGATCTCAAAGACATAGATGCTCCCACTATTCCTGTGCATGCCTTAAACAAAGTGAGTGTTTAAGGAAAAGCAAACCACACTCCAGAACAATATTCATTCTCAATCATTCGTATCCATCAGATATACTGAATGTCTTTCCCTGGCGTAACCTGTGATTGTGTTATTTCCATGTAGATAAAGTATGGCGACACAGCTACCTCAGAAGGAGTCCTGTTTGCGACATACTCTGCGCTGATCGGGGAGAGCCAAGCAGGGGGGCAGCACCGCACCAGACTCAAGCAGATCCTGGACTGGTGCAAGCCTGGCTTTGATGGAGTTGTATCCTTTATGACCACCATTACCTGAAGTATACTGAATAGTTAGTATCTAGCTGGCCATTTTAGAAGAAAGGAAGTACTTCATCTTTTATCCGCTAATAATTACTAACCCCAAACCCTAAAATAAGAACATACTTGATCAATAGTTTGGATGATATTGCCACTTTTGTCAGTTCTAGCATGGCATCTAGCCCAGTAACTAGTGATAGGGGAGCATACCTCAATGTTTACAGTTCACATTGTAGCTGCAGTACTTTGCCCTTGACTGTGTTCCTAGATTGTGTTTGACGAATGCCACAAGGCCAAGAATGCCACGTCCACCAAGATGGGCAAGGCCGTGCTGGACCTGCAGCACAACCTGCCGCTGGCCAGGGTGGTTTACGCCAGTGCCACAGGTGGGCCTTTCTCACACTGTACCTGGACCACTGTTTGTTTTCACTTTCACTATCGCTCCTTCTCACAATGCCTGTACTTTAGGACTGTTTGTCTACCTGTTCCTATCTCAGTTTTTCCCTTTTTCATCTCATTCAGACTGTATGTGTCTTGCCTCTTCCTCTCTCTCCCTGTCTTTCTTTACATTTATCTGAGTCTCTTAGCTACTCTCTCTCTCTCCCTCCCTCTCTCTCTCACCCCTGCTTCTCTGTCTCCCTCCAGGTGCCTCTGAGCCAAAGAACATGATCTATATGAGCCGCCTGGGAATCTGGGGTGAGGGCACGCCATTCAAGACCTTCGATGACTTCCTGCACGCCATCGAGAAGAGGTCTGACCTTATTCCACACGTCATTTACCTGATTTATGTCACTGTATTACCTGTATCTTATTATTCAAATGTATATGAATATCTGTTGTGAGAATGACATCTCATAAGGGTGTGGGTACCAGACCGGTCCTGGCTTCCAGGATTCAGCATCGCTGACAGGCTGTCTGTGGGTTTGATTTTTGATTGACAGGGGTGTGGGGGCCATGGAGATTGTTGCCATGGACATGAAGGTGAGTGGGATGTACATCGCCCGGCAGCTGAGCTTCTCAGGGGTGTCCTTCCGCATCGAGGAGATCGGCCTGGATGACGACTTCAAACTGGTCTACAACAAAGCTGCCAAACTGGTAAGACTAACTTGATAGTGTGTGCGTGTTGATTTAATTTATTTGCTATGTTTATTTGGACAGGGACAATGTAGAACAAAAACATAAGTCTCAGAAGTGAGAAGTGATGCGTTGCAACGTTGATACGTTTCAAAACAAGTCAAGACATGACACAAAGTAATTTAAATGATAGCTGGAAGAGATGGAGACCCGCACACTGTCGAAAAAGAGGAATAAATCCAAAACTGAGGCTTAAATGTAAAAATAAAGATGTTTTAGTGGGACATCATGGTGCCCAAAAGCTCACTGTGCAGAAAAGTGCAGAAATAAGAGGTGAAAACAAAATACTAAAGTTTTGGCATCAAGCCATCATCAGTGTGAATGGTGAGCACACAGCCAAGCTTCTATTTGAGGTGAATTGCATATGTCACATGATCTAGTGAGCAAATCTATACATGCAAACAAGTACATTAAATTAATTAAAGTACATGAGCGGACAGAGAAATATCAAAATGTTTGCTTTTGCATATACCATGTGAACATTTCCTATAGAATAAATAACACAGGATTGTAATGGGTCTAAAAGACCAGATTGTAGAGTGATGTCCCAATAAAACATCTTTATTTTTGCATTTATGCCTCCGTTTTGGATTTATTTCTCTTTTTCAACAGTGTGCGGGTCTCCATCATTTTCACATTAAAGTCATTGCACATATTGCTGTTGGACCTGATTTTAATATTTGAGTTTTAAAACACATGATGATGTGAGATTGTCTGTGTATGTAAAGAGATGTGTGCAGGAAAACTGACCTATATATGCTTGTCCTCAGTGGGCGGAGGCTCTGGCCGTGTTCATGCGTGCGGCGGACGAGCTGTGTCTGGTCAGCAGGAAGTCCCTGTGGGGTCAGTTCTGGTCGTCCCACCAGCGCTTCTTCAAATACCTCTGCATCGCCGCCAAGGTTCGCTGCCTGGTGGAGCTGGCCAAGAAAGAGCTGGAAGCTGGCAAGGTGAGACTGTTATGTTCATTTATTCAGCCTTTATTTAACTCTGTACTCAGCCTCTGATTTGCTTCCAAGAGGTTAGGAGTCACCATATAGCTGAACTTGGTATCCTAAGTGACCTCTCGGTGACCTCCCTGAGGCCAAGGGTCAATGGCTGTAAATTCAGCCATTGATGGTTTCAAATGATCGAGACATCTAGTATACAGTGGGGGAAAAAAGTATTTAGTCAGCCACCAATTGTGCAAGTTCTCCCACTTAAAAAGATGAGGCCTGTAATTTTCATCATAGGTACACGTCAACTATGACAGACAAATTGAGCAAAAAAAATCCAGAAAATCACATTGTAGGATTTGTAATGAATTTATTTGCAAATTATGGTGGAAAATAAGTATTTGGTCACCTACAAACAAGCAAGATTTCTGGCTCTCACAGACCTGTAACTTCTTCTTTAAGAGGCTCCTCTGTCCTCCACTCGTTACCTGTATTAATGGCACCTGTTTGAACTTGTTATCAGTATAAAAGACACCTGTCCACAACCTCAAACAGTCACACTCCAAACTCCACTATGGCCAAGACCAAAGAGCTGTCAAAGGACACCAGAAACAAAATTGTAGACCTGCACCAGGCTGGGAAGACTGAATCTTCAATAGGTAAGCAGCTTGGTTTGAAGAAATCAACTGTGGGAGCAATTATTAGGAAATGCAAGACATACAAGACCACTGATAATCTCCCTCGATCTGGGGCTCCACGCAAGATCTCACCCCGTGGGGTCAAAATGATCACAAGAACGGTGAGTAAAAATCCCAGAACCACACGGGGGGACCTAGTGAATGACCTGCAGAGAGCTGGGACCAAAGTAACAAAGCCTACCATCAGTAACACACTACGCCGCCAGGGACTCAAATCCTGCAGTGCCAGACGTGTCCCCCTGCTTAAGCCAGTACATGTCCAGGCCCGTCTGAAGTTTGCTAGAGTGCATTTGGATGATCCAGAAGAGGATTGGGAGAATGTCATATGGTCAGATGAAACCAAAATATAACTTTTTGGTAAAAACTCAACTCGTCGTGTTTGGAGGACAAAGAATGATGAGTTGCATCCAAAGAACACCATACCTACTGTGAAGCATGGGGGTGGAAACATCATGCTTTGGGGCTGTTTTTCTGCAAAGGGACCAGGACGACTGATCCGTGTAAAGGAAAGAATGAATGGGGCCATGTATCGTGAGATTTTGAGTGAAAACCTCCTTCCATCAGCAAGGGCATTGAAGATGAAACGTGGCTGGGTCTTTCAGCATGACAATGATCCCAAACACACCGCCCGGGCAACGAAGGAGTGGCTTCGTAAGAAGCATTTCAAGGTCCTGGAGTGGCCTAGCCAGTCTCCAGATCTCATCCCCATAGAAAATCTTTGGAGGGAGTTGAAAGTCTGTGTTGCCCAGCGACAGCCCCAAAACATCACTGCTCTAGAGGAGATCTGCATGGAGGAATGGGCCAAAATACCAGCAACAGTGTGTGAAAACCTTGTGAAGACTTACAGAAAACGTTTGACCTGTGTCATTGCCAACAAAGGGTATATAACAAAGTATTGAGAAACTTTTGTTATTGACCAAATACTTATTTTCCACCATCATTTGCAAATAAATTCATTAAAAATCCTACAATGTGATTTTCTGGATTTTTTTTTCTCATTTTGTCTGTCATAGTTGACGTGTACCTATGATGAAAATTACAGGCCTCTCATCTTTTTAAGTGGGAGAACTTGCACAATTGGTGGCTGACTAAATACTTATTTTCCCCACTGTATGGCTCACCCTGACCCAAGTGCTCTCGACAACCTTGATTAATGTTTTGATCAGGGGCCCGGAACACTTGGGGAACGAATAGATAAGCAAGAGTATTTATGCCTGCCTGCCTGCCTGCCTGCTTTCCCTTGAGGAGGTTGGCAGATTGCTACCAACCTCTCCCCATATGCATCTGTCTATTGTTTATCTATTAAACCTTTAAATATAGAAGTCTTATCTTTGGGTTCAGCATTTCCACACCTTGAGCAAATCAATTATTCCTGACAGACTGTCATTTAGATGGGAATCTCTGGCCAAGAGGCATTATCACAATTATCCAAGCATTTGATTGGACAAAGAAAATGATAAAGGAAATAGAGCCATTTGAATGTTTTTTCCTGGTTGGTATGTTTTAGTGTGATGCTCTGCTCATGTGTCTTGTTTCTCCCCTCCCCAGTGCATCGTGATCGGTCTGCAGTCCACAGGAGAGGCCCGAACCAGAGAGGTCCTGGACGAGAACGATGGGCACCTGGACAGATTCGTATCTGCAGCAGAGTAAGTGTGTGTGTATCTGTGCCCTTGGCTCTCTGAAGCCTTGGATAAGTATAGTATTAGAGCAAATTGATCTTTGGCTCAGCCCTGATTCAACTCACACACACACCACCACAGCTTCCATCTAGTGTAACCAGGGCTTTCCAGCCTGACGCGCCTGTGGTTTTCACACACATCATTTGTTTGTTGCCGGGTGAATGACCACTCACTGGTTAGAAAGCACTCCCATTTGTCACTCTCCAGCTACAGTCAAAGGTTCAGTCTGAACCCTTCACTTTTCTTCCTCAGTACACACTACCTGAGGGTGTAGGGTGAATCTGCCCTTAGACACTGATCCAAAGTCGGTTAAGCTGTTTCCCTGATAATGGTTAAGGACTAGGATTTGGGGAGGGTAAGCTGATCCCAGATCTGTTCCTGCGGTCAAGTTCAACCAGGAGCATACCTGGGTGTCAGGCTGGAAATAATGCTGTATGTCTGCCTGCCTGTCTGGACCATCTGAACCTGGGAGACATGAAATGCATATGATGAGGCCAATCAGAGCTTGTCACTCATCTCTATAACCTGTCAGAACTGTCTTGACATCCCTTCAGCCTTCCACAGTGTCAGATTGAGAAGATAACCGTCTGTGTGTCTGGTCTTTTTTCCTCAGGGGTGTGTTCAAAGCTCTGGTACAGAAACACTTTCCCTCAGAGAAGCAGAGGAGAGAGAAGGCACGTGGAAACAAGAGAAAACGTACGTCAACTAAAATACTAAAAACTGTGTTCCTCTGGTGAGGTGTTTGTTCTGTCTTGTCAAAAAAAAAAAAATGTGGACTGGCTGCACCACTATGTAATAACATAAAAAACGCTAAAATCCAAAGGGGGGCACTGATCCACTCCCCACTGTACTCAGCAGCACCACCTTCTTAACAAATCCTGGGGAGAACCCTGTAATGATAATAATAACAACGCTATTTGTGACCAGATTTCTTTATGGGGGCTTATGTCAAATTTAATTGACTTGCCTCGTCAAGTCGGTCTCGTCATGTACTATTCAGGTAAAGCCACTGAGCCACAGTCTGAATCAGCTTGTGTGTGTTCTGTCCACTAGGTAAGCCCAGGGGACGGCAGCCCAAATTCCCAAAGCACACCATGGTGCATCTGGGGGGCGTGATCAACATCAGTGACGACAGCAGCACGGACACGGACGGCATGGACACCGACTCCAACTCCTCGCCAGACTCCCTGATGGACAACAACGATGACGTCATCTTCGTCCAGCACACCAGCTGTCACACAGGTACAATATTTTGACTCTCCTTCTGAGGGGAAAAGGGGGTGCAACTCAATATTAGGAAGGTGTTCCTAATGTTTTGTACACTCAGTGTATGTTCTGCAATGCACACGTTGTGTTGAAGTCTAGGGACTTGGAGAAGAAGTATGATAAATCATTGAAGACAAAGAAAATGACAACAAAGAAACTGATGCATTTTAGGTCCACTGTACTCTCTCACACACACAGACAGTAAAAGCACTTAGCAGACATCTGGGGGCATTTTACCGTGCCCGCTCCCTTTATGACTGTCTGACTCTGTTTACAGTCGTTAACATGCCTCTGTCTGTCTGGGTTTGGTTGGGTTCCTACAGCCAGTATAGAGAAGATGAAGCAGGGCCTCCTGATCAAGATCGCTGACCTGGGAAAGGAACTACCTCTGAACACTCTGGACGAGCTCATTGACAAGTTTGGAGGACCAGAGAAGGTCTCGGAGGTACGTACACCTTATCGGGCTGGATAGGCGCCACATAACCTTATGTCAGAGAGTACATAGTGGGGGCTCTATCAGAAAAATGTGAGATGAGTACCGGTATGTTTCCTGTTTAGAGATTTGTCATTGATTGTTCAATTTTGCTCTGCGGCACTCATTGACAACCTCTGTTGTAGATGACGGGTCGTAAGGGTCGCGTGGTGCGACGTCCTGACGGAAGCGTGCGCTACGAGTCGCGTGCGGAGCAGAGCCATACCATAGACCACATCAACCTCAAGGAGAAGGACCGCTTCATGTGCGGCGAGAAGGTGAGACACTGGACACTAGAACCATTCTACATGTATCTATCACCAGTGTCTGTGAGTCGAAGGATCTCACTCAAACTGTGTTTGTTCTTGCTTAGAAAATCATGTTCCTATGACACTGTATGTTCTGACGGCATACGATGGAATTATTCTATGTTCTGTTTTGCAGTGTTACAGTGGTTTGTTATATCTTCCTCTCCTCCATCCCTCTCTCCTTCCCAGCTGGTGGCCATCATCTCGGAGGCGGCCAGCTCGGGCATCTCCCTGCAGGCAGACAAGCGGGTGAAGAACCAGCATCGGAGGGTACACATGACCCTAGAGCTGCCCTGGAGTGCAGACAGAGCCATCCAGCAGTTTGGTGAGTCTGGAGAGGACCAGGGGTTAAAGGTCAGGGGTCTGTTAGGCTTAAGGCGTCCGCATGCTTCCCAGCCGAAACGGTTCGGAAGAGTTTATGCATATATTATGACAACATTTTATGAAGTTTTTGTTCCTTTTGGACTTCGGTAAGGTTTTTTTCGGCTGTTTGGGCATACAAAAAAATGTCTCAAAGCAAGCCGAAGTCGGTAGCCGAAGTCGGTAGCCCCTTCGTCTGTGATTGGTCAACAGTATGGATTCTTCAATTAAGTATTTGTTGTCATTCAACGAGAGACAACTTGTTTTCATGCACTTTTTTTCATTGAGAAATACTGCACCAAACATCTTAGATGTAAAATTGCCCGACTAAGATCTCCTCTGCAAAAACGTCATAACTCCAGAAATCTGTCATTAATTAATTATCTTAGATAAATTCTGACTATTTTGAAGAAGTGTATACTGGCATCTCAAAATGGACAAAGTACTATTGCTGCTTTTTTCTAGTTTTTAAAGCGAAGGTCTTTTAAGGGAGTATGCGAGCACACTCGTTCGCGGAGTTCGGCTAGGCGCCAGCTGAACTGAAGCATGCTGATGCCTTTAGGGGTCAGGGTTAGGGTCAGAGTTGGACTCTCCTCAATGCAGGTTACACACACTGTCACACAGACGTCTCTCTTCACACAATCCACCCTGAAAGAAGTGTTGCACTCTAGCCTGATGAAATGTCATGTCATTAGTATCGGCTGCCTCTTCAAATTGCCTTGCCTAAAGACAGATTTAATCATTTTGATGTATATCAAATTAAAATATATTTTGTATTTTTGGACCTATGGATGCGAGACATTTTAATAATTGGAATGAGTTACTTTTATAATGGTGTTGCTGTGAAACTTAACTTGGATGTGGTGCAGTTTTGTCTGGCTGCAGGGAGAGGTGTGTTGGACTAAATTAGAATAACATAATTAGCCTTAATCTCCTGTACTGTTTGCTAGATATAATTTCCCACCCAATAACAACAGTGGAAAAGCGGGCGTGCGCGCGCACCCACACACATCGTGGGCCGTGAATGAATTGTTTGCAGTAATTAGCTAACTGCCTCAGTAATTCCTTCCCCGTTAGCCGCACTCCCTTGTGACTTGGGGAGCTGAACTCACTGCATGGGTTGGCATGTGTGGGCCTGATTGACAGACACTGTTTACACTCACAACAGCAACACACACACACAGTTAGGTGGCCTAGGATTTCCACGTTAAGGTCCAATTCAGAACTTGGAACTTGAATGACGGGTTTAGCTGTGGTGGGTGGAAACTTGTACCCGTTCCGAAATGGACCTGGGGCTTTCACACCCGGACTCGATATGCATACATTTATTATTAAAATATTGAGACCCGTTCCTGTAGCTCAGTTGGTATTTGGTAGAGCATGGCGCTTGCAACGCCAGGGTTGTGGGTTCGATTCCAACGGGGGGCCAGTATGGAAAATGTATGCACTCACTAACTGTAAGTCGCTCTGGATAAGAGCGTCTGCTAAATGACTAAATAGACCTGGTCTGATCCAGATCCGATCCGAGTGAGGGAAGCAGCAGACCCGAGCTGGTAAAGAGGGAGAGAGGTGCCGCTCTAGAGGCGGGGAACGGCCGTACTGTGAGCGATTGGGAGCGAGAGACTGCAACCACCCAAGCAGACTCACACTATAGTAAACTAATAGCTGCCATAGCTACGTTATTTATCATCGAATATGATTACGTAGTACCTGTCTTGACTGCATCAAACTGGGAGAAGCTAGTTAAACTAGCTAACGTTAGCTAGCTGGGCTAATTTAGGCTGCAGTGCATGCGCTTTCTAATCCTAGTTACAAATAACATCTCCATTCAGAATATTAAGTACCAGCCTACCTGTTGGCTCTTGGTCGTTGTAGCCTATCCTTCTCCTTTAACTTTTAATTCCGTCATTTTAATTCCATTTTCCATTGATTAGATTTCTCCTAACTTTTGCCACACATGGAGTGAGGCTCTGTGACTGTAACCTATTGTCGCTTTGATGACTCATGATTGGCCAACAGCAAGCTACACGCTCCACTCTCGTGAAAAGCAAGAGCAGCAGCATAAATTATAAAAATGTATCTCTCTCTATTGCAGCAGTAGCGTTCGGATCTGTACGGGCCCTTCTGGATATATCAGTTAAAATTACACATACCGGAGACCTGTGACAATCATATCAGATCCGACCAAGACCTGTGACATTATTTAGAATTGTGGAACCGTCCCGCTTGTGTCCCGGATCGGGATTCGGGAAGAGGTGGATCCGTGAAGACTCAGAGACCGATTACCCCGGAAATCCACATTTGCTGACATCATCCTCTGTTCATTGAAATCATCCTACCCCATAAACCAATGTCTTATTTTTCTAGTTTTTCCCTGTTGTACACCACTATACTGTACAAAAATATAAACTCAACAATTTTAATGATATTACTGAGTTACAGTTCATATAAGGAAATCAGTCAATTGAAATAAATAATAAATCAATGGATTTCACATAACTGGGCAGGGGCGTAGCCATGGGTGGGCCTGGGAGGGCATAGGCCCACCCACTTGGGAGACAGGCCAACCCACTGGGGAGTCAGGCCCAGCCAATCAGAATGAGTTTTTCCCTACAAAATAAGATTATTACAGACACAAATACTCCTCAGTTTCATCAGCTGTCTGGGTGGCTGGTCTCAGACGATCCCGCAGGTGAAGAGGCCGGATGTGGAGGTCCTGGGCTGGCGTGGTTACACGTGGTCTGCAGTTGTGAGGCCGGTTGGACCTACTGCCAAATTCTCTAAATGACGTTGGAGGTGGCTTATGGTAGAGAAATGAACATTCAATTATCTGGCAACAGCTCTGGTGGACGTTCCTGCAGTCAGCATGCCAATTACACACTTCCTCAAAACTTGAGACATCTGTGGCATTGTGTTGTGTGACAAAACCGCACATTTTAGTGGGCTTTTATTGTCCCTAGCACAAGGTGCACCTGTGTAATGATCATGCTGTTTAATCAGCTTCTTGATATGCCACACCTGTCAGGTGGATGGATTATCTTGGCAAAGGAGAAATGATCACTAACAGGGATGTAAATCAATTTGTGCACATAATTTGAGAGAAATAAGCTTTTTGTGCGTATGGGATATTTCTGGGATAATTTATTTCAGCTCATGAAACATTGGACCAACACTTTACATGCTGCGTTTATATTTTTGTTCAGTATAGGTCCTCTGTGTTCTGACTGGTCTTCCTCCTCTGTGTGTGTGGTTCTCCAGGTCGTACCCATCGCTCTAACCAGGTGACGGCTCCAGAGTACATCTTCCTCATCTCTGAGCTGGCCGGGGAAAGACGCTTCGCCTCCATTGTGGCCAAGAGACTGGAGAGTCTGGTACGTGCTGTTGCAGCCTCCTCTACTAAAGCCTGATCGATCTACTATGGAGTCCCAGAACTCCATGTGTAATAAATCCCACTTTTATTAGAGTGAGGATTGAACTGCTGAGTTTATAACTTGGGGGCAGTCTTTCTCCCCGTAATCCTAGGGCTCTGACTCCCCTGTTTACTCCCCCACTGTCCCAGTCCTCACCCCCTGTCTTGACCCTGCTTTGTCCTATTGACCAGACACTTGCAAGGTCACCTGATGTCACAAACACCTTTCACACAACATTTCAAACCCAGGAAATTCCTCAGATCCTCCTTTGGTCTGAATAATAAGGTTATCAGACTTTGGAACGCACCCATGTCTGGGTAGTTATATGAGACTGCTATGAGACAGTTTTCCATATTTCATTGTAATATCTTTACCCCAGTCATTTATTTGCCTTGTCTATCAGGAGGGAAGGGGGGAGTTCCAGAAAGTGTGTGTTGTCTCTGCCAGGCCTGTGCGGCAATCCAGTCTCAGAATGGGATACGTCATGCAGGTGTAGGCCGTCATTGTAAATAAGAATTTGTTCTTAACTGACTTGCCTAGTTAAATAAAGGTTAAAAAAAAAATATATATATATATATATATTACAAAATTCCCAGGGCCCAGCTTCTCCTCTTCCCCTCCTTCCCAGCCGCTGAATACCTTTGTGTTTGGCTCCCTCCAGATCAGCAGTGATCTCATATCTGGCAGAAACATCCCTTTGTTTTTATCTCAGAACATTCCTTTATGTGGGCACCAGCTAAAGCAGCTGCTGGCTTCAAATGGACCTTCAGTCACAATCTGTGCACAGCACTCAATGTCTTGGCAGTCATGTCAATTCACTGCCTCTATGCTTTACCTGTCTGCTGCAGTTGAGAAAGTTGTGTGTTTGTAGCGGGTGCGTTATATCAGTCTGTGACGTAAGGCTGTAAAGCTAACAGTGTTTTGTTCTGGTTTCTGTGTCCAGGGTGCATTGACCCACGGTGACAGGAGAGCCACAGAGTCCAGAGACCTGAGCAAATACAACTTCGAAAACAAGGTAAGCGCTGGCTAGAACTATTACATGTGAGATCATGCTTCCGCTTGTACAGAAGCCCAATTTGGCATGACCTGTGATTAGTTGTGTTGGAGATTCTGGGGGGAGGGAGCGGTGACCTGACCTGTTTGATGACTGGTTTTTCTGCTGTGTGTTTCTGCAGTATGGTACCAAGGCTCTGGATAAGATCACCAAAGCCATCCTGGGCCACATCGAGAGCAAGGTGTCCCCTCCCAAAGGCTACCCTGGGGGTGATGCCCTGTTCTTCAGAGGTACATTGAGTGCATGTAGAACATACCCCAAACATTATACAAATCCTGTCCTATGCAAGTCCTGTCCAAAGCTACATTGAAATAATTATTGTATTCCCTGTTTCAGACATGAAGCATGGCATGATGGATGTGGGTATCTTCTGCAAGGAGCCACGCTTTGGTCTCAGTACTGAGAAAGACTGCAGCATCACCAAGTTCCTCAACAGGATCCTGGGCCTGGAGGTCCACAAGCAGAACTCTCTGTTCCAGTACTTCACCGACAACTTTGACTACCTGATCGAAAAGGACAAGAAGGAGGGCAAATACGACATGGGCATCCTAGGTATGGAGACCAACACTCACGCTTCAAACATGACTGAATAAAATGGTGCCCTTTCCATAGTTTGTAAAGCTAAAGAACTCTCCACACTATTAGAATTAAAGGCTGCATTCTATTGTATGTGACTACTATGCCATACAGTATATACTCCTCTATATACCATTAAAACAAATCCACCTGCCTACTGCATTTGGCATTCCTAGAATGTCTTTCCAAGAGCAGCAACATGGTTTGGGATGGTACAGAGTCTCTGTATAGAGATGCTAGATATGTCTCCTGACTAGAACTATGTGTCATGTCCTGTCCTGTCTGTTCTGTCCTGTCTGTCAGATCTGGCCCCAGGTAACGATGAGATCTACGAGGAGAAGCAAGAGACCTTCATGACAGTGGGAAACCCCCAGGACGGACAGGTTGTGCTCTACAAGGTACTGCCATTGTACACTGGTACATTATTAATGTACAATTTGATTATCTAGCTATATTTGACAGTGGCACCTCATATAGATTTGCATGTTGATTTTTGTTTTGTAACTAAATGAGTGCCGCTGTTTGGGTCGGTTCTCTGGTCTGAAAAATATACTTAAAATCTCAACAAGACTAAACCTAGTGATTATATATTTTTAAAAATGTCCCACCATTGCCTCGAGACAACGAGAGCAGTGTTTCCTGCAAACACAACCAGAGAGGTGATATACTGTACTCGACAGATTTATCCTCCACTTTGTTATTCTGTACTCTGACTCCTGGATGCAGTTATTAGTGCTGAGCGATTAACCAACATTTCGGGGGGATTTAGGTTATTTAACAACTAATTGACCGACATCGGATCACTTTTTTTTGTGAGCCCAACGTGCCGTTTCTCTAGAGAGAAATCAAATAATTCACTGAAGAAATCAAGTCAATAACTATTTGGGACGCTGGGCTGAAGGGAGTTGTAGTCTTCATTAAGCAAATATTCAACCTAGTTTAGCGCAGAAACATGGTAATGAACTACATTGACCATAATCCATTGCCCAGTTCTTTGCGGCTCGGACAGAGGATACACTTTTACTCCTGCTACGTAAGATAAACACAGACTGCATGAGAGAGTAATGTACACAACACAACGACGAGAGGGATAGACAGTTTGTGAGAATGCCTTAGCTACTTTGAAGAACTAGTCAAATGATTTCGTCAGACAGCTCTGCAGCATACTTGGGCAGGCTAGCCTAGCTAAAAGGATGACTGAAGACAGTATAGCACAGTCAAACTCATTCAACGGAGGGCTGAGTGTCAGCGGGTTTTCGCTCCTTCCTTGGACTTGATTGATGAATTAAGGTCACTAATTAGTAAGGAACTCCCCACACCTGGTTGTCTAAGGCTTAATTGAAAGGGGGGAAAAAACTTAGACACTAGGGCCCTCCATGGAATGAGTTTGACACCTGCAGTGCAGTATGGGAAGCAAAGAGATAACGTTAGATGGTCTGGCTGGCTGCTACTGCCTGAGCAGAGATGAGATGATCACTTTAAGGAATTAAAAATAATAAAGTCATCAAATAAAAACTAAGTAATTTCCTATTTTTCTATTGATGGCTACCCAATATGGACCTGACAGAGAGAATGGAATATTTTCAATGTTTTGGCAATTGAATGTTCACTATTTCTTGGCTTTGGAATTTCCTTAAAACATCTCTAAAATCATTTTAATGTAATTATTTCATAATGCATTTAAAAAATAGTCGAAATACTCCGACACATTGGTACGGCTGGCCTTTGGGTTAAGCGAGCAGTGTGTCAAGAAGCAGTGAGGCTTGGCAGGGTCGTGTTTCGGAGGACTCATTGCTCTCGACCTTCGCCTCTCCCGAGTCCGTACGGGAGTTGAAGCGATGGGTCAAGACTGTAACTATCAATTGGATATCACGAAATTGGAGTAAAAAGTACAAAAATAATAATACAAAAAAATAAATAGTCGAAATCGAAAACCGCAAAAAAGAATCGAACCGACACCGAACCAACCTCAAAAAGCATGAATCGCTCAGCACAAGCAGGTATGCCGAGATTTAAAGTGTTGGCATTTCATCTGCATGTGGTTGGATGGTGAGCATCACATTTAGCCAGAGGGAGGGAGAGTAGCAGAACGCTGAAAAATGATAATTACTGGTATCTCCAGCTCCCTGCCTTGCCTGGCCGTCACTGCAGGCGAACCTAGAGTTTACATTTCAAACCAACACAACCAGGACCGGTTTAGCAGGTGTAGACTTCCAACTCATGCCAACCCCCTGGCTGGCCTCTGAGCCCCTGATACAAAGAGCTGTGTGTGTGTGTGCCCGCACAGATTTCCGCATGTGTGTTGGGAATGTTGAATCGTGCCAACAGTGGGTATTCGCTGCATAGTGTCCTCCCATAGGGCAGCTATTCTGACCTCTAACCGTTAACCCTTGTCCTCTGCATGTCACCCCTATAGATCAGCGTGGACAGAGGGATGCCGTGGGAGGAGGCCTATGAGAAGGTCCAGAACCTCAACAGTCCTGACGAGGGTTTCTACCTCTCTCACAAGGTGAGTCTAGCTGGCTATCGTAGAGCAGAGAGACGCTCTGCATGTCTCAGCACGCACACAGACGCACCAGGAAGCCTGTGATACTGTGAGTACCTGTACCTCCCCAGGGCTCAAGCAGAGCTAGAACAGCTTCCAGACTGTCTGTTTCCCAGAGGTGAATGACAGTTCAGAAGGGTCCAGGTGCCTCTGTTCTATTCTCTGTTCTCTGGTGTGGCTCTTTCATCGCACATCAAGGGAGTATAATGAAGTGTGCATGTTGTGAACCTAAAGGAGAAAAATAACTAGGATTTGATTCAGTATTAATTGTAGTGCCTAGAATGAACACTATACACAGCCTCTTCCTTCCTGATGTTGTTTTCTTCATTATACTGTAGTTACATTCACTTGGTTCATAATACAATTCAACAATGAAATGACAGTCTTCTATAGTCCCTCCAGGCAAACACTTACCCACTGCCAGGTTCCCAGTTGAACTCACTATAAATATTCTGCCTCTTTCTTGATTTGATTTATTTGTGGTTTAAAACAATTGTACAGATGGAGTTCAATTGTGGCCAGAGGAAAACACATGAAAGTATTTTACAGAACTTTAAAGTCATTTCCATCTCCTATGTGTTCCTCAGTTGCGGGGGAACCACCCGTGTGTGCTGTTGGCGGAGCAGGGCCGAGGGAGGAACCTTATCGTCTACAAGCCCAACATTGGCAAGCAGGCCCACCCAGAGAGCCTGGACAACCTCCAACTACGCTACCGCAAGGTAGGGCTCCAGTCTGACACAGACGGATAGAAGTCTGTTGTTTGGCAGAAGGAACAGCTATAGTGTCCATTGACATGCACACAATACAAGGATTCCACTCGCATGGAAACAATATTTGTCTTTGTTCTTTGCCAGGAAATGTTTGTTGTGGTGTATGCTGCCCTCTAGTGGAATAAACAGTAGTGAAACAGGAAGTACAGTCCTGCGTATTGTCTAAGGTCCAATATAAAAACGAGTGCTCAACACTTTAACATAAGACTGTGTTGTGTTCCCGTCCTAGGTGACCTCAAACCAAGCCAAGGACAGCTGGGAGAGCCAGTTCAACTTTTCCTTTGGGAAATGTAGCCATGCTAACTGGAACGGGAAGTGTAAGAAGATCGAGGAGGGTCAGGAGTGTCTGCAGGGCATGCGTCTGCGCCAGTACCACATGCTGTGTGGTGCGCTGCTGCGCGTCTGGAAGCGCGTGGCCGACGTGGTTTCTGACATCACCTGCTCCAGCATCCTTCAGATCGTACGCCTAAAAACCAAAAATAGTAACAAGCAAGTCGGTGAGTACTAAACATCTCCATATAACCCACACACACACACACCATCACCATCACCAAAGTGTGGTTCTGTGAAAGGAAATCAGAGGGAATGTCTTGACAAATTAGTATTTCGAATGTAAACCTAATACCCTCTCTTTCTCCCCTAGGTATCAAGATCCCAGAGAACTGCGTGGCCCGAGTGCGTGAGGAACTTCTCAAAATGGACGAGGAGGTGAAGAGGAGGCGCAAGGAGAAGGAGCAGCAGCGCGCCCAGGAGCAGCGGCTAGCCGAGGAGCGGCAGCTTCAGAACCAACACCTGCTGGCCAAGCTTTACAGCCAGACACAGACCCTGAACCAGAGCCTCAAGAACCAGAACTTGTCGCAGAGCCTCAGCCAGTGCCTCAAGACCCAGAGCCTGGCCCAGGCCAAGCCTCTACACGTCAAGCCTCTATTCCAGCCCAAACCTTCACAGCTCAAACCCCAGCTCAGCCCAGTCAACCAGCTCCCCAGCATGGCCAGCCTCACCTCCCACTTCTCCCACTATCCCCACCACTTCCCCTCCCTGCCCCTCTTGCAACCCGCCCCCTCCTCCACCTCCAAGCCCCCTCGGACCGGGGAGGAGGTCTTAGACCTGACGGTGAGCCCCTCTCCCTCCCCAGACAGCACGGAAGGAGGCCTGGTCCTCGACTGCCTGACGGGGGGATCCGTGGGGAGCTTTGGAGAGGACTTTGGCCTGGAGTCTCTGATATCGCTGAGCGCGCTCGCCGCCCAGAACACTGCACACAAACTGCAGCAACCTCTACAGCCACTGCCACCACTGACAAAGCCACAGCAGCTACAGTCGTCACAGCAGATACAACCACAGCTACAGTTGTCACAGCAGATACAACCACAGCTACAGTCGTCACAGCAGATACAACCACAGCTACAGTCGTCACAGCAGATACAACCACAGCTACAGTCGTCACAGCAGATACAACCACAGCTACAGTCGTCACAGCAGATACAACCACAGCTACAGTCGTCACAGCAGATACAACCACAGCTACAGTCGTCACAGCAGATACAACCACAGCTACAGCAGCGGTTGGACAGTCCGACTCTAATCAACAGCGCCCATCAGGACTACTATGACATCCTCAACCTGCTGGACGATCCAGACCATCTACCTTACTCTCTGTCCAGCCAGACAACTACTAACCCCTCCTCTTCCTCCAACACAGTGGCTCAAGTCTCGTCTGGCCTCCTCTCTTCCCCCTCTACCCCCTCCTCCTCTCTCTTCACCTCTTCGGCCCTGGCCCCCTCAGAACAGCAGCCACTCCCTCTGGCCAACGGCCACTGCAGCACGGACGCCCTCATCAATGTGCGCGAGGTACTGGACAACATGCTACGGACCAGCGCAGACCGGCAGTCGGTTATCCATTACCGGCTGCATGAATGGGACTCTGTGTAACCACCTCATCAGTGTGGCTGTCTGTGTCCTCTAGCTGCTGAGTGTGAACGCACCCCTCATCCCCTCTCCCCTCAGGGCCTAGTCACATCACTGCCTGTCCTGTGCCCTTCACCTCAACCCTCTCCAGGCACTGGATCCACAGGCCAGGGTCACATTCGCTAGACCAAATGTGTTGTCCGTTCAGAGATGGTGAACGTACGACTCCGGTGGAACTGGCCAGGTCCCTTCGCTGAGAGAGAGAGCAAAGGGGGCTCAAATACATAGTTTATACACCAAGGCTTGACCCAATGGAGAAACACAATTGCAACAGGGTTTGATTATGTTTCTATGAATATCAAAAGCTCATGTGCTTTTAAAAAGATCCAACCCGGCTGGAATTGCTTTTTTTTTTAATTGAGGAATGTCAAAATATTTTTCTAGAACCACAGCTCTCCGTACTGGTTAAGTTAGGTTTCATTGGTAACATCGCTGGATTCAAACTGCCTTTCATGCACATCTGTGTGCTTTTCTGCCTTGTCCTGTAATTCGCTTCATCGCCATTGCATCGACTGGAAGTAGACTATCTTGCAAAGCTTGGTTTGTTAAAACCAAGGGCTCCACTCAAAAACATCAAACTGGAAAAATCGACAATGTTTCAGTTTTGGCTCCATCTCCCTCGTGTCCCTCTCTCTCTGCTGTTTCTACCATCACTCGCTCCAGTGTCCCTCGTGTCCCCCTCTCTCTCTGCTGTTTCTACCATCACTCGCTCCAGTGTCCCTCGTGTCCCTCTCTCTGCTGTTTCTACCATCACTCGCTCCAGTGTCCCTCGTGTCCCCCTCTCTCTCTGCTGTTTCTACCATCACTCGCTCCAGTGTCCCTCGTGTCCCTCTCTCTGCTGTTTCTACCATCACTCGCTCCAGTGTCCCTCGTGTCCCCCTCTCTCTCTGCTGTTTCTACCATCACTCGCTCCAGTGTCCCTCGTGTCCCTCTCTCTGCTGTTTCTACCATCACTCGCTCCAGTGTCCCTCGTGTCCCTCTCTCTGCTGTTTCTACCATCACTCGCTCCAGTGTCCCTCGTGTCCCCCTCTCTCTGCTGTTTGTACCATCACTCGCTCCAGTGTCCCTCGTGTCCCCCTCTCTCTCTGCTGTTTCTACCATCACTCGCTCCAGTGTCCCTCTCTCTCTGCTGTTTCTACCATCACTCGCTCCAGTGTCCCTCGTGTCCCCCTCTCTCTGCTGTTTCTACCATCACTCGCTCCAGTGTCCCTCGTGAAAACAAGAAGAGAAGGGGAAAAGAAAACAGTCAGCCGTTGTAACAGTGCCTTTGGAAACCTACTTAAATGCAGTCTTTGAAACCCATATAGGCCTAATGTATAGATTTGTACTCAAAGCATTGGTATGTTAATTTATTATATTTGTATTTAACTTAACCCTCCTCGGCCCTCTGTTGGGTCTATGCTGGTGGCAGGTGCCAGGGATCGTCCCCACGAGCCCAGTATGTGTATGTCTGTCTGTGTGTGGACCCTATAGCTGTCCCTTCAGCAGACTGTTCTGTGTGGAACCCTGCTTTCCCAGGCCATGTTATAGACAGAGAGCAGAGGTTAGATGGGATGGACACTGCTGATTTGATGTAATTGGGTGGATGGTTTAAAATGGTGTCAAATATCCTTCTTTTACTCTACTCACCATTCATCCTACGATGTGACTCCTGGGTTGCTTTTGATTTGAAGTTCTCAGGAAAGTCTCGAGTGCATTTGTTATTTTGTTTTGTTTAACTTTCTGACCAATATTGATATGAATATTTGTTTTAGCATATATATATATATATATATATATATATACATACATATATACATACATATATACATACATATACATACACTACATGACCAAAAGTATGTGGACACCTGCTCGTCGAACATCTCATTCCAAAATCATGGGATTTTATACACCTGTCAGCAACAGGTGTGGCTGAAATAGCCAAATCCACTTTTGTGTGTGTATATATATAAATATGTACATATATTGTATATTATATTTCAGAACCTGTAAGATCTGGCTGTCGTTGTGAAATGAATGCACGGTAATTGGTTCATGAAAAGCCTGGGTAAGTTCAACTAATCAAAAGCAATAAACAAGACATTTTGAATAGCAGATGTTTTAAAAGTATAAGTACTGTTTACGCTCCGCAGCCGAAGGTTATAGATATACCTGTGCATGGGAAGAATTGGATTCCTCTTTATTTCTGTTCTACTTGTAGTCTGTAGTTAAAGATCTCTGAAATACCTATGAACTTTGTATAACCATTGTGATGGGATGAAAGCAATGTGCTATTGATGTTTTTAGTCATTCTTATGATGATGATTAATATTGTTATTTATATTTAAGGGATATTTAGTTTTTAGACTGTTATCCTGATGATCCTTTAGTCAAAGTTTGGTCAGGGACATTTCTAGTTTTCAAGATTACTATAAAAACAAAAAATAAGTATATTATAACCTGCCACCAAATAATATTGCACTGTTCTGTACTGCTGTACAGGGTTGATCATTTGTTTATTTTCAGTTCTTTGATCCGATTCTGCTTGTGACTCAAGTAAAATTGTTCCAACTTTTACAACTTCTGCCAGGGCTTTAGTTTGCAGAGAGATACCAAAGTATTCCACACCCCGGAAGTTACTGGCTGTATCTGACCTATTATATCAATCTCAGGAAGAAACCTTAAAGAGATGTATTGGTGGGGAGTTATGAGAAATGTTATTGTTTTCCCTTACAACAGTGGTGAACCTAACAAAAATGCACATTTAGTGCTATTGTATTTCTTCATTTTGTGCTGCGACTCTTGCTGTATTTTTTTTATGTTTGAGACTTAATGTGATGGGTTTGCTTTTGTCAGTCAGTGTTGTGAATTGTTGGTGATTTTAAGTGTTTATGCCATCTTAGGGCAAAGATCAAGCGCTGTTTCTTTTAAGGAACTTTATTGTTTATATATCTGGACAGTTTTTTTTACTCATTTAATCCATTTTAATGCTGACAAAGATTTTGAGCAGATTTGCACCTGGATATACTGATATGTGCAATTACTGGTGCAGATCATTCCCCTTTCCCGACTATCTGACAGATTCAAACTGACCCCAGACATCCAATAGCTCAGGCCTGTTTTCTCCTAAGAGATTCTACTTTATATCCATATATATCAGATTGTCCCAAACATATATTTCCTCATCAGGCACATTCCAATAAATCCAAACATTTTCACAATCGAACCGTTTGTCCCATGCTTCACCTATGGCCAATGGACTGTGTGGTATAACGCTGACATAGAGGTAATATGCATTATAAACTTGGGGAAACTGACAAACACGATTTGAGAAAATGAATTGCAATTTTTAAAGGACCCGCTTGACTTTCTCTTTTAGCAAGCTAGGTCTTTTTATTTTGTCTAAATTTGCACTAAGAATGGCATAATCAAGTTACTGTTGTCTGTTTATGATTGAGAGTTGCAAGCTTGTTGTGTTCCTGAACTTTAGATGGATAGCATTTTTGTATACTAACCATCCTCCTTGTTTCTTCACCTTTTGCATATAAAAGTATCACATTCAATAATTTATTGCTAACAAAAACAACAAAAAACATGCTACTGATTGTATGTATTTTAAACAAAGGATATTTTCTTTCTGTAAAAACTGTTCAGCACTTTTATTCTGGTTTGTGCTTTTGTTTTTCTATATATATTTATAATTTAGATCGAAATGTATATATTGTAAAAAAAAAAATGTGCCTTTCGACTAATTCTTTAAAAGGTTTTCTACTCATAAAAGGAAGGAATATATCAAAATGCAATCTTAACTTTGTAAACAAACAACAAATAAAAACTTGAAGATTGTGAAAAATGGTGTCTGACTTTTGGGCCTATACTGATGATGCATAATCCATTTGCTGAATTGCTATTGAAAACACACACTTCTAAGACAGGTGGTGGTGATCTCATTACTTCTGTGTTGCATCGATTGAGGCCTTTACTGTGCATTTCTGTTAGTAATAGTTTTATGAAATATGTGTAGTGGGCTGGCTGCATTTTAGTAAAATTTTGGCTGACTCAAAGTTTTCCCATACGGAGGTAGTTTAGTTTGTACTGTTACCCCTTTTACTCCCGAATTTGTAGTTAGTCTTGTCCCATCACTGCAACTCCCCTACAGACTCAGGAGAGGTGAAGGTCGAGAGCCATGCGTCCTCTGTCCAGCTGGCAACCGAAGTCAGCTTGCAGGCACCAGGCCCACCACAAGGAGTCGCTAGAGTGCGATGGGACAAGGAAATTCCGGCCGGCCGAACCCGCCGCTAACCCGGACTACGCTGGGCCAATTGTGCACCGCCTCATGGGTCTCCCAGTCACGGCCTGCTGTTACACAGCCTGGGATCAAACCTGGGTCTGTAGTGATGCCTCAAGCACTGCGATGCAGTGCCTTAGACCGCTGGAGGCAGTATAGTTTTGATGTCTTCACTATTATTCTACAATGTAAAAATAAAGAAAAACCCTTGAATGAGTAGGTGTGTCCAAACATATGGCTGGTAGTGTATGTTTGATACGTTGACAATCCATAGATTGAACAGGGCAGGGAAGAATGGAAAATAAAAAAGGACGGGTGTCCAGGAAGTATGTGACGAACAAGCGTGATGACGTTGTGAAACTCACCTGAACGCTGTACTGCCAAATAGGGACACTCTTTCTTTATGCTCTTCAGGTAGGGTTTTCAACGATTGTATTTAGTTCATTCAAATCGGCTGATAGCGGCAAGTGTTTAGACACAAACTATTATTTTGAGTTGGACGCCTTTACTCGAGTTGATGGGACTTGTCTGAGACGTTTTACAGGTAGGATACGAAAGAACTAGCACCTTTCGAACACTGTATTTGTCAAGCAGGTGTTGGGGATCTACAAATTATTATCTCGAGTCGTGAGTTGAAATCATTTGCTCGAATGTTGTGACACCTGTGTTGGCTTGGCACGTTGTTTTCATGAACATTGTAGTGTCAATCTCACCGAGATCGCGAAGCCTACTTGGTTTACAGCTCATGTTTTACAGTTTCATTTTCTGTCGTGTCATACAGTGCCTAAAGAAAGTATTCACACCCCTTGACTTTTTCCACAATTTGTTGTTACAGCCTGAATTTAAAATTGATTAAATTGCCTACTCTCAATACCCCATAATGTCAAAGTGATTGTTTTTCGAAATTCTTACAAATTAATTAAAAACTAAAAGCTGGAATGTCTTTATGGCAAGCACCTTTTTTATGGCAAGCCTCAATAAGTAAAGGAGTAAAAATGTGCTTGACAAGTTGCATGGGCTCACACTGTGTGCAATAATAGTGTTTAACACGATTATTTGAATGACTACCTCATCTCTGTTACCACACATTATATTATCGCTAAGGTCCCTCAGTCAAGCAGTTAATTTCAAACAGATTCAACCGCAAAGACCAGGGAGGTTTTCCAATGCCTCGTCAAGAAGGGCACGTATTGGTAGATGGGTAAAGAATTTAACAAATCTGACATTGAATATCCTTTTTGAGCATGGTGAAGTTATTAATTACACTTTGGATGGTGTATCAATACACCCGGTCACTACAAAGATACAGGGGTCCGGCCTAACTCATTTGTCAGAGAGGAAGGAAACCGCTCAGCAGTGTTGCCAACTCCTCAGTAAGGAAAGTAGCTATTGGCTGTCCTAAAAGTCGCTAAATGACGTCATCACCTAATTTGCATAATTGGCCATGTGCATGTAATTGTGATGGACCTGTAGGAGAAATGAATAACGTTTTGGGAGAGACAAAAGGTGAGTAAATAACACCCTACATTTACATCCTGCCCTGAATGTAAGCCAGGGCAGGATCAGCCAGCGGTGGCCTCCTGCATGCGCGATTCATTTGCAGTCTGGACACGGAGGGGTGAACATCTCCTGCTCTGACTGCAGCGCGAGGACTGGGCTGCTTGTGAGTGCTTTGGGACGGGGGTAACAAAGCACCCGCTGCTCATTGAGAAGAGTAAGAACGATACGTGCTTTCACGTCAGTCTCTCCAAAAGTCTCCAATAACACCAGAAAAAGTCTCTACATTTGTCGCTAGTCACTTTTTTGAAAATGTGTCAATAGAGGGGTCTGAAAACTCGCTAATGCGACAAAGTTGCTAAGTTGGCAACACTGCCGCTCAGGGATTTCACACGAGGCTAATGGTGACTTTAAGACAGTTACAAAGTTTAATTAATGGCTGTAATAGAAGAAGGATGGATCAAGGATGGATCAACAACATTGTAGTTACTCCCACAATATTCACCTAAGTGACAGGGGGAAAAGAAGGAAGCCTGTACAGAATACAAATATTCAAAAACAAGCATCCTGTTTGCAGCAAGGCACAAAAATAATACTGAATACTGCACTTTTTGTCCTGAATACAAAGTGTTATGTTTGGGGCAAATCCAATAAAACACATTTGTAGTACCACTCTCCATATTTTCAAGTGTATTGGTAGCTGCATCATGTTATGGGTATGCTTGTAATCATTAAAGACTGGGAGTTTTTTCAGGATACAAAAGAAACGGAATAGAGCTAAGCACAGGCAAAATCCTAGACGAAAACCTGGTTCAGTCTGCTTTCCACCAGCCACTGGGAGATGAATTCACCTTTCAGCAGTACAATAACCTAAAACATAAGGCCAAATCTACATTTCTTACCAAGAAGACGGTGCATGTTCCTGAGTGGCTGAGTTACAGTTTTGACTTAAATGTACTTGTCGACCTGAAAATGGTTGTCTAGCAATGATCAACAACCAATTTCACAGAGCAAAAAAAATCTGGAAAAAATAATGGGCAAATGTTGCAAAATCCAGGTGTGGAAAGCTCTTAGAGACTTACCCAGAAAGACTCACAGCAGTAATCGCTGCCAAAGGTGCTTGTACAGAGTATTGACTCAGGGGTCTGATATTTAATTTTCAATTAATTTGCAAAAATGTCTGAACATTTTTTTTCACTTTGTCATTATGGGGTATTGTGTGTAGATGGGTGAGATGTTTTATATTTTTCTTAATCCATTTTGAATTCAGGCTGTATGTAACACAACAAAATGTGGAATAGGTATGAATACTTTCTGAAGGCACTGTATGTATCATATTGCTCAAACCAGTACTCAAATTTGTCCTGATCCAACATTTTACTGTTGGTGGGGATTTTGCTAAGGAAATGATCATGTTGTGATAACAGTATTCATATGTTTTGGTTATGATTAGGTACCGTTGAGTGTTATGATACCTAACCATAATGGTATTTTGTAGCTCAGTTGGTAGAGTATGACTCCTGGGACCACCCGTATGTAAAATGTATGCACCCATTACTGTAAGTTACTTTGGATAAAAGTGTCTACTATTTGGCTTATTATTATAGCATAAGGAGTAAGTCTTACCTTTGGCATAAGGGTGACACTGCATTTCACTTTTCTTCAAGGCATTTGATTATTTGCTGTCCTGGTTGTCAATACCCTCTTCCATCTCAGGTAATTCGGACAAGCAATTAGTTAGTAAATAAATAAAAGAATGATAAAAATACCAAGGAACAACCCGAATTGTGAAGAGACACACACACACAGTCTACAGTTGCTTGAAGGAAATGGATTCCCCTTCATGTACACTGCTCCAAAAAATAAAGAGAACACTAAAATAACACATCCTAGATCTGAATGAATGAAATAATCTTATTAAATACTTTTTTCTTTACATAGTTGAATGTGCTGACATCAAAATCACACAGAAATTATCAATGGAAATCAAATGTATCAACCCATGGAGGTCTGGATTTGGAGTCACCCTCAAAATGAAAGTGGAAAACCACACTACAGGCTGATCCAACTTTGATGTAATGTCCTTAAAACAAGTCAAAATGAGGCTCAGTAGTGTCTGTGGCCTCCACGTGCCTGTATGACCTCCCTACAACGCCTGGGCATGCTCCTGATGAGGTGGCGGATGGTCTCCTGAGGGATCTCCTCCCAGACCTGGACTAAAGCATCCGCCAACTCCCAGACAGTCTGTGGTGCAACGTGGCGTTGGTGGATGGAGCGAGACATGATGTCCCAGATGTGCTCAATTGGATTCAGGTCTGGGGAACGGGCGGGCCAGTCCATAGCATCAATGCCTTCCTCTTGCAGGAACTGCTGACACACTCCAGCCACATGAGGTCTTGCATTAGGAGGAACCCAGGGCCAACCGCACCAGCATATGGTCTCACAAGGGGTCTGAGGATCTCATCTCGGTACCTAATGGCAGTCAGGCTACCTCTGGCGAGCACATGGAGGGCTGTGCGGCCGTCCAAAGAAATGCCACCCCACACCATGACTGACCCACCGCCAAACCGGTCATGCTGGAGGATGTTGCAGGCAGCAGAACATTCTCCACGGCGTCTCCAGACTCTGTCACGTCTGTCACGTGCTCAGTGTGAACCTGCTTTCATCTGTGAAGAGCACAGGGCGCCAGTGGCGAATTTGCCAATCTTGGTGTTCTCTGGCAAATGCCAAATGTCCTGCACGGTGTTGGGCTGTAAGCACAACCCCCACCTGTGGACGTTGGGCCCTCATACCACCCTCATGGAGTCTGTTTCTGACCGTTTGAGCAGACACATGCACATTTGTGGCCTGCTGGAGGTCATTTTGCAGGGCTCTGGCAGTGCTCCTCCTGCTCCTCCTTGCACAAAGGCGGAGGTAGCAGTCCTGCTGCTGGGTTGTTGCCCTCCTACGGCCTCCTCCACGTCTCCTGATGTACTGGCATGTCTCCTGGTAGCGCCTCCATGCTCTGGACACTACGCTGACAGACACAGCAAACCTTCTTGCCACAGCTCGCATTGATGTGCCATCCTGGATGAGCTGCACTACCTGAGCCACTTGTGTGGGTTGTAGACTCCGTCTCATGCTACCACTAGAGTGAAAGCACCGCCAGCATTCAAAAGTGACCAAAACATCAGCCAGGAAGCATAGGAACTGAGAAGTGGTCTGTGGTCACCACTTGCAAAACCAGTCCTTTATTGGGGGTGTCTTGCTAATTGCCTATAATTTCCACCTGTTGTCTATTCCATTTCCAAGTGTTCCCTTAATTTTTTTGAGCAGTGTATTAGAAGGCCTCTACAGTAGTGAATGGTGTACTATAGGTCAGTTGTTGATTCTGGTGGGCCAGTCTGTCTGAGAACTGAGGTAAGGGGTCCTGTCTTTGCTTTGGGGTGACAGGGTGGATGGGATGGGGGGATGGGGGGTTTAGTGGTGTGTGTTTGACAACAGGAGGCTGTCAGCTGAATGGTCCACTCCTCTCGCCTGCCTCCTCACCCTACCCTACTGGTTCTGCCACACATGCAGGTTTCTGCCTGCCAAAGAGCTTCGCCACTCTGCATTCCCAAATGGCTGCATCTTCCCTTCCATTGTCTGCTCGATGCTTATTATTGTAAAGCTTGCTTGGTAAATGAAGTCTCTAATTCATCTAAATCCAAGGTTGCTTTTTTACCAACTGACTCTCAAGGAAAAGTCTAATTCAAACTATCCAGTCATGGTCATCAGATCAGCGTGAATTCAAAGAAAGATGTTTAGTGATTGTAGTTTGTTGAAATGGTTTTCCACACTGTGTAACCAACGCGAATGACTCAGGATCCACACGCATTAACAGCAATGAGCATAGTATTGAGTCAACAATTGTATTGGTAGAGATTCAATAACCTGCATTGTGTGTGTGTGTGTGTGTGTGTATGTATATAAACAATCCAAACGTTGTCTGTAATCGTCAGCAGCAGTTCAATGAAGGTTGAAGGCCCATGGTAATTAATCATTCACTAAGATTTTAGGCCTCTTGTAGTTTTAAAACATGTTGTAAAATGGTTGCACAATGTACATACTCTGCAATATTGTCAGTGGTAGGCCTACGTAATCCCTCTTCAGAGCAGTTCAACTGAGAAAGTTGGCCCACTGTAATTACCCTGTGGGTTCTGGCTCTGCAAACTACCATTTACATTACATAGCATCCTCTTGTACTTTTTTTTCTTCACTTATGAAAAGGATCTTGTTAGTTTTGTGTTGCTGTGTTGCTCAACTCTTGACCAAACTGCACATCAGAGGTGGTTTTGGAAGCATTTTACACAGAAATAACAGTGAGTCTTTGTGGACCACATAGGCAGTGCCCAATCAGTGTTTTCTTTTACATTCCAAAATACAGTAGATTAAGATTTCAGGCATGCTTGGTTAGCGTTCTGTTAAGAATTCATGCTATACATTGTGGTGGAACTAGGTCTAATATAGTAAAACATTAGCCATAGCGCCGCAACACTCACATGCACTGAACGCAAGCTTTCCAGTAGTCTAGCAACAGTAGTTACTATTAGGTCTATTGTGTGCATTTTTGAGAAGTACAATATTTGCTCTAGTTAGGAACATGACGCATAGTATGATAATGTATGCACTCACTAACTGTAAGTCGCTCTGGATAAGAGCGTCTGCTAAATGACTAAAATGTAAATATTTGCCCCTGTGTGCTAGTGCAGCTGGGGCCTACTGAGCAGTCTCCAAGTGAGTGATTGTTTACCTGCCGTAGGGGCGCACCTGTTCTTAAGAGGTGTTTGCTTTTGTTACAGCCCTCTCTATGAAACTGTACTCAAGTGACGTTTTTTAAATTCTACCTCTATTTCCCTCTGGTCTATTAATAATTCAGGATTCGTGCCGAAGTCTGGTGTAGGGGCCTAAGCAATCAAAACAAATACGTAAGGGAATAAAAAGAAAAAGAGAAGAAAAAATGTTTGGGATTCAGAAAGGGTGTGTTGTGACTGTCCAAAGGCCAGAAATTCCAGTTCTTACTTCCTTTTTACCACACCCAATTCTCACAATACACGCAGACTGGAAAGTAGTCTATATGGCCACCTTGGTCCTGCAATTGACATCTGAAGGCCTTCTAATGACTAATCTCAATTTAACCCCCCCCCCAAGAAAACAGGGGAGATTTGAAGGAAGGTCGACCAGGTAGAAGCAAAGAAGAAAAATCCAGCCGAAAATGCCTGTGCTCTGGGCCATGCGTATGTGTTTCTTTTGAAGAGATACAATCTAAACACTCGTTCCTCTCCAATCACAAGGCACAGTGACAGTGGCCTATATAGAAGACCTTTGCCAGAGCCTTTGGTGGAGTAAATACCCTGTCAGTTATTAACAGCCCAGTGTATCCATTCCTTCTGGTAACCATAGTGCCAGGCATGACTAAGCCAGCCCCGTAACCTGGGCTTCCATGGGAAAGTAGTACCTAACTGCTCTCCAGTCAGATTGGGAATATCCTTCCTCTCAGTGCCCAGGCCTATCTCAGCAACATTGGATATATGATTATGAAATACCTTTCGTAAATGGGAAGAGGCTAGGTGTCATTTGGGGAGTTTCTCAATAGCATCACACTGTTCCCTGTCACCTAGACTGTGTGGGGACAGGGTATCAGTGACTGTGGCTTGCTGAGATAAGGTGTAAAGCTCACATGGACTGTGCTGAGAACAGCTCCAGTGTGTCAGCCTCAGCCAGACCAGAGGTGACTCAGCCATATTCTGTCAGCAGGTTATTGTTGGACCCAAACAGGACGTTGCTGTTTTGTCATGAATCTGACACAGGCGCTGAAACTAGTCACTTATTCAGTGACACCACCGGTAAGAGTTCACTCAGTCTCTCCCTTTTGTAGCTTCTCTTTTGAGCTCAATGTTGGCTTGAGTAGGTAAAATCAAGTTTGCTGTGAAATTGCAATAAGAGAGGATGAGTGATTTACCTGATAAAATATGTTTGACTGATTTTATTGTTTGGTGTAGAAATTGAGTCAGTTGTTTATCTATTTTGTGTTAGTTTCAATGGTTTACTTTCCTACTGAATGTCACAATCAGTGTAACCATTAGGATTGGGATGTGCTTAAAGGCTAACATCATGTACAGTTAGGATCAAACAATGTGAGTTTACTGGCTGTAACTCCCCCTTAGTGATATGATTTATCTGCCTCTCAAAATTAGTATTTTTCAAGTTTCACATAACTATTAATCTAATGACTGGATGAAAGTGACTCACATTCTGGAGTATCTGTCTTCATATTTTTCATCTAAACCTCTTAAGGTATTTAAACGTGGGGCTATATGGGGTTTTACTGTGGCAAATGTGGTTCTGCCTTAATTCCTTGGCAACAAAGGGCAATAGAAAGTGCTGTATGAGTGGGAGTGGCAGAAGGGGTGGAGCCTCCCATTGGTGCAGGTGAGGTTTGTTTCTGCAGGGTGATTTTCAGTGGTCAGTACTCATTAGCTATTGATAACCCGGCTCACCTTTCAACCGGACCGCCAACTCAGGGTCATTTTGAAAGAGGTGGTGAAAAAATGTATTGGATTTGAAGCACTGTATGGATCTTTAATTTCGTTGCCCCCAACGTGGATTATGATATGGGATAGAGAGCAAGGTGTTTTTGCGTAGAAGAGAGGAGGCCACAGGTGTGTGTTGATAGGCTGATCTCCCAGAGGGGAATGGAAGTGAGATACAGAGAAGAAGTGGTGAGTACAAAGAACACTGCTTTAATGGTCTTTTATGAAAGGCAGGAAAGTACCTAAAGATTTTGTTGCTACCTTTTTTGAGGAAGTGTGGTTTAAGATTGTTTTATTATGATCATTGTGTGGCTTTTTTGTGTGTGTGTGTGTGAGGGGGGTTCTGCACTGGAAAAAGTAATTAGTTCTGCTAACAATTTATTTTGGTGGAAACTCGTTGCCTAGAACCATTTGAGTAACCAAAATCAAAGTACAGTGCATTCGGAAAGTATTCAGACCCCTTCCCTTTTTCCACATTTTGTTACCTTACAGCCTTATTCTAAACTGGATTAAATAAATGTTTTTCCTTATCAATCTACACACAATACCAATACAAGAGGTCAAAGGAATTGTCCGTAGAGCTCCAAGACAGGATTGTGTTGAGGCACAGATCTGGGGAAGGGTTCCAAAAAATGTCTGCAGCATTGAAGGTCCCCAAGAACACACTGGCCTCCATCATTCTTAAATGGAAGAAGTTTGTAACCACCAAGACTCTTCCTAGAGCTGGCCGCCCGGTCAAACTGAGCAATCGGGGGAGAAGGGCCTTGGTCAGGGAGGTGACCAAGACCCCAATGGTCACTCTGGCAGAGCTCCAGAGTTCCTCTGTGGAGATGGGAGAATCTTCCAGAAAGACAACCATCTCTGCAGCACTCCACCAATCAGGCCTTTATGGTAGAGTGGCCAGACGGAAGCCACTCCTCAGTAAAAGGCACATGACAGCCCGCTTGGAGTTTTCCAAAAGGCCCCTAAAGGACTCTCAGACCATGAGAAACAAAATTCTCTGTTTTTACGAAACCAAGATTGAACTCTTTGGCCTGAATGCCAAGCGTCACGTCTGTAGGAAACCTGGCACCATCCCTACGGTGAAGCGTGGTGGTGGCAGCATCGTGCTGTTGGGATGTTTTTCAGCGGCAGGGACTGGGAGACTAGGTAGGATTGAGGCAAAGTACAGAGAGAGCCTTGATGAAAACATGCTCCAGAGCACTCAGGACCTCAGACTGGGGTGAAGGTTCACCTTCCAAAAGGACAACGATCCTAAGCACACAGCCAAGACAATGCAGGAGTGGCTTTGGGACAAGTCTCTGAATGTCCTTGAGTGGCCCAGCCAGAACCCGGACTTGAACCCGATCGAACATCTCTGGAGAGACCTGAAAATAGCTATGCAGCGACGCTCCCCATCCAACCTGACAGAGCTTGAGAGGATCTGCAGAGAAGAATGGGAGAAACTCTCCAAATACAGGTGTGCCAAGCTTGTAGCGTCATACCCAAGAAGAATTGAGGCTGTAATCACTGCCAAATGTGCTTCAACAAAGTACTGAGTAAAGGGTCTGAATACTTATGTAAATGAGATGTTAGTTGTTTATTTTTAATAAATGTGCTAAAATGTCTAAACCTATTTTTGCTTTGTCCTTATAGGGTATTGTGTGTAGATTGATGAGAGGGGAAAAAAACAATTTAATCCATTTTAGAATAAGGCTGTAACGTAACAATGTGGAAAAAGTTAAGGGGTCTGAATACTTTACGAATGCACTGTATGTCTGTGTTCAATACTTCAAGTATAAAAGTGACATCACCACCCATATGGTTATATATTTTTATTCTAAATACTTAACTTTTTTGTGTTTTATGACTTGACACTAAAGTGCATTATGTATTCTGAACTATAACGATTTGAAGTTCATGTTTGTTGAAGTGAACTTAAATAACCTTCATTACTAATTTTTGTCAAGTGTAAGTAGTTCTGATTAGTAACTTTCAGTGGTTGTGTCTTAATGTTTAACATTGTTTTATGTATTTGACATTTGAACCTACTTTAGCAGGCAATGTTGAGCAGTGCTCATTAAGTGGTGCATATAACCTTTGTTGATGGTGGGGAATGGCTTGTCTCATTATTGAACGTCAGTTTGCATGACGGTTTTGATATCCGTTCATCATGATCAATTACACCTCATAGCACAACAAACTGGTTAATACTATTTTAGAAATATACTTTCTTCAAACATGCATACATCATTGTGTAAAAGTGTCATAAAGTCAAATTGGGAATTACCCACAATCCTCTAAAAACAGAGCCACGTGGCAGTATTAAGTATTCATAACTTGCAAAAACGTAATTCTAGAAAAGTACAACACAGATAAATCAGGTGTTGTTGTTTTTACTCATATCAAAATGTCTGACTACTACTTTATTATTTTAAGTAAAGGCGTAAAACATAATATAATTAAGTAAGAACAACTTATTTAATAAATGACTTGTAAAAAACTAGTGAATAACCTAATATTTGTTTAAAGTACTCAAACATTAAGTGATAAGAACATCTGATTTAAGTACCACTTGTATGATTTCAGTTCTACAAGCAGTTGAAGATGTTTAAGTAACTACTACTCAATTGTTTTAATGAGTTAGGTAAAAAAAATGTGTGTGTAAATTTCTCTGAATGCATTTAACCTACTCATGTTATTTCTGACAAGTTTCACCTTCCTTTTTTGAGAAAGTGTGGTTTAAGATTGTGTTTGAGTCATGTCTTTGACATTTTTCTAACAGAATAAAAGAAAACAAGCCAAGATTGTTGATTGTCAGAATCCCAAGCTAAATGTACACAGTCAAGAATGTTTTTCTATGTTTTATGTGCTTAGAAATCTCCACTTGTTCACTACCCTTTGCTGAAGATGTAGTCGTATCCTTTTCATACACAGACCGAAATCCCACATTTACTATGCCTGCTTCTTTTTGCCTGCTTTTTTGTATATCTGAAAGGGGTAGGGGTTAAAAAACAAGAACAAATAAAACCCACCTAAAAACCTAGTCATGATTCCTGCATTTTCACAGACAGTAGCTAGGTTTCCATCCAATTGGCAACAGTTTAATGCGAATATAAAAAAATACAACAAATAGAATACGCAAATTTTCCCACCAGAGATGTTTCCATCCAATTTACTTGTTGCAGATAAGGATATGTATGTATGTATGTATGTGTGTGTGTGTTATATATATATATATATATATATATATATATATATACACACACACACAGTGGGGGGGAAAAAGTATTTAGTCAGCCACCAATTGAGCAAGTTCTCCCACTTAAAAAGATGAGAGAGGCCTGTAATTTTCATCATAGGTACACGTCAACTATGACAGACAAAATGAGAAGAAAAAAAATCCAGAAAATCACATTGTAGGATTTTTAATGAATTTATTTGCAAATTATGGTGGAAAATAAGTATTTGGTCAATAACAAAAGTTTGTCAATACTTTGTTATATACGCTTTGTTGGCAATGACACAGGTCAAACGTTTTCTGTAAGTCTTCACAAGGTTTTCACACACTGTTGCTGGTATTTTGGCCCATTCCTCCATGCAGATCTCCTCTAGAGCAGTGATGTTTTGGGGCTGTTGCTGGGCAACACAGACTTTCAACTCCCTCCAAAGATTTTCTATGGGGTTGAGATCTGGAGACTGGCTAGGCCACTCCAGGACCTTGAAATGCTTCTTACGAAGCCACTCCTTCGTTGCCCGGGCGGTGTGTTTGGGATCATTGTCATGCTGAAAGACCCAGCCACGTTTCATCTTCAATGCCCTTGCTGATGGAAGGAGGTTTTCACTAAAAATCTCACGATACATGGCCCCATTCATTCTTTCCTTTACACGGATCAGTCGTCCTGGTCCCTTTGCAGAAAAACAGCCCCAAAGCATGATGTTTCCACCCCCATGCTTCACAGTATGTATGGTGTTCTTTGGATGCAACTCAGCATTCTTTGTCCTCCAAACACGACGAGTTGAGTTTTTACCAAAAAGTTCTATTTTGGTTTCATCTGACCATATGACATTCTCCCAATCCTCTTCTGGATCATCCAAATGCACTCTAGCAAACTTCAGACGGGCCTGGACATGTACTGGCTTAAGCAGGGGGACACGTCTGGTACTGCAGGATTTGAGTCCCTGGCGGCGTAGTGTGTTACTGATGGTAGGCTTTGTTACTTTGGTCCCAGCTCTCTGCAGGTCATTCACTAGGTCCCCCCGTGTGGTTCTGGGATTTTTGCTCACCGTTCTTGTGATCATTTTGACCCCACGGGGTGAGATCTTGCGTGGAGCCCCAGATCGAGGGAGATTATCAGTGGTCTTGTATGTCTTCCATTTCCTAATAATTGCTCCCACAGTTGATTTCTTCAAACCAAGCTGCTTACCTATTGCAGATTCAGTCTTCCCAGCCTGGTGCAGGTCTACAATTTTGTTTCTGGTGTCCTTTGACAGCTCTTTGGTCTTGGCCATAGTGGAGTTTGGAGTGTGACTGTTTGAGGTTGTGGACAGGTGTCTTTTATACTGATAACAAGTTCAAACAGGTGCCATTAATACAGGTAACGAGTGGAGGACAGAGGAGCCTCTTAAAGAAGAAATTACAGGTCTGTGAGAGCCAGAAATCTTGTTTGTTTGTAGGTGACCAAATACTTATTTTCCACCATAATTTGCAAATAAATTCATGAAAAATCCTACAATGTGATTTTCTGGAGAAAAAAACATCTCAATTTATCATAGGTACACTTCAACTGTGAGAGACGGAATCTAAAACAAAAATCCAGAAATTCACATTGTATGATTTTTAAGTAATTAATTTGCATTTTATTGCATGACATAAGTATTTGATCACCTACCAACCAGTAAGAATTCCGGCTCTCACAGACCTGTTAGTTTTTCTTTAAGAAGCCCTCTTGTTCTCCACTCATTACCTGAATTAACTGCACCTGTTTGAACTCGTTACCTGTATAAAAGACACCTGTCCACACACTCAATCAAACAGACTCCAACCTCTCCACAATGGCCAAGACCAGAGAGCTGTGTAAGGACATCAGGGATTGTAGACCTGCACAAGGCTGGGATGGGCTACAGGACAATAGGCAAGCAGCTTGGTGAGAAGGCAACAACTGTTGGCGCAATTATTAGAAAATGGAAGAAGTTCAAGATGACGGTCAATCACCCTCGGTCTGGGGCTCCATGCAAGATCTCACCTCGTGGGGCATCAATGATCATGGGGAAGGTGAGGGATCAGCCCAGAACTACACGGCAGGACCTGGTCAATGACCTGAAGAGAGCTGGGACCACAGTCTCAAAGAAAACCATTAGTAATTGTGTGTGTGTGTGTGTGTGTGTGTGTGTGTGTGTGTGTGTGTGTGTGTGTGTGTGTGTGTGTGTGTGTGTGTGTGTGTGTACAGTGAGGGAAAATAGTATTTGATCCCCTGCTGATTTTGTACGTTTGCCCACTGACAAATAAATTATCAGTCTATAATTTTAATGGTAGGTTTATTTGAACAGTGAGAGACAGAATAACATCAAAAAAATCCAGAAAAACGCATGTTATAAATTGATTTGCATTTTAATGAGGGAAATAAGTATTTGACCCCTCTGCTAAACATGACTTAGTACTTGGTGGCAAAACCCTTGTTGGCAATCACAGAGGTCAGACGTTTCATGTAGTTGGCCACCAGGTTTGCACACATCTCAGGAGGGATTTTGTCCCACTCGTCTTTGCAGATCTTCTCCAAGTCATTAAGGTTTCGAGGCTGACGTTTGGCAACTCGAACCTTCAGCTCCCTCCTCAGATTTTCTATGGGATTAAGGTCTGGAGACTGGCTAGGCCACTCCAGGTCCTTAATGTGCTTCTTCTTGAGCCACTCCTTTGTTGCCTTGGCCGTGTGTTTTGGGTCATTGTCATGCTGGAATACCCATCCACGACCCATTTTCAATGCCCTGGCTGAGGGAAGGAGGTTCTCACCCAAGATTTGACGGTACATGGCCCCGTCCGTCGTCCCTTTGATGCGGTGAAGTTGTCCTGTCCCCTTAGCAGAAAAACACCCCCAAAGCATAATGTTTCCACCTCCATGTTTGACGGTGGGGATGGTGTTCTTGGGGTCATAGGCAGCATTCCTCCTCCTCCAAACACGGCGAGTTGAGTTGATGCCAAAGAGCTCCATTTTGGTCTCATCTGACTACACCCAGTTCTCCTCTGAATCATTCAGATGTTCATTGGCAAACTTCAGACGGGCATGTATATGTGCTTTCTTGAGCAGGGGGACCTTGCGGGCGCTGCAGGATTTCAGTCCTTCACGACGTAGTGTGTTACCAATTGTTTTCTTGGTGACTATGGTCCCAGCTGCCTTGAGATCATTGACAAGATCCTCCCGTATAGTTCTGGGCTGATTCCTCACCGTTCTCATGATCATTGCACGAGGTGAGAACTTGCATGGAGCCCCAGGCCGAGGGAGATTGACAGTTATTTTGTGTCTCTTCCATTTGCGAATAATCACACCAACTGTTGTCACCTTGTCACCAAGCTGCTTGGCGATGGTCTTGTAGTCCATTCCAGCCTTGTGTATGTCTACAATCTTGTCCCTGACATCCATGGTGGAGAGTTTGGAATCTGATTGATTGATTGCTTCTGTGGACAGGTGTCTTTTATACAGGTAACAAGCTGAGATTAGGAGCACTCCCTTTAAGAGTGTGCTCCTAATCTCAGCTCGTTACCTGTATAAAAGACACCTGGGAGCCAGAAATCTTTCTGATTGAGAGGGGGTCTAATACTTATTTCCCTCATTAAAATGCAAATCAATTTAGAACATTTTTGACATGCGTTTTTCTGGAATTTTTTTTTGTTATTCTGTCTCTCACTGTTCAAATAAACCTACCATTAAAATTATACACTGATAATTTCTTTGTCAGTGGGCAAATGTACAAAATCAGCAGAGGATCAAATACTTTTTTCCCTCACTGTATGTATGTATGTATATATGTGTATATGTATATATGTGTGTGTATATATATATATATATATATATATATATATATATATATATATATGCAAGAAAATAAACATATGGGGATTGGAAGTGATGCAGACAATTACAATGATGGAAGTTACAATCTATCTGCAATATTAAAGCTGATCTACCCCCTAATTTTTCTTTATTTTAAAAATAGTTTAATGCAAATATTAAAAAATACCACAAATAGAATATGCACATTTTCCCACCAGAGTTGTTTCCATCCAATTGACTTGTTGCAGATAAGTATGTACGTAGTGCACATAAAAATAACTTCAGGTAAAATTCCCATCTACCAAATAAAAAAATACACATTTAAATGGGTTTCCATCGCATTTAACTCTGATGGTTTTGTCACTAAAAATGTTGCGTTTATATAGCGAATGTGCCCACTCTGGTATTGGCATGTGCGCTTTAGCCAACAGCTCGCAAATACAGTGCGCGTATAGCCTACATAATGAGATTATTTTAATTATTTTAATTTGTCAAACTGCAGCCAAACATCTATCATTATGTCACCAGAATAAGACCCTCAATATTTATTGAAAAGGAGCATCAAGCTCATCACCGTGCACTTTCACCACCCTGTGACGTTTATCATAATTTATTTCATCTGTAGCCTAATAAAACTGCGTGCTTTCCCGAGTCGTAGTGGGAGGACCACACACCTTGTTATCGCGTGACTCCAAGTTTACGTTAATATGCTGGTTACCCAGCCAACATTTCTATGTGGGGCCCATATGGGTTAATGAAGGGCTGTTCCATGGGCCCCATTAGGTATCCACATTGGCCCCACATGTGGTTGCCATTTTTGGCTTTATGTGGGTTCATGTTGGGCTTCATAAGTTGTGAAGCCCAACATGGCAACTGCATGGGGCCAACGTGGATACTGAGGACATCTTTATGGGCCCCTTGTGGTTATACGACATTGGCCCCAAGTGTTGACCCTTCTTTAACCCACCTAGGCTAAAACCTGGGGGCCATGTGGGTTATCGCACTTACCTGCATGGGTCCCAGGTGTTTACCCAAATGGGTGTGTAGTGACCTATATGGGCAATAAGTAGGCTGTAAAATGTGGTTTTCAATTGCGCTATCCACCTGGGACCAAACTGGTTTTGTTCTTAGTCTCCATGCAGACCCCAGATGTTGTTGCCCGAGCAAGCTTTCTTAAGAGATGACAAAAGCAGTTCTTTATAAAATAAATGGTTTATTTATAGCACATGCTCAGATCAAATACAATGCAGGAACTCTGATTACAGGTATAGTTCAATCTAATTACAAATGTACACATTGGTTTCCTCACCCAGTATACAATTCCAAAAATGTGCATGTCAGCAGTGAGGTTCTCAAGATGGAGGACTTTCAGTACAGTAGTGTTCCCCAATCCTGGTCCCAAAGGGGTGCGCATGTTTGTTTTTGCCAAAGCACTCACATACCTTATTCAATTCAAAGGCTTGATGATGTGTTGCTTAGTTGAATCATGTGCACCAATTTCAGTCCCCAGGACAAGGATTGCGAAACACTGCAGTACAGAACAAAAAGTGAAATGATGCAAATTATATGCAAGATCATTTTGCTCATTTGCATCATCATACTTTTTGCGCTGCACTGAAAGTACTGAACTTTATTGCTAACATGCACCATTTTTGGTATTATTTTAACAGTAGACTAATGAACAAAGTACTACAATAATGTTTTTTTTGTAAAACATCCCTTTCAGGAAAGCTGTGTCGAGTAACTTTTGCTCCATCACCTCCACATCCTGGACAGTATTCATAGTGTAATCAACCCCCTCAGGTAGTGTTGCTGTCGCCGTGTTTCCACTGTCAGGTCCTGACTCTTATTCATCCATGTCTGAGTCCGTCTGCAGATCAGATCTCCTCTTCCTTTTTACGTTTGATCCAGGCCTGTTCATAGGTAGCGGTGAAAAGAAACCATCATTCAGTATTTAGGCTACTGATCTAGTGCAACATTTCAGACTTTATCCAAGGACTCTACATTTAAATGTTTTACATTTTAGTCATTTAGCAGACGCTCTTATCCAGAGCGACTTACAGTTAGTGAGTGCATACATTTTCATACTGGCCCCCCGTGGGAAACGAACCCACAACCCTGGCGTTGCAAGCGCCATGCTCTACCAACTGAGCTACATGGGGCTCAGTTGCCCCAGCTAAATGCATACCTTAGCTGGAATCTAGTTGGGTTAACCTTTTGGGACAGACATGGGCGCGTTTACACAGGCAGCTCAATTCTGATGTCATTTGAACTTTTCTGGTCAGTCTGTTCTAACAAGTTGATTTGGCTAGCTCAATAATTGACCATGGTATTTCATTGACTTCAGTTAGTGTAGGAGGCCAAGTTTCTAATTTCAGTTTCGGGTTTGTTTCAGTTCGATTTTTACTAAAGTAACAACCGTTATAAAATAAAAAATTCATAAATTCCACACAAAAAAATACTTTAATCCTTACATCAATTCCATATGGCTTAAAAATCACTGGGGAAGCCAAGCTGTTATTATCATTGGCCAGTACAGAGAATTAAGTAAAACCACAAGTCCAAATCCCTATCTCCATCCATGGCTAATTTAGGAAAGGGCCAATTTTAGCTAGCTAGCTAGCTAGCCACCGGAGGACAACACAATGAAATGCAACAATTCAAGTTGTTTCTGTTAATGACGTATGCTCTCAAAGCGATTTGATAGGAGAGACGCCAAATCAAAGCTGACTTCCCTTGACACTTTCTTTTTTCTTTTTCCAGGACCATTTATAGTTGAGCTTGCTCAGTTTAGCTCAACTCTGACACATTTTTTACTACTTTTTTTTGTCAAGGGAGGCCAAATGCTCGCTGGCTTCCCTTGCATTTAATGCTACGGGCGGCAACAATGTCATACTCGTTTGGACCAGACAGTATCAGATAGATGGCCTACATGTAGAGAGACAGAGGGGCGCTGTTTCGCTCGCTCGGATGCTATCTGTGAGATACATTCAGCCTCTTGCGAATTGAAGGAAAATTATGAAACAGAGAGACGAAAGATACTATTATTTATATATAAATACACACTACCAGTCAAAAGTTTGGACACACCTACTCATTCAAGGGTTTTTCTTTATTTTTACTATTTTTTACATTGTAGAATAATAGTGAAGACATCAAAACTACGAAATAACGCATGGAATCATGTAGTAACCAAAAAAGTATTAAACAAATCAAAATATATTTTATATTTGAGATTCTTCAAATAGCCACCCTTTGCCTAGATGACAGCTTTGTAAGTCGCTCTGGATAAGAGCGTCTGCTAAATGACTTAAATGTAAATGTATATTTATTATTATAATTGTTTTTTTGTTTTTTTATGTCTTGGGGGAAGCCATAGACAATATTAACACCAGATAGCCAACTTACAACCTATTTAGAATTGAGTCAGGGCCTATTTGGTACCCATGTTGTAGCCCACATGACATGATTGGGTCCCAGTCATTATTCCTGAAAAAATAACACCAGATTGCCCACTTACAGCCCATTAAAAAAATTATTCAGGGCCCATTTGGGACCCACACTATAACCCACATGGGTTTGTCCATGTCTGGCCCAAAAGGTTAACCCAACTGGGTACCAGCTAAGATAAACATTTAGAGACCTTGCCCAGTTAAAACCCAGGTGGGGCCCACCTGGACATGTTGACTGGGTATTATATAAATATTTGCGCATTAAAGCGTTTCCACTGCCATTTCTCACTTAATACATTTTACAGACACAAAAAGATCCCACCTTGTATAGAGTATTTTGTTTGGTTGACCTTACAGTGAAATGCTTACTTACAAGCCCTTAATCAAGAATGCAGTTTTAAGAAAGAATACCAAAAAATGCAAATAGTCTGGGTAGCCATTTGATTAGATGTTCAGGAGTCTTATGGCTTGGGGGTAGAAGCTGTTTAGAAGCCTCTTGGACCTAGACTTGGCGCTCCGGATACCGCTTGCTGTGTATGACTACGGTGGCTGGAGTCTTTGACCATTTTTAGGGCCTTCAAAATAAAAGTATGTCATTGACAGTGATGCAAATGAATACAAATAGTGGAATTATGCAATGGATCACGCTAAACGAGGTTGGATTGTTGTTTCTATAAATTCAACAAAATAACATTTTTTTAATTTGACAAAAATCTGTTGAAATCACACTGGATGTATTAGACTTTAGAATTGCATTGGGGGCATATTTATTTCACTGTACAGCCTTACCTATGGAATATGGATCAATGACATGGGGTATCAGTCTACTCAGTGACACCCAAAGAACATTAGCGTCGTAGCTCTTATTGCGGGACTCTGAAACCACTGTGAATTGAGCCACATTTATTGTACCAGTCACCCTACTATGTGTATTGAACACTATTCCAGAGGAATAACTCTGAGGACGTTGGGAAAAAAGCTCTTGGTACTGAGTAGACTGACACCCCATTTAATTGATCCCCAATCTTTAGGTAAGGCTGTACAGTGCCATATGAATGTCAATACGCACAATAGGCTGACTGGGGAGGTGATTTCACACAGTCACTGTCCCGCGATAAGAGCTACAATGCTAATATTTGCGTAAACTCTTCACAGTTGTGTGGTGTGGGTGTCACCGAGTAGACTGATACTCATTTCATTGCTCCACATTCCAACCTTGTTTAACATGGTCTAGTCTAAATATTGAAGTATTTCACCAATTGTGACCTACCTGCGTCACTTTCAAAGAGGTACTTTTATTTTGAAGGCAAACTGCAAATTCCACTATTGTGGCTAATCCTTATTGTGGATATTTTCACAACACATAAACCGGTCAGGTCAATGCTCACCAGCCAGATGAAGTTTACTGTCTGCTTATAACGTTAGCTTTGGGCAACGGGGTTAAGTAGCTGGCTAGCTAGTTATTTTCATAAACTGAAGTTACATTTCAAGTTCAAGTGGCTACCTAGCTTATACCTACTCACATGGATTCCAAAATCATTGCAAATAATATTGAATATGACTGCAGTTTCTATTGGTTATTGTTTTCAGGCTTAAGTTAGTTGCATTGGTGCTAGCTAGCTACCCTAGAAGTTGCTAATAACATCTCTATCAAATATATTTGCTAACATTTTTGATCCTGATCATTTGATCCTGATATTATTTCAAATGATTACAGACGTTTTCCCATTCAGTCGAACAAATAATGCATTATTACCAACGCGCTTTTGTAAACACGTCGTTGGTTGCCGGTGTGTGCTTGTTTGCAGACTTTTTTTGTACAGCTTTGACAGTGCTACTGATCGTAGTGGTGGCGCTTGGCTTGCACATGCAAATTAAGCACACACAACATGCTAGAATATAATTGTATTATTTGACACGTCAAATAGTGTTATTTGAAGTGTATCTTTTTTGACACGCGAAGACCCAAACGGCGGTCCATACAGCAAGGCCATAAGTGCTGCCAGCTGAGTCTTTCCCCTGTGGCCCCTCCCCCATACCTGCCAGACAAGAATGGAATGGGACAGGTAGGAGCACGTTGCTGTTGACTCACTCCTCTCCTCACTGTCTCTCAAACAACGCTGGGCTGTGTAAGGACATAAAACAGCTGCTTCTGATGTTGTTATCTGACTTCTGTTGAAGTTGCTCTGGTTCATTAATGGCAAAATGGAGAATGCCGGTACTCTGCTATTGGTTTAACATGTTGTAATGGGTTTGATGTTTTGTTTTTCAGAAACCAGAGATGGAGGAATTAACAATATGGGAGCAGCATACTATAACACTCAGCAAAGTAAGTGTCTATCTTGTTGTTTGGTCGGTCAGTGTTTTGATGTTATACTTTCACCTGAAACTTAACCGATTGTACAGTACTTCACTTACTTCAAGGTACACTGAATGAAATAGCCTACTGAACCACTTTAGTCGGAATGGATTTAAGAGTAACTGCAGGAATTAAGAGTAACAAAGACACGCCCTGCTCCCTGTTACTCTAGGTACAGGTCAGGTGACACACTTCAGTGCTGATGGAATGTGCTCACTCACTCACTCACTCTCTCCCCTTTATCACCCTCCCTCTCTCGCAATGGCAGGATTCCAAGATGGGGTTTGGCTTTGCGATATCAGGAGGCAGAGACCAGCCGAACCCGGACTCGGGGGACGCATCCGTGATAGTTTCAGATGTGGTGCGTAACGGACCCGCTATGGGACGGCTGTTGTAAGTCACCTACACCATACACATTTACCCTTCAGGCTAGCCAGTAGACCTGCTTGCTTACAGCTGCACTAGGGTCGGACAGACTTCCTGTGTAGATTGACACCGCAGAGCCTACCTCAATCCAGGGATGAGAAATGCGTTGTACTCTGAATTGTCCCAGTATCCCAACTGTTACACCAAGATTGAACGACTGCTAGTTTTGAAGTAAACTGCCCTTTTCATCCTCATGCTAGCTAGCAGTAGCCACAGCAGCCATTATGGAATGGCACGTTGCGTTGAACAACAAAGGAGCTGATTGGCTGATACTGCCATTCCCCAAAAAATACAATTGACTCCAAAATGTATATAGCCTCCACATTAATGGTAGCATCCACATTAATGTAGAAGTGTTTAGAAAACATTATTCTTATTTACAATAAAAGTGACTCCAAAAAGACACAATACATTATTTACCATTTTATTTCTATTGGGCACAAAATAATCTGAAATGCAACCAAAACAAACAGCAAATGCATCCAACAAATTTGCAGAGTCACAAGCTTGATGTAGTTATTGCGTGCTATGAATATGGGACCAAATACTTTTTACTACTTTAATACACCTATAAGTGAATTTGTCCCAAAATGGGGGAACTATGTACAAAAAGTGCTGTAATTTCTAAACGGTTCACCCAATATGGATAAAAATACCCTCAAATTAAAGCTTACAGTCTGTGCTTTAACCTCATAGTCATTGTGTCATTTAAAATCCAACGTGCTGGAGTACAGAGCCAAAACAACAAAACATTTGTCACTGTCCCAATACTTTTGGAGCTCACTGTATATAAACATACACACACACATACAAACACTTAAAATCGCATGTGTTTGATCGTTAGGAGTGCTTGATTACCTTGTTCTACCTCTCGTCCCTCTCCAACAGTGTCAGAGATCAGATCGTCATGGTCAATGGGGTGTCAATGGAGAATGTCTACTCTACCTTCACCATCCAGAACCTCAAGTCATGTGGCAAAACAGCCAACATAGTGAGTACTGACAAAAACCTTATGTACTGTTCTGTTTAGATTAGTTATTCTTGACATCTTCATGTGATTTGTGAGCAATTCCAACCCCAGGTTATGGCTGTGATATCATGATTTCAGTACACCAGAAAAAATAAATGTAATACATTACTGACTCTCCCTCTCTCAGACAGTGAAGCGTCCTCGTAAGATCCAGCTCCCCGCCAGCACCAGACCATCGCGTGCTGCCTCTCACTCCAACCTGCTGGACCAGGACCCCCCACAGAGGCTCCGACGCTACTCCGATGGCAGTGACCAGGCCCACAAAGCTGACCGCTATCGCGCCCCCAGCTCCGCCTTCGACCGCAACGGGACCGCTCATGCCCTGCCACTCAGTTCGGGGTACAAACGGCTCCCACCACAGGCCTTCCCAGACAAGCCAATCAAAGCCACCCTGCTGAAGAAGAAACTCACAGATGGTAAGGAGAAACCACAGGAGAGAGAATTTGGGTCGTGTTTATTAGGCCACGCCGTAGAAAAAGGTTTCAGTGTCATCACAGATCTGACATAGATGGGTGAATGCAAGGCTTCCACTATATCAATTTCATGTTGCCTTTTTCTTCCTGTTTCAGAGTATGGACTGAAGTTGGGAAGCCAGATCTTCATCAAACACATGACTGAGACGGGTCTGGCTGCCAAGGAGGGCACTCTTCAGGAGGGAGACCTCATTCTCAAGGTAAGAGAAAGCAGGCTGTTATTATGATATTTAATCACAAAACATTTGGTTTGTACATAGTTGTGATTCTTTACTGGGACCATAAACCAAATGCTCTTGATGACAAATACACTTGGTATTCTAATGGTGTCTGTTTCCAATATTTGTCATTGTATGAAGCCAAATGAGATTTCTGCATTCTGTGACTATAACGTTTTTCTACTTCCTGTCCAGATCAATGGGATGACCACAGAGAACCTGTCCCTTCTGGAGACCAAGCACCTGGTGGAGAAGTCACGGGGAAAGCTGACCATGATGGTCCTGAGAGACGACCGCAAGTTCCTGGTCAGCATCCCCGAGGTGGAGGACAGCGCCCCCAACAGCGAGGAGGACCACCCCGGCAACAGCAGCTCCGAACTGGAGGGTGAGGGAGAGAGGAAGGAGGGAGGGAGAGAGGAAGGAGGGAGGGAGAGAGGGGGGGATTAGTGTGTTAGGGAGAGAATGTAGCATCAGCACTGCACCTCATGACTGGAGAGAGGGTGGAAGGAGTAAAGTGATTGATGTGAATGTAATGTCATAAGCAGCCCCTGAACAGCAAAGTAAAAGTTGGTCCAGCTGATCCAGTATGTGATTCCTAAGTGTTTTAATGTATTTCCTTGGTTGTCCTCAGACATTTCAGACCTGGATACAGACATCCCCACTCCCAGAGACAGAGTGTCACGCTCTGCAACTAGAGAACGACGCACACGCAGGTAACCTCACCTGAAACATGTTTATTTCACCTATTCTGATCTTCTTATTGAGATGTCTGTACTTAATCCAACATTTTCTTAAAGGAAAGGTTCACACATTGTGAATGTTATATTGTTTTTGTGCATCTCCGAGTGATATTCTATCGATTCCCTGGGTCATTTCATGTTTTCATGTGTATCTGAATTATTGCCGTTCAAGCAGGCAGAAATCCGTCCGGTATGACGTAGCACTGTGATAAAGTCACTCTCACTACACTGAAAGTTAATAGGAATACGACTTTTTGATCTTGAAAACGTCTATCATACATGTCAGATTTCAATACTGGCTGATGTCAACTCGGGAGGAGGTCTTCTCTTGAATGAGCCATTGATCATATTTTTGCGATATTCCTACCTTGAGAAATTTGTAATTTAACAGAGGGTCTAGCACATTTCTCCTGTTGCTCTGCCTCTTTAGTCCAGGGTGCATTGCATGGTGCCGTTGCCAGAGAGGACTTGAATGAATGAATGAATGAAGGAACGTTTAACGCCCCAACCAGCAGACTGTCGACCAATCGCATTCACGTTGTCATGCTGCGTCACGCGGTTGCTAAGCTAATCGTTACGCAATCCCTTCTCAAAGTCAGTGTATATGTCGAGAAACATGCCTATTTTCCTCAAGTACGTAATGTCACGATTCCAAAGCTATACGATATTACAGATGGCAGGTTCATTATCTCACATCTCGGAGAAGATTAACGTGTTAAATTCCAAATAGTTTGCATAGTCAACTTACACACAGCTCTGACAAACACACTTACCCCACCAGATATGCCACCAGGGGTCTTTTCACACTCCCCAAATCCAGAACAAATTCAAGAAAGCGTACAGTGTTATATAGAACTCCTTTCCATCTTATATTGCTCAAATGAACAGCAAACCTGGTTTAAAGCAACACCTCATGGCACAACGCCTCTCCCCTATTTGACCTAGATGGTTTGTATGTATGTATTGATATGTAGGCTACATGTACTACATGGCCCATTGACATAGCATGGGCAACATTTCCCATCTCCTCAAAAGTATATATCTGCCATTGCGAATGTCAGACTCCACTCTGAGGCACATCGATCTGCAGGTTGAACATGGTGAGATAGTAGACTCCTAAATTGATAGTGCAGTTTTGTTTAGGCGATTTTACAGCTAACTAGCTACTTTACATGCTGATATTGTCTTTGGTATCTAGCTAGGTAGCCAGCCAGCCAGCCTGCCCATAGAGAGAGCATTGCACTGTGTATTTTGTAGTCGACTGCAACAGATTTCCACAACGATTTTCCATGTTGCTACCAACCTTATTATAAGGCCAAAAATTACACATTTGTTCACAATTTTTTCTCTCTCAGATATTAGTGTTATTTACACTGTCAATTAAAGGAGTTAGTGGATTTTTCCTTTAAGTGACAAGTCTGCTTTTGACCTATGTATGACAAGGCTTTCTCTCTCTCTGGCTTGTTGCAGAAGAGCTGAGCCTCCTCCTCAAGTAGCTAAGTCACGTGATCCGTCCCCGGTGCGGTCAACACTGTCCCGGCCTGTTGCAAAAGCCTACCCCTCTCACCGAGGTGAGTCCAGTTCTCAACTCCTTCATAAACATTGGTCCATCCCACTCATGTGTAATCCGTACCCTGTCATATTGACCTGAGCTGTGTGTTTCAATCTAGCCCCCTCAGAGTCGGAGTCTGACCGCAGTGCCTCACCCACTCCAGTCAGGAAGGACAGCCCAGACCACGCCAACAAATACAGGTGGGTTCAACCTCAAATTAGACACGGTTGGTTTGATATTATCTGTCTTAGTGTGTTTCATTGAGGGGTGTTTCTCTCTTGCTGTAGAACTCTTTCAGGGGTGTCCACCCTCCCCAACCCCAAAGCCTCACCTGCCGTCCTCGACTGGGCCGCCCCACGTTCCTCCCGTCCCTCCTCCTCCACCTCCACCTTGAGACCTCGCAAAGGTAAACACACCACACAGGCTATAGGGAAATCTCATCAAATGACAGAGTGGATCATGATAATAGCATGTTCTCTCCCTCCCTCTCTCTCTCTCTCCTTCACTCTCTCTCCCTCTCCTTCCCTGTCTCTCTCTCTGTGTGTGTGTGTGTATGTGTGTGTAGTGGTGTCAGAGTCGGACTCGGACCGCAGTGCCTCCCCACCCCCCAGAAGAGGGGAGAGTTCCCGAGTCACAGAGGACCACTCGAGATACAGAGTGCTCCCTAACCTGCCCTACCCTGGGACACTGAGAGCCTCCCCCATCACCATTCGTCAGGATCCCCCTCGACGGGTCTCCTCTCCTGTCAAAGCCCCACTCCCAGGTCAGTACCCACTACGTACACCCCTTGCCTCAACTTCCACAACAGGAACACCTTGACGGAACATTGTAAGTGCATTGAAATGAGGTAGAAACGGCCACATAATTGGAGCATTACCCCTGTTCTCTCCTCAGACTCTGAATCTGAGTCAGACGGCAGCTCCGGGCCCGCCCACAGCCAGGACTCCCGGAGCAGATACAGGTACAGATGAGGCCCACCCCTACCATCCTACCCCCCCAAGTCCCAGCAGGAGCCCCCGGACTGGGGCACTGGGCAGCCGATGCATGCCACCCACCTCCTCCTTCCACTCTTGTGCTATTATTAATTTACTGTTCAGTTTTTATGATTATTTTATTTTTGGTCTGTCGGCCTTGATTGACGATTACGTTGTACCCCATAATGCATGTTGTGCTTGTGCCTACTGTGAGGTTTTGTTTAACAATAAAATAAAAGTGACTTCCACTGAACACGTCCCTCTACTGTATATGTGGTTGAATCTGGTCAAAAAGCAATCAGCAGTACGATCAAATCAACAGAGATTGCCTCTTACCTGACTATGAATGAACATCTTAAAATGCATTTGAAATTATACATGGATGGGTTTGCATTCATGGCATGAATAACAGACAAAGGTATTATTTTTTGAATTTAAAGCAACAATGATGCTAAATTGTCCATATGCTCATGACATGTGATTAGCCATGTGAGACAGCTCCCCCAGAGGTCCTAAGGTGAATATATCAGTCTTCTCATCATTATCTATTTTAGCCAAGGGTCCCCCTTTCCACACGTAACTGAGTTCTGTTGTCTTCCTCCCTCACTCCCAACCTCCCTCTTCTCTTCCAGAGCCACTCCGTTGGTAGCCATGTTGCCCCAAGTGGAGTCCCCCAAGTGGAAAGCCCCCCAAGTGGAGCCCCCCAAGTGGAAAGCCCCCAGTGTCACAATGAGCAACCCTGCTAAAGGTGTGTGTGCGCGTATTGACTTACCTGTATGTGTAACTTATGCTTATTATTATTATTATTATTGCTCATGTGTGGTCTGTTTTGTGGTTTGTTTGTGTTTACCTATGTGTGTGTCCATGTCCCCAGGGCGCTCAGGATCTGAGTCGGAGGCAAGTTATGCGTCCGTCCCTCGACGGCAGTCTGTAGACAGCGCGAGGCTCCAGGGTATCCAAGAACAGATACAGGTCAGGCTGACAGACACCACACCAACCCTTCTACAACATTGGCACACATACACGTTTAGTCAAAATGGTTTCAATAGTTGTCTGCTTCAGTGCACTAGATTCTCTGAAGATAAAGCCAGGATGCTAGACTGGTTAGTCTACTTATACAAGGAACTGGGTGAACACTTGAAACAACACTGACACATTAACATACAGTGCCTTCAGGTTAAATTTAGATTTTTTTTGTCACTGGCTTACACACAATACCCCATAATGTCAAAGTGGAATGATGTTTTTCAAATGTTTTAGAAATGTATAAAAAATGAAAAGCTGAAATGTCTTGAGTCAATAAGTATTCAAGCCTAAATCAGTTCAGGAGTAAAAATGTGCTTAACATGTCACATAATAAGTTGCATGGACGATTTTTGAATAACTACCTCATCTCTGTACCCCACACATACAATTATCTGTAAGGTCCCTCAGTCGAGCAGTGAATTTCAAACACAGATTCAACCACAAGGACCAGGGAGGTTTTCCAATGCCTTGAAAAGAAGGGCACCTATTGGTAGATGGGTTAAAAAAAAGTAGACATTGATTATCCCTTTGAGCATGGTGAAGTTATTAATTACACTTTGGATCGTGTATCAATACAGCCAGTCATTACAAAAGATACAGGCGTCCTTCCTAACTCAGTTGCCGGAGAGGAAGGAAACCGCTCAGGGATTTCACCATGAGGCCAATGGTGACTTAAAAAAAGTTACAGAGTTTAATGGCTGTGATAGGAGAAGGATGGATCAACAACATTGTAGTTACTACACAATCTAACCTAATTGACAGTGAAAAGAAGGAAGCCTGTACAGAATACAAATATTCAAAAACATGCATCCTGTTTGCAACAAGGCACTAAAGTAATACTGCAAAAAATGTGGCAAAGCAATTAACTTTTTATCGTAAATACAAAATGTTATGTTTGGGGCAAATCCAATACAACACATTACTGAGTACCACTCTCCATATTTTCAAGCATAGTGGTGGCTGCATAGTTATGGGTATTCTTGTAATCGTTAAGGACTGGGGAGTTTTTCAGGATAAAAAAGAAACAGAATAATGCTAAGCACAGGCAAAATTCTAGAGGAAAACCTGGTTCAGTCTGCTTTCCACCAGACACTGGGATATGAATTCACCTTTCATCAGGACAATAACCTAAAACACAAGGCCAAATCTAGTGGCCGGGTTAGTTTTGACTTAATTCTGCTTGAAAATCTATGGCAAGACATGAAAATGGTTGTCTAGCAATGATCAACATCCAATTTGACAGAGCTTGAAGAATTTTGAAAAGAATAATAGGCAAATATTGTACAACCCAGGTGTGGAAAGCTCTTAGAGACTTACCCAGAAAGACTCACAGCTGTAATTGCTGGGGTGTGAATACTTATGTAAATGACATATTTATGCATTTCATTTTCAATACATTTGCAAACATTTTGCTCTAATCCATTTTTAATTCAGGCTGTAACACAACAAAATTTGGAATAAGTCAAGGGGTATGAATACTTTCTGAACGCAGAGGTCAGAAACAGGCCAAAACCGGCCCACAAGTGTTGTTTTTTTGGCCCCCCCTCCCAAAGTTTGTAGTAAAAAAAATAGCCAAGAATTCGGTAAAATTATTTTAATTTAGAAAATCTGTTCCCAAGTATTCCTACAAATAAAAAGATGTGATCGTGTCTCAATGTAATCAGAGTATGAAATTACTTATTTTCAAATACAACCTCTTTTTGGGCTTACTTGTGGTCAATTTGTTGGGTACACATTTTTATGATTATGTTCTGGCCCCACGACCATCCACTCGGACAAAATCGGCCCGCGGCTGAATCTAGTAGCCTATCCCTGACATACAGTGCCTTCGGAAAGTATTCAGACCCCTTGACATTTTCCACATTTTGTTACGTTACAGCCTTATTCTAAAATGGATTAAATTGTTTTTTTCCCTCATCAATCTACATGCAATACCCCATAATGACAAAGCAAAAACTGGTTTTTAGAGTTTCTCCCATTCTTCTCTGCATATCCTCTCAGGTTGGATGGGGAGCGTTGCTGCATAGCTATTTTCAGGTCTCTCTACAGATGTTCGATCAGGTTCAAGTCCGGGCTCTGGCTGGGCCACTCAAAGGACATTCAGAGACTTGTCCCGAAGCCACTCCTGTGTTGTCTTGTCTGTGTGCCTAGGGTCGTTGTGATGTTGAAAGGTGAACCTTCGCCCCAGTCTGAGGTCCTGAGCTCTCTGGAGCAGGTTTTCATCAAGGATCTCTGTACTTTGCTCCGTTCATCTTTCCCTCGATCCTGACTAGTCTCCCAGTCCCTGCTGCTGAAAAACATCCCCACAGCATGATGCTGCCACCACCATGCTTCACTGTAGGGATGGTGCCAGGTTTCCTCCAGACGTGACGCTTGGCATTCAGGCCAAAGAGTTCAATATTGGTTTCATCAGACCAAAGAATCTTGTTTGTCATGGTCTGAGAGTCTTTAGGTGCCTTTTGGCAAACTCCAAGCGAGCTGTCATGTGTCTTTTACTGAGGAGTGGCTTCCGTCTGGCCACTCCACCATAAAGGCCTGATTGGTGGAGTGCTGCAGAGATGGTTGTCCTTCTGGAAGGTTCTCCCATCTCCACAGAGGAACTCTAGAGCTCTGTCAGAGTGACCATCGGGTTCTTGGTCACCTCGCTAACCAAGGCCCTTCTCTCCCGATTGCTCAGTTTGGCCGGGTGGCCAGCTCTAGGAAGAATCTTGGTGGTTCCAAACTTCTTCCATTTAAGAATGATGCAGGCCACTGTGTTCTTGGGGACCTTCAATGCTGCAGAAATTGTTTCGTACCCTTCCCCAGATCTGTGCCTCGACACAATCCTGTCTCTGAGATATACGGACAATTCCTTCGACCCCATGGCTTGGTTTTTGCTCTGACATGCACTGTCAACTGTGGGACCTTATATAGACAGGTCTGTGCCTTTCCAAATCATGTCCAGTCAATTGAATTTACCACAGGTGGACTCCAATGAAGTTGTAGAAACATCTCAAGGATGATCAATGGAAACAGGATGCACCTGAGCTCAACTTTGAGTCTCATAGCAAAGGGTCTGAATACTTATGTAAATAAGGTATTTCAGTTTTTTTATTTTGTATAAATATGCAAAAATGTCTAACAAACTGTTTTCGCTTTGTCATTATGTGGTATTGTGTGTAGATTGCTGAGGGAAAAAAATGTATTTAATCCATTTTAAAATATGGCTGTAACATAACAAAATGTGGAAAAAGTAAATGGGTCTGACTGAATACTTTCCGAAGGCACTGTACATAGTCCTCCTGCATGCTAAGATCACACACTGTTTGAAGTCTGTCAATGTCAAAAAGTCTTATGGTAGTTGACACAGTAAGGGCATTATATTGAGTGTGATTGCTCTCTCTCTCTCCCAGAGCTCTGCATGAGATGAAATCTTCTCCAACTCCAGTAGTGAGACAGGACCCCCCTCGACAAGGCATGACCCACTCCAGACCAGTCTCAGGTCAGTGACCCTCCTGTGAAAGATGGGCACCATCTAAAAACATGTAATTTGTGGTTGGAAGGCCTGTACATGTACAGTGCCTTCAGAAATAATTCATACCCCTTGACTTATTCCACATTTTGTTGTTACAGCCTGAATTCAAAATGGATTAAGTAGATTTTTTTTCTCACACCCATCTCTAACACAATACCTCATAATGACTAAGGTGCTTCTACAAAGTATTAACTCAGGGGTGTTAATACTTATGTAAATTAGATATCTGTATTTCATGTTCAATAAATGTGAAGAAAATTTTAAAAACATGTTTTTACTTTGTCATTATGGGGTATTGTGTGTAGAAGGGGGAGAAAACAATCTACTGTATTAAATCTGTTTTGAATTCAGGCTGTAACACAACTAAATGTGGAATAAGTCAAGGGGTATGAATACTTTCTGAAGGCATTACATTTTACATTTTAGTCATTTAGCAGACGCTCTTATCCAGAGCGACTTACAGTTAGTGAATACATATTTTCTTTATACTGGCCCCCCGTGGGAATTGAACCCACAACCCTGGCGTTGCAAACGCCATGCTCTATCAACTGAGCTACATCCCTGCCGGCCATTCCCTCCCCTACCCTGGACGACGCTGGGCCAATTGTGCGCCGCCCATGAGTCTCACGGTCGCGGCCGGCTGCGACAGAGCCTGGATTCGAACCATCTCTAGTGGCCTTAGACCACTGCGCCACTCAGGAGATATTGTATGTATCCTCATACTCTGTGTGTTTGCCCTGTTCAGATTCCTCTGATTCGGACCGTGCACCCTCACCCCCTAGGAGGACTGGGAGTACAGATGTGGAGAGCAACCACAGGTAAAACGCTAGTTTACAGTATATTCTAGAAACCACTATAGACAACCAGGTAAAGAACAGTTTAATCAACCACCATAAACAAAAGAAAGGTCCTCTGTGACAAAAGTCACGTCACTATTCAAGTCAATCTGATCACAAGTGTGTGCACACTTCCACCTTCTCTGACCTCTAACTCACTGTAGAAGCATTATTGTGGAAATGTGAGTGAATGGTACTGTATCTCTTCCCTTGTAGTATTCCACGCAGAGCCAATGGCAATGTCCGCTCTGGGATATCAATGAAGAGCAACCCTCCGGTCTACTGTAAGTACCAACTCTCTTATATCAGCTCTCCAATGTCCTCTATAATGTATTAGTAACTCTGGATGTAAGGTCTTAACTGTTATTTCCATTTCAGCCAAGACAGAGGAGCCCCTCTACTCCCTACCCCCAGACTCCATTCCCACACCTAGCTTGGGGTGAGTTGCTTTATTTATACCCATATAGACTACATTAAAGGGATACTGGCAATGAGGCCCTTTATCTACTTCCCCAGAGTCAGATGAACTCGTGCATACTATTTTTGTGTTTCTGTGTCCAGTATGAAGGAAGTTCGTGAGCCAATGGGTATCTACTAGCATCTATGGGTATCTACTAGCATGCTAGGCCAAACAGATACACTGCTAAAAAAATTAAGGGAACACTAAAATAACACATCCTAGATCTGAATGAATGAAATAATCTTATTAAATACTTTTTTCTTCACATAGTTGAATGTGCTGACAACAAAATCACACAAAAATTATCAATGGACATCAAATGTATCAACCCATGGAGGTCTGGATTTGGAGTCACACTCAAAATTAAAGTGGAAAACCACACTACAGGCTGATCCAACTTTGATGTAATGTCCTTAAAACAAGTCAAAATGAGGCTCAGTAGTGTGTGTGGCCTCCACGTGCCTGTATGACCTCCCTACAACGCCTGGGCATGCTCCTGATGAGGTGGTGGATGGTCTCCTGAGGGATCTCCTCCCAGACCTGGACTAAAGCATCCGCCAACTCCTGGACAGTCTGTGGTGCAACGTGGCATTGGTGGATGGAGCGAGACATGATGTCCCAGATGTGCTCAATTGGATTCAGGTCTGGGGAACGGGCGGGCCAGTCCATAGCATCAATGCCTTCCTCTTGCAGGAACTGCTGACACACTCCTGCCACATGAGGTCTAGCATTGTCTTGCATTAGGAGGAACCCAGGGCCAACCGCACCAGCATATGGTCTCACAAGGGGTCTGAGGATCTCATCTCGGTACCTAATGGCAGTCAGGCTACCTCTGGCGAGCACATGGAGGGCTGTGCGGCCCCCCAAAGAAATGCCACCCCACACCATGACTGACCCACCGCCAAACCGGTCATGCTGGAGGATGTTGCAGGCAGCAGAACGTTCTCCACGGCGTCTCCAGACTCGAGTCTGTCACATGTGCTCAGTGTGAACCTGCTTTCATCTGTGAAGAGCACAGGGCGCCAGTGGGGAATTTGCCAATCTTGGTGTTCTCTGGCAAATGCCAAACGTCCTGCACAGTGTTGGGCTGTAAGCACAACCCCCACCTGTGGACGTCGGGCCTTCATACCACCCTCATGGAGTCTGTTTCTGACCGTTTGAGCAGACACATGCACATTTGTGGCCTGCTGGAGGTCATTTTGCAGGGCTCTGGCAGTGCTCCTCCTGCTCCTCCTTGCACAAAGGCGGAGGTAGCGGTTCTGCTGCTGGGATGTTGCCCTCCTACGGCCTCCTCCATGTCTCCTGATGTACTGGCCTGTCTCCTGGTAGCGCCTCCATGCTCTGGACACTACGCTGACAGACACAGCAAACCTTCTTGCCACAGCTCGCATTGATGTGCCATCCTGGATGAGCTGCACTACCTGAGCCACTTGTGTGGGTTGTAGACTCCGTCTCATGCTACCACTAGAGTGAAAGCACCGCCAGCATTCAAAAGTGACCAAAACATCAGCCAGGAAGCATAGGAACTGAGAAGTGGTCTGTGGTCACCACCTGCAGAACCACTCCTTTATTGGGGGTGTCTTGCTAATTGCCTATAATTTCCACCTGTTGTCTATTCCATTTGCACAACAGCATGTGAAATGTATTGTCAATCAGTGTTGCTTCCTAAGTGGACAGTTTGATTTCACAGAAGTGTGATTGACTTGGAGTTACATTGTGTTGTTTAAGTGTTCCCTTTATTTTTTTGAGCAGTGTATAATATGACTAAAACATTCATTTTAAACCTTGCTTACATTTGTATACGATTTTTGTTTGTTTTTCGGCTCCGAAAACTTTCGGAGGCCAAATAAAGTCACCCGCGGGCCAAAATCGGCCCGCAGGCTGCCAGTAGGAGAACCCTGCTATAGTCTGTTGAATATAAGACAATGCTCCTTTTCATTAATACTCATTTTGATTTGACTCCTTTTTTAAACCTGTATTTACTCTGTAGATACAGCTCAGATCTGAACACAGTGTCGTTTGTGAAGGAGGGGAGCGTTGGCCTGAGACTGGTGGGAGGCAACGACGTGGGCATCTTTGTGGACGGGGTTCAGCCTAACAGCCCAGCCCAGGAGCAGGGCATTAAGGAGGGGGACCAGATCATGAAGGTGAGACCCACTGATCACAGCAGCGGTCACCACCGGTACAGGGTGTGCAGGCTTTTGTTCTAGCCCAGCACTAACACAGCTGATTCAACTAAGATCTTGATTAGTTTATTCCGTTTTTTTTATTTTTAATGCTGTGTAAGTAAAAGCCTGTACACACTGTAGCTCTTTGGTGTTGGTGACCACTGAGGTGCTGATTTACAGTACAAGTAGATGCAACACGTCTTTCACCGCTTATGGTCTTGTTGTAGGTGAATGGGGTGGATTTTGGTCATTTCAACCGTGAGGAAGCTGCAATGTTCCTGATCAACATCAAGAGAGGGGAGCCGGTGGACATCCGTACTCAGAACAAGATGGACCGTGAGTACTACTTCAGAGACTGAAGCAGATGCAGGGGGGGGAAGAATTGTAGTTGATTTCAGAGGATTTGTCCATGTGACGTTTTCTATGGAATTACTTTGGTATTAACTCTACCCAGTAATAAGGGACATACAAATGATAAAGTTATTCCTAAATGACTAAGTTATTCTTCCTCTCTTGTCAGTTTACAAGAAGATCCTGAAGTCCAACCTGGGGGACTCGTTCTACGTCCGGACCCACTATGACAACGAGGTGGAGGGCAACATCGGCCTAGCCTTCACCAGGGGAGAGGTGTTCAGGGTGGTGGACACCATGCACAAGGGCAAGCTGGGCAAGTGGCTGGCTATACGCATGGGCAACGACCTGCATGAGCTGGACAAGGGCACCATCCCCAACCAGGCCAGGTGAGTTGAGACTAGAATGATTGATTGGTTGGTTGGTTTATTCATTCATTGATTGGTTGGATTTGGATGTAAAAGACAAATGTATAAAGATACATATGGTTACAGAGCATGACACCTGAGAGTGCACTATGCTACTGCACTATTTTCCAATGTGTACACTTACAGTAGATACTGTCATTAGGGTTGCTTTTATTCTACAATAATTATATTACAGCATCATTTACATGGTATTTCCTCTCCGTCTCTCTCTCAGGGCCGAGACTCTGGCCAGTATGGAGCAGGCTCAGAGGGCCAGTGGAGGAGGGGATCGCCACGTCTCAGGGCCCAGGGCAGAGTTTTGGAAACTACGGGGGCTCAGAAGGGCCAAGAAGAACATCCGCAGGACTCGTGATGACCTGCTCCAGCTCACCATCCAGGGCAAATTCCCAGCATATGAGAGAGTTCTGCTCAGAGAAGGTAGGGACAGTTTTATTTTGCATAATAGTTCACATAATAGTCAAACACTTTAAACACATGTACACCCTTTGACCCATGTGGCGCTCCAGCTAATTTCAAACGGCCAATCGTCATCCTGGGTCCTCTGAACGATGTGGCCATGGAGAAGCTGGCCAGAGAGATGCCTGACGAATATGAGGTGGCAGAGATGGCTCCTCATAGTAGTGGCGCAGACACCACTTCCACAGTCATCAAGCTGGACACAGTACGAAGGATTGCAGAGAAGGTGATGAAACAAACTGGGATGTGACCTGTTTTGGTGTGAGACAGAGCAGACGTACAACTGCTGTATGCTTGTTTGAATCCAGGACCAGAATTGAAGAAAAATGCCTTGTATGTTTCTTCACTCTCTGTTTCCAGAACAAGCACCCTCTACTGGATATTACTCCTACTGCAGTGGAGCGTCTGAACTACATCCAGTACCACCCCATGGTGCTGTTCCTGGACCCACACAGCAGGAAGGACGTCAAGGCCATGAGGCAGAGGATGTGCCCCAACTCCAACAAGAGCTCCAGACGCCTCTACGCACAGGCCCTCAAGATGAGGAAGCACTGCAGCCATCTGTTCGCAGGTAAACCACACACCTGTGTTATCAAAACACATACATGTTGTTTTTGCTCTTAAGTGGTTTATCTGTAAAAAATAGTTTTATTAATAAATATGTCCCATCATTCCCATTCTTCCCAGCTCGTATTGATCTCCAGCCCAGCTCTAATGTGTGGTATGAGACTCTGAAAGACAAGATTAGACACCAGCAGGCCAAACCTGTCTGGGTCTCAGAAGTCACGGTAAGACAGACAGATCCCAGCTCACAGTCAAACCGGGAATTTGCTCTCACTGAATTACCTGGCGGAATAAAGACCAAAATAAGTAAATAAATGTCTGTCTGTGTGTTTAGTTGGAGGGAGGCGGAGAGGAGGAGCTGGATGCATTGGACCGGTCCCACTCGGACTACCTGAGTGCTGCCAGTGAACTGGAGGACACAGACGGAGAGGCGTTTACAGACGGAGAGGTCTACACTGACAATGAGGACCTGGAGGAACCATTTAATGCCAGCAACCAGTCCCGGATGTCCAGGCTCACCGCTCTAGCCCGCTCTTCAGAGCCTGCCTCTGAGTACTACAGCCCCGGCCCCTCCCCCGAGCCTCTGAGAGAGGTTCCACCCTTGATGCATGTGTCTGAGCCCAGATCAACCCGTTGTCCATCTGACGGCCCTCCTCGCGGTGACCTTGCTGATGACACCCCGTCCTATCATAGCTTCTCAGATTCGGACTTCAGTACCATTGACCAGGCTGTTCCGACCACCCCCTCGGACACACCCCCTGACTTCATAGCCCCTGACCCCAGAATCTCTGTCCCTGAGCCCCAGTCGGCCGAGCTGCTGCCAGAGAGTCCCCCCAGCCGTCACACTGTCAGTCATAGAGAAGAAACTCCAACAGGTACTGATGGGACTGTCACAGTCCAGCATAGCACAAACTCTTACAGATCCTCTATAAGCTCTTAGTGTACTTCTAAAGGCTCAAATACTCTTAACTTAGTCTCCAGTGATTTTGACCCATGACCTCTTCCCCTCTTTCAGACCCGTATGGCAGAATCTCAGGAGAGGAAAGCATCCCCATCGTTCATTGTGTAAGTGAAGTAGACCTACTCTACTAGTCAAAAGTTTGGACACACCTGCTCATTCAAGGGTTTTTCTTTATTTTTACAATTTTTTACATTGTAGAATAATAGTAAAGACATCAAAACTATGAAATAACACATATGGAATCATGTAGTAAACAAAAAAGTGTTAAACAAATCTTCAAATAGCCACCCTTTGCCTTGATGACAGCTTTGCACACTCTTGGCATTCTCTCAACCAGCTTCACCTGGAATGCTTTTCCAACAGTTTTGAAGGAGTTCCCTCATATGCTGAGCACTTGTTGGCTGCTTTTCCTTCACTCTGCGGTCTGATTCATCCCAAACCATCTCAATTGGCTTGAGGTCGGGGGATTGTGGAGGCCAGGTCATCTGATGCAGCACTCCATCACTCTCCTTCTTGGTAAAATAGCCCTTACACACCCTGGAGGTGTGTTGGGTCATTGTCCTGTTGAAAAACAAATGATAGTCCCACTAAGCCCAAACCAGATGGGATGGCGTATCGCTGCAGAATGCTGTGGTAGCCATGCTGGTTAAGTGTGCAGCAAAGCACCCTCACACCATAACACCACCTCCTCCATGCTTTACGGTGGGAAATACACATGCGGAGATCCTCCGTTCACCCACACCGCGTCTCACAAAGACAAGGCGGTTGGAATCATAAATCTCCAATTTGGACTCCAGACCAAAGGACCAATTTCCACCAGTCTAATGTCCATTGCTCGTGTTTCTTGGCCCAAGCAGGTCTCTTCTTATTATTGGTCTCCTTTAGTAGTGGTTTCTTTGCAGCAATTCAACCATGAAGGCCTGATTCACACAGTCCCCTCTGAACAGTTGATGTTGAGATGTGTCTGTTACTTGAACTCTGTGAAGCATTTATTTGGGCTGCAATTTCTGAGGCTGGTAACTCTAATGCACTTATCCTCTGCAGCAGAGGAACTCTGGGTCTTCCATTCCTGTGGCCAGTTTCATCATGATGGTTTATGCGACTGCACTTGAAGAAACGTTAAAAGTTGTTTAAATTTTCCGTATTGACTGACCTTCATGTCTTAAAGTAATGATGGACTGTCGATTCTCTTTGCTTATTTGAGCTGTTCTTGCCATAATATGGACTTGTCATTTACCAAATAGGGCTATCTTCTGTATTACCCCACCCCCCACCTTGTCACAACAGAACTGATTGGCTCAAACGCATTAAGAAGGAAAGAAGCCCTGTTATTTTATTTTACTTCTGCTCTTTTTTTCTCAACACTTTTTTTGTTTTATTTTACTTTTTTATTAAAAAATATATGCATTGTTGGTTAAGGGCTGTAAGTAAGCATTTCACGGTAATGTCTACACCTGTTGTATTCGGCGTATGTGGCAAATACATTTTGATTTGATTTGAAATTCCACATTAACTTTTAAGGCGGCACACCTGTTAATAGAAATGCATTCCAGGTGACTACCTCATAAAGCTGGTTGAGAGAATGCCAACAGTGTGCAAAGCTGTCATCAAGGCAAAAGGGTGGCTATTTGAAGAATCTCAAATATAAAATATATTTTGATTTGTTTAACACTTTTTTTGGTTACTACATGATTCCATACAGTGCCTTGCCAAAGTATTCATCCCCCTTGGCGTTTTTCCTATTTTGTTGCATTACAACCTGTAATTTAAATGGATTTTTATTTGGATTTCATGTAATGGACATACACAAAATAGTCCAAATTGGTGAAGTGAAATGAAAAAAATAACTTATTTCAAAGAATTCTAAAAAATAAATAACGGTGAAGTGGTGCGTGCATATGTATTCACCCCCTTTGCTATGAAGCCCCTAAATACGATCTGGTGCAACCAATTACCTTCAGAAGTCACATAATTAGTTAGATTGCACACAGGTGGACTTTATTTAAGTGTCACATGATCTCAGTACATATACACCTGTTCTGAAAGGCCCCAGAGTCTGCAACACCACTAAGCAAGGGGTACCATGAAGACCAAGGAGCTCTCCAAACCTGTCAGGGACAAAGTTGTAGAGAAGTACAGATCAGGGTTGGGTTATAAAAAAAAATATCAAACTTTGAACATCCCACGGAGCACCATTTAAAATCCATTATTAAAAAATGGAAAGAATATGGCACCACAACAAACCTGCCAAGAGAGGGCCGCCCACCAAAACACACGGACCAGGCAAGGAGGGCATTAATCAGAGAGGCAACAAAGAGCTGCAAAGCTGCAAAAGCTCCACAGCGGAGATTGGAGTATCTGTCCATAGGACCACTTTAAGCCGTACACTCCACAGAGCTGGGCTTTACGGAGGAGTGGCCAGAAAAAAGCCATTGCTTAAAGAAAAACATAAGCAAACACGTTTGGTGTTCACCAAAAGCAATGTGGGAGATTCCCCAAACATATGGAAGAAAGTACTCTAGTCAGATGAGACTAAAATTGAGCTTTTTGGCCATCAAGGAAAACGCTATGTCTGGCGCAAACCCAACACCTCTCATCACCCCGAGAACACCATCCCCACAGTGAAGTATGGTGGTGGCAGCATCATGCTGTAAGTCGCTCTGGATAAGAGCGTCTGCTAAATGACTAAAAATGTAAATGTAAATGCTGTGGGTATGTGTTTCATTGGGCTCCCGAGTTGCGCAGCGGTCTAAGGCACTGCATCTCAGTGCTTGAGGCGTCACTACAGACCCCCTGGTTCGATTCCAGGCTATATCACAACCGGCCGTGATTGGGAGTCCCATAGGGCGGTGCACAATTGGCCCAGCTTCGTCCGGGTTTGGCCGGTGTAGGCCGTCATTGTAAATAAGAATTTGTTCTTAACTGACTTGCCTAGTTAAATAAAGGTACAAAATAAAATACAAATCGGCAGGGACTGGGAAACTGGTCAGAATTGAAGGAATTATGGATGGCGCTAAAGACAGGGAAATTCTTGAGGGAAACCGGTTTCAGTTTTCCAGAGATTTGAGACTGGGACGGAGGTTCACCTTCCAGCAGGACAATGACCCTAAGCATACTGCTAAAGCAACACTTGAGTGGTTTAAAGGGAAACATTTAAATGTCTTGGAATGGCCTAGTCAAAGCCCAGACCTCAATCCAATTGAGAATCTGTGGGATGACTTAAAGATTGTTGTACACCAGCGGAACCCATCCAACTTGAAGAAGGTGGAGCAGTTTTGCCTTGAAGAATGGGCAAAAGTCCCAGTTGCTAGATGTGCCAAGCTTATAGAGACATACCCCAAGAGATTTGCAGCTGTAATTGCTGCAAAAGGTGGCTCTACAAAGTAGTGACTTTGGGTGGGTGAATAGTTATGCACGCTCAAGTTTTCTGTTTTTTTGTCTTATTTCTTGTTTGTTTCACAATAAAACATATTTTGCATCTTCAAAGTGGTAGGCATGTTGTGTGAATCAAATGATGCAAACCCCCCAAAAACTCCACTTTAATTCCAGGTTGTAAGGCAACAAAATAGGAAAAATGTGAATACTTTCGCAAGCCACTGTATGTGTTATTTCATAGTTTTGATGTCTTCACTATTATTCTACAATGTAGAAAATAGTCAAATTAAAGAAAACCCTGGATTGAGTAGGTGTTTCCAAACTTTTGACTGGTACTGTATATCTGATAATATTAATTTGTGTGATGCTGTTTGTTCAATTGCATAGTCATCAAAATGCCTGTCTATAAACCAACCTTAGCAATTGAGCAACTACTCCAGTCCTAGTCCAATTTCTTCTATCCAAGTTGAGTAAGACTGAAGTGACAGTTAGTAATGCCCTCTTTCTCTTCTATCTCCTGATAGGTTGGCTCACCACCAGGCTGTCCAGACGAGACGCACTCGGATCCGAGGCAGTGACAGCTCTGACAATGAAGAGACTGATGACATCGAGTGGGGTCCAGCTACAGAACTTTAGATTAGAGCACACCATTCCAGAACTATAACTCTAGAGAGCATAGACAACGGCCGTGTTCGAGAGCATCAAAACCGTGATGTGACTGACTGACTGATCTACAAATAACAATCAGTCGCTATTTATGATACAAAGTTCAGTTAGTCGGCAGTCGCCTGCACTGTCTGCTACAATGTCATAGCCTCTTAAATGTGAATTTCTCTCAACTTCAACCTTCAAGGATCACTTGTTTTTTTCTTCTTCTATTGGACCAACATTTTCTTTGGAGAGTTAAGTTGGAGGGCCAATGCTAGGGCTGCCTTCCGACATGGGAATGCAGGCAATGGCTTCCGCAGACAAGGGCTCACACCTTTCTAAATGCCTAATTCCAAGAGAGGAAGATGTTTCATTTTGCTGGAAATTCTAATAAAAAAACTCAGGGTTTTTGTATTTATACAACTTGCAGTAAAGTATTATGTACCTTTTTAATAAATGCTATTTTTAAAATCAAAACTATGGAGATACCAACCCCGGCAACAGTTTTGCTGTCAAGGATGTCATTTGAACTAAAAACATTTTAAAGCTGGAATCCTTAATTGAAACAATAACAGTGGTCACCCCACCTTTGGGGTCAAAACGAGTGCTATGTATGCAAGGACTGACCACCGATGATATAAAAATATATAGTTTTAACCATATTGCGGCTATACAGTGTTTGTTTACATTTACTTTGTCTACAAACCATGGTGTATAACAAGCTTATATTGTGGGTTCTGATGGGGTACAACAGTTAAACTAAGCTCATCAGGCATTTACATGTTATTATTTAAGAATCAATGGGTATATATCATTCATTTATATATCCAAGAATGGATGTAGCAACTAAGGATTCTAGCTTTAATGGGAACTGCTCCAAAAACAATTATGGACATTCACAGAAAACTGGATATATCGAAGCTCAATATTCTATCCTGCTTAATTTGGCTGTTACAATGATTCATTTGTAAAGATAACGCATTTGGTTCATTAAAGATTACAGACATGGCAATGGAATAGCTGCCCTTGTCATTGTTTTTCATAATGTCTAGAACATAATAGAAAATCATCACCTTGTCTACCCATATCTATTTGTAATGTAACACCCCTATGTTACAAATATCTTGGTTGAATAATCCAACATGTTTCTGGATAATGGATGAATGAAACTCAGTTTAGCCGTGATACATGATAACAATAGCAGCCTGAGCACATATTATATTCTTAAAGGGATAGTTTAACCAATGTCATTTTATAATTTGTCTTTCTTACCCTGTAAGCAGTCTACGGACAAGGTATGACAGCAATCAATGCTTTTGTTTAGATTCCCTGGCACTGTTTTAACATGCAAGCGTTTTAGCATTTGTGGCACAAATCCTATTCAAGTCATCGGACTGAAATTAGCATTTTTTGCGCATGTTCATAATTCCTGTCAAGTATCCATGGACAGTATTAACTGACACTTCTACCATTAATGTTTGTTGATTATGTTGTGCATGTCTGTCATTTTTAGCCTATGGCTGTCTACACAGGCAGCCCCAATTCTTATATTTTTTTCAGAGCTGATCTGATTTGTCAAAAGACCACTTTAGTGAAAAAAGGATCAGAATTGGGCTGCCTATGGTTGCGTTTTAGACCAATTATGTATATAATGATGCGATTATAACCAAGTGGGAATTTACCACATACGACTAGGAAAACTCGAACAAACCTCCAACTGGTAATTAATAGTGAGAAACTCGTCTATCATCCTGAGATCCCACTTCTCCCACATGGTGACCTCTGACATCACCTACTAAGGAAATGACCCCGATAACAGCATTTAAATGCAACAAAACATTATTTATAAAAAGCAATCTAATGTTTTCTTAACACAATTTGTTTACAAGCATGATAGCTGTACTTTTAGTTTATGGTTTACGCAGCTTGTTGGCCATTAGTCAATCTTTGTATTTGTATTTTATTCCGGATCCCCATTAGCTGCTGCCAAGGAATCAGCTACTCTTCCTGGGGTCCAATCACAATTGCATACAATAAAACAATACATAACACAACACATTATTACACACTACTCTACCATAACATATCTACAAAACAAAATCAATAATACAGCAAAATAACAATATTAAAATGTCTTTGTAGAGTGCGCGTTTGCAAATGCTGTGTGTCTGTGTGTCTTCACAGTATGCGCTGTTCCATAAGGTGTAGTTTAAACTTTTTTTTAAATCTGATTTTACTGCTTAACTGAGTTGTGCAGTAAAATCAGATTTCTCAACGAGTTCAAAGCACATGAATGCATCCAATTGGTATTTACAACTTCACAACTGGTAAATTCCCACCTCCCACTTGGTTACGAATGCGGCATAAACCCTGGATTGCTGATATGTATTAGCCAATGAGAGGCTTTGAAGCCACCGGTCGCACACATTGGTACTCCATTATTTCAATGAAATTAAAGGACAAAATTACATGTATAAGTATTTTTTGTTGTAGTGGGGACAGTACCAGTGATGTATATAAACCCTGGATTGCTGATGCTAAGTGTTGGCCATTGAGAGGCATTGAAACCACTGGTCGGCCATATTGGCACTCCCCAGTAGGAGCAGTCCTCTATAGGAATGAATGGAATGCTACAGAATTTCGATTAAAATGTTTCAAGGACAAAATTACATGTATTTAAATGTTTTTGTTGTAATGGGGACAGTTACATTAGTAATCTCTAAAAAGTATACTTTAAGTAAAATGTTTTTAGATTTTCTTTTCATGTTTAGCTCACATAATATAATTAAAAAATATGCATATAGAATAAACATGTTGAAAACAAATGTAGACATTCATAAATGCATTTCTATAGCTTCCAAAACATTTTTTACACCGGCGTGGAAGTGCCAAGATGGAGGCACGGATGCATCAACACAGCGCCCCCTATTAGTAATCTAGTGTATATATAAATCATTGGTTTAGACAGGAAGTCCAATTTTGAACTTTTTTCTTTAGTTTTCGGACCAATCAGATCCGCTCTGAAAAATATATTGTGTGAAAAGATCTGATGTGATTGGTCAAAAGAACAATTAGTGGAAAAAATATCAGAATTGGGCTGCCTGTGTGAACGCAGCCTATGGCCATTGTTTATACACGTTTTTCTTTGTAATGTCGAAATAAGCATGTCTCAACCCCCATATAAACACACTCAAACTGTAAATATACAGTGCCTTCGGGAAAGTATTCAGACCCCTTGACTTTTTCCACATTTTGTTAGGTTATAGCCTTATTCTAAAATTTATTAAATAGTCCCCCCCCCCCTCTCAATCTACACACTACCCCATAATGACAAAGCAAAAAGTGTTTTTTAGAAATATCACATTTACATAAGTATTCAGACCCTTTACTCAGTACTTTGTTTTATCACCTTTGGCAGCGATTACAGCCTTGAGTCTTCTTGGGTATGATGCTACAAGATTGGCATGCCTGTATTTGTGGAGTTTCTCCCATTCTTCTCTGCAGATCCTTTCAAGCTTTGTCAGGTTGGATGGGAAGCGTTGCTGCACAGCTATTTTCAGGTCTCTCCAGAGATGTTCGATCGGGTTCAAGTCCGGGCTCTGGCTGGGCCACTCAAGGACATTCAGAGACTGGTCCGAAGCCACTCCTGCGTTGTCTTGGCTGTGTGCTTAGGGTCGTTGTTCTGTTGGAAGGTGAACCTTCGCCCCAGTCTGAGGTCCTAAGCGCTCTGGAGCAGGTTTTCATCAAGGATCTCTCTGTACTTTTGCTCTGTTCATCTGTGCCTCGATCCTGACTAGTCTCCCTGCCGCTGAAAACACATGATGCTGCCACCACCATGCTTCACCGTAGGCCAATGAGTTCAATCTTGGTTTCATCAGACCAGAGAATCTTGTTTCTCATGGTCTGAGAGTCTTTAGGTGCCTTTTGGCAAACTCATAGCAGGCTGCCATGTGCCTTTTACTGAGGAGTGGCTTCCATCTGGCCACTCTACCATAAAGGCCTAATTGGTGGAGTGCTGCAGAGATGGTAGTCCTTCTGGAAGATTCTCCCATCTCCACAGAGGAACTCTAGAGCTCTGTCAGAGTGACCATCGGGTTCTTGGTCACCTCTCTGACCAAGGCCCTTCTCCCCCCATTGCTCAGTTTGGCTGGGCGGCCAGCTCTAGGAAGACTCTTGGTGGTTCCAAACTTCTTCCATTTAAGAATGATGGAGGCTACTGTGTTCTTGGGGACTTTCAATGCTGCAGAAATTTTTTGGTACCCTTCCCCAGATCTGTGCCTCGACACAATCCTGTCTCGGAGCTCTACGGACAATTCCTTCGACCTCATGGCTTGGATTTTGCGCTGACATGCACTGTCAACTGTGGGACCTTATATAGACAGGTGTGTGCCTTTCCAAATCATGTCCAATCAAATTAATTTACCACAGGTGGACTCCAAGTTGTAGAAACATCTCAAGGATGATCAATGGAAACAGCATGCAACTGAGCTCAATTTTAGAGTCTCATAGCAAAGGGTCTGAATACTTATGTAAGTAAGGTATTTCTGTTTTATATTTGTAATAAATGTGAAAAAATGTATTGTGTGGAAATTGTTTTATTTAATACATTTTAGAATAAGGCTGTAACGTAAAATTTTTTGGAAAAAGTCCAGGGGTCTGAATACTTCCGAAGGCGCTGTATGCATGTGTACATTGTAGGCTACATTGGCTGCGTTTAGACAGGCAGCCCAATTCTTATATTTTTTCCACTAATTGGTATTTTGACCAATCACATCAGCTCTTTTCACATCAGTTCTTTTTAAGAGCTGATCTGATGGGTCAAAATACCAATTTATGAGGGAAAAAAATCATCAGAATTGGGCTGCCTGTGTAAAGACCTCCTATCAATTGGTGAGAGAGCTGCATACATGAATCACAGCAAAGTTAGTTCCTGTTGCAGTCATGTCTTTGGTCACGTTCGCGTGGGTCCAACAAAATCACCTGAATGAATGGTTGACAATAGAGCCTCCCACAATGCAGGTACTGACTGCAGGCTGAAGTTGATAAAGACAATTTCCTTTGTCCCACCCCCCATACACGCGGAGACCGGCTCAATCGGTACCTCCAGTGATGCTATCTCTTTCATCGTTACCCAATGCTTAGGTGTACCTTCACTGAACTCATATCCTTCCATATCCTTGTCTGTACATAATGCCCTGAATCTATTCTACAACACCCGGAAATCTGCCCCTTTTATTCTCTGTACCCAACACACTAGAAGACCAGTTCTTAAAGCCTTTAGCCGTATCCTTATTCTATTCCTCCTCTGTTCCTCTGGTGATGGAGAGGTTAACCCAGGCCCTGTAGCCCCCAGTATCACTCCTACTCCCCAGGCGCTATAATTTGTTGATGTCTGTAACCGTAAAAGCCTTGGTTTCTTGCATGTTAACATCAGAAGCCTCCTCCCCAAGTTTGAGTTATTCACTGCGTTAGCACACTCTGCCAACCTGATGCTCTAGCAGTGTCTGAATCCTGGCTTAGGAAGGCCACCAAAAATTCAGAAATGTCCATCCCGAACTATAACATTTTCCATCTAGATAGAACTGCCAAAGGGGGCGGAGTTGCAATCTACTGTAGAGATAGCCTGCAGAGCTCTATCATACTATCCAGGTCCGTGCCCAAACAGTTTGAGCTTCTACTTCTAAAAATCCACCTTTCCAGAAATAAGTCTCTCACTGTTGCCGCTTGCTACAGACCCCCCTCAGCCCCCAGTTGTGCCCTGGACACCATATGTGAATTGCTTGCCCCCCATCTAGCCACAGAGTTCGTACTGCTTGGTGACCTAAACTGGGATATGCTTAACACCCCGGCCATCCTACAATCTAAACTACATGCCCTCAATCTCACACAAATTATCAAGGAATCTACCAGGTACAACCCTAAATCTGTAAACATGGGCACCCTCACAATTTACCCATGATACATTGCGGTTTTGATCCACTCCAACACGGCCAGAATCTCTGACGATGGTCAAGGACTTGACAAAAGGGATCCGCTGGAACGCGTCCAAGGGTCCATATAGCCAGCTGGTGGTGGGCGTCAGCGCACAGGTAAAGTGGGCATTCAAAATAGCTAATCACATGACTAACACACAGGTGTTACTTGATTATTGTGACGAGCAGGAAAGCTTTTCCCAGCAGGACTCCTGCTAGACCTCTCTGCCAGTAGGGGACAGTGAGGCATTTTCTGGCGTTAGTTAAAATATGTTGTACTCTCCTGGTTTACTATAGAAATGCTTTGTACATTTTTGGATAGACGGTGGATGACAAACCTCAAGAGTCCCAATCAAATGGAGAGCGTCACATCACATGCGCTTTTCTTGCCTTGAGAAAAAAAAAACAGCGGATGCGGCAGCCGCATTTAGTTTTTGTGGTGAGCTGTTCAGTGAGCTTGCGCGCTCAATGTTTTACAAGGGGAAAGGAGCGAGGCAGCAGCAAACGTGGCTGAAGGTTGGAACGGATGGAAGAGTAGCGCCCGTAATTGGCAGAGCACCAAAGAAGTGCAGAGTCGGGGGGTGGGTGGGGGGGTTGTATGTGAAACTCAAAGAAATCGGGGTGGACGGCAAAGGTACATTGAAGATGTTCTCCCGAAAGAAAAGGGAATTGATCAAAACCCCTTCCATCTCGAAGAAGAGTCGAGCAGGAAGCCCGGGGCCACAGAGTTCATCAGTAAGTACTAAGTAGCACATCATCTATGATTTCCTCCTGTCACTCAGACATATTTCCTGCTCAGTTACTGTCTGTCTGCTGCCGAGAAGGGAACTAGGGGACAGAATGACAGAGGTCAAGTTTCAGTAGGCTAGATTAGACCTTAATTAAATAGACTTCACTATTATGGACCAGCAATGACCGGTTTAGTGCGGTATTTTAAAGGCTGAAAGATGAGCAGTTATAGCTGATTTATATGGACACCATTATTAAGTAATTTAAAGTAGCTTAGACACTACTGAAATATTATTTGGTTGAATATTTAAGGTAATGTAGTATGCAAAGACTTAATAATAGGCATATTGATAAATTATAGTTTTTTGCAGAATGACTCATTTTGAAAACACTCATTTGAAAATGTTTTAGTGGGTTAGTAAGCCAGTACAGGTTGGTCTCTCTTGCATGATCAGTCAAGTTTCACAAGTGGCTTCTGCTAAAGATGCTGGTAAAACAATAGGGACATAGACCATGCTGAAACGTGGTGGCAGAAACAGCTATAACCCATACTCCACGGGTCAGAGAATAAAGAAAGCGGAGGCTAAAGCCAAGAACAAATTGGAAATACTACCAAATAGACCCAATGTCTGGCTCAAACAGGTAGGTCAAGGACAAACAATTTAATCTGTTATACACCTAGGTTTAAATAAACTCCATACATTTTTCAGAATGAGTGGTATTATTTATACTTCTCAAACTTCTGTGCTTCAAATACTATTTTTCCATATTCATATTATTTCATACAGGATCCTCCACTACAGTTTAAAATAGAGTACCTATGAAAGGTGTTACTGAAACAATGTCAAGCACCTGCTCTAGTAGTCCTGAGGGTGCTTCCCACTGGCAAGGTGTGAAGCTGTTGTCATTTTCTCTTTCATAACCACACCATGCACTTTGATGTATACTGTCTTTTATTTAGCCATTATTTCATGAGCTCTGTAATTTAAGTGTGCTGTAGTCCATGGACAAGTTGGGACACTTGATGGGTTGATTTCATTACTTTTCTGTCATGTCTCATCAAACCGTATAAATTGATATTGCTCAAAGTAGCCCGAGTTTCTCTTTTTGGAGAGCTGTTTCAGGGTGTGGCAAGAAGCTGAGTCAGGAAGTGTTACACATCACAGGATCTTATGAAAATCTCAGTTCGCCAGTTTACCAACAAGTCTGCCAAACCACTGGCCAAAAATAAGTCGTCATTGTCCTGACGTTTTGGTATAAATCATCATGTCACCACAGATGTCACATCCTTCTCCCTTTCCTCTCCCCCTTCCTCTCTCTCACCCAGTTGTCCATTCTCCAGGAGCAGCCTCGTCATGATGCTTTCGACACCACCCCTTCCTCCACCTCCTCTTCCTCCACCCTCCTCACTCCTACCCCTGGTGCCCTGCTGGATTCCTCTGTGTCCTGCCCTTGCACCCCCAATGCCCAACACAGCAAGCTGGTTGGGGGGGGCTGCCCGTCCCCGGGGGCTACCATGAAGAGGCCCACCGGCCTCAGCCGTCATGCCAGCGCTGCAGGCTTCCCTATCCACTCCTGGGTGTTCACCAAGGCCCAGGGTAAGGGGCCTGTCACCCCCCAGGACAGCCTAGAGAGCACAGCCATTGAGGTGGAGGACATCCCCTCTCTGCTGAGGGATGTGGCCCACTTCGCTGAGGCTGTGGAGAAGCTGAAGGACGTTGTATTGGGGGAAGGTGAGTGGATATAGGTTCACATAGGTATGTGCACTTCTCCTTTGTCTGGCTAAGGTTTCGCTCTGAGAGAGGTAGAGGACACAAAGGCCATGTTCTCTAATGCTTAAAGCATTTTAGATTGGAAAAGGGGGCAGGGGGGTGCATTTTCAAAGTACAGTTAACCAACAGCAACGCTCAGTCTGTGGAGTCTTGATTTTCATTTGGCTCCTATAAGACAGTTAGACAGGCATACAAGCTTGTAGATGGGACAACTTATCTTCAGAGAACTGGAATAAGATGCACTACATGACCAAAAGTATGTGGACACCTGAACATCTCATTCCAAAATCATTGACATTAATATGGAGTTGGTCCCCCCCTTTGCTGCTATAACAGCCTCTACTCTTCTGGGAAGGCTTTCCATTAGATGTTGGGACATTGCTGCGGGGACTTGCTTCCATTCAGCCACAAAAGCATTAGTGAGGTTGGGCACTGACGTTGGGCGATTAGGCCTGGCTCGCAGTTGGCGGTCCAATTCATCCCAAAGGTGTTCGATGTGGTTGAGGTCAGGGCTCTGTGCAGGCCATTCAAGTTCTTCCACACCGATCTCGACAAACTATTTCTGTATGGACCTTGCTTTGTTCACGGGGGCATTGTCATGCTGAAACAGGAAAGGGCCTTCCCCAAACTGTTGCTACAAAGTTGGAAGCACAGAATTGTCTAGAATGTAATTGTATGCTGTAGCGTTAAGATTTCCCTTCACTGGAACTAAGGGGCCTAGACCAAACCCTGAAAAACAGCCCCAGACCATTATTCCTCCTCCACTAAACTTTACAGTTGGCACTACACATTGGGGCATGTAGCGTTCTCCTGGCATCCGCCAAACACAGATTCGTCCGTCAGACTGCCAGATGGTGAAGCGTGATTCAGCACTCCAGAGAAAACGTTTCCACTGCTCCAGAGTCCAATGGCGGCAAGCTTTACACCACTCCAGCTGATGCTTGGCATTGCGCATGGTGATCTTAGGCATGTGTGTTGCTTCTGGCCATGGAAACCCATTTCATGAAGCTCCTGACGAACAGCTCTTGTGCTGACGTTGCTTCCAGAGGCAGTTTGGAACTCTGTAGTGAGTGTTGCAACCGAGGACAGACGATTTTTAGGAGCTACGCGTTTCAGCACTCGGCGGTCCCATTCTGTGAGCTTGTGTGGCCTACCACTTCGCGGCTGAGCCGTTGTTGCTCCTAGACGTTTCCGCTTCACAATAACAGCACTAACATTTGATGGGGCAGCTCTAGCAGGGCAGAAATTTGACGAACGGACTTGTTGGAAAGGTGGCATCCTATGACGGTGCCACATTGAAAGTCACTGAGCTCTTCAGTAAGGCCATTGTACTGACAATGTTTGTCCATGGAGATTGCATGGCTGTGTGCTCGATTTTATACAAGTGCGGCTCAAATAGCCTAATCCACTCATTTGAAGGGGTGTCCACATACTTGTGTGTGTATATATAGTGTATTTCAGTGTGCACATGATTGATATGCCTTTGTCATTGGGCGTGCTTTATGTTGCATCGTGACCATCTGCTATTGTTTCTTATTGTCTCTGTGTGGATGTCTGAATTCTCCACTACTCTCTTCAAGATGCGCCACACGTTAGCATGCACTCAGAACAATCCTCCCCTCCTGCTCACCACGTGTTGCATGTGGGAGGGGCGAGGGGAATGGCGGGGCTAGCTTTGCACGACCCAGAGCTCTTTCTCTCTCTCTTTTCTCTCTTTTCTCTCTTTTCTCTCTCTCTCTCTCTCTCTCTCTCTCTCTCTCTCTCTCTCTCTCACTCACTCTCGCTCGCCTCACTCTCACTCACTCACTCTACTCACTCACTCTCTCACTCTCTCACTCTCTCACACACACACACACACACACACACACTCACACACACAGCGTAACAGCAGCGACTGCACTGCAGTTTCTGACATGTTGACTCCACTGTCTGCACTCAAGCAAAATAGCTGGAGAAAAGGTTTTTCCAGCTACAACGACTTCAGAAAGTTGGGCCCAAAAACCGTTATAGTTACCGTAGAGAAAGGGTTTTTCCATTCTCAGGAGACAGGCTGAAAATGTGTCCTATTTTATTGATGCAATAAGATACAAGAAGTGCAACATAAGCGACTGAACAATTTTCAACTTCAACGACTTGAGAGCAACAAAAATGGTCTCACTTTGGAACAAGGGTTTTTTGCTCTCAAAGCCAAGGAAGGTTTAGGGTGTCTCCACCTTATCTTATTGTAAACCCACCTACCCTGTGACTGTTGTAGGAATATAAACAGGAAGCTATGATGGATGGCATTTGACAGAGAGACCTCGTTCAGACTTCCTCCTCACATAGTCCACTGCTTCAGTCTGACCTGTGACACCGGCAATACTACAGTACTGTTTCCAGCCTAGCCTTGTGATGGTCTGAGGTTAATCTCCCCGCCTGAAACTATCACATGATATCGGAAATTACAGGATCCCTCAGGTTCCTAACTTCTCTCCGAGTTCAGTTCTGACAAAACACAGAGACTAAACATCAGTATTTCAGTTGACTCTTGCATTTGAAGTGTTTAGCAAATATTTCATTTACTACCAAAATATACAGTGCCTTCAGATTAAAATAAATAAATATATATGTATATTCACACCCCTTGACTTTCTCCTCATTTTGTTGTGTTACAGCCAGATTTTAAAATGGATTTTGTGACACTGATCTACACACAAAGCGGAATTATGTTTTTAGAAATGTTTACAAATTAATAAAAAATGAAAAGCTGAAATGTCTTGAGTCATTAAGTACTCAACCTCTTTGTTATGGCGAGCCTAAAAACGTTCAGGAGTAAAAATGTGCTTAGCAAATCACGTAATAAGTTGCATGGACTCTGTGTGCAATAATAGGGTTTAACATGATTTTTGAATGACTACCAACATCTTTGTACCGCACACATACAATTATCTGTAAGGTTCCTAAGTCGAGCAGTGAATTTCAAGCACAGATTCAGGGTTTGGGCTAGGCCCCTTAGTTCCAGTGAAGGGAAATCTTAACACTACAGCATACAATGACCTTCTAGATGATTCTGTGCTTCCAACTTTGTGGCAACAGTTTGGGGAAGGCACAAAGCGAGGTCCATACAGAAATGGTTTGTCGAGATTGTTGTGGAAGAACTTGACTGGCCTGCACAGAGCCCTGACCTCAACCCCATCGAACACCTTTGGGATGAATTGGAACGCCGACTGCGAGCCAGGCCTAATCGCCCAACATCAGTGCCCGACCTCACTAATGCTCTTGTGGCTGAATGGAAGCAAGTCCCCACAGCAATGTGCTTTTGGGCATTTTAGTGTAGGTGTTATATTGTCCATTAAATAAAATGTTTCTTCTACTTTGACACTACAGAGTATTTTGTGTAGATCGTTGCAAAAAATGACATCAATTTTAATCCCACTTTTATAACTCAACAAAATGTGGAAAAAGTCCAAGGGGTGTGAATACTTTCTGAAGGCACTGTATTTGATATGAGATTACCCAGGAACTAAATCTACATATGTCTTCACCCCCAGTCACATAATGTTACAACAGGATGTTAATTTAGCTAGTACAGTAAGCGTATTGGTGCCATCACCATCCTCCTTGTGACCTACCCTCAATCCCACCCGCTCTGGCCTCCTGGCTCCATTCAATGGGCCAGCCACTGATGGACAGACATGGAGATGGAGGGGAAAGAGGTCGGTCTGTGAGAGGGAGACGAGAGGAAGTGGGCCGCAGGTGTGTCACTGCTGACATCAAAGCAGATCTGACTGTCCCTGCTACCCATCTGTCTTTAAGCTGTCCGTGTTACTATTCATGATGTCCAGACATTGGTCATTAATCACTCCCTCTCAATCTCTGATAACCTCTAATACTGTGACCAACCTTAAGAGTCAGTCTGTAAAGAAAATCCCCATGTTATATGGATTCCATGTTGTGATGGTGAGCCCCGTCACAGACCTCAGACAGCCTTATCTCCCTGACATCAACCCTATCACTTCGGGTTGTAACTAGTGCTCGATAGATATACAAACCGGTAGGTTAGGCTCAATCCTCTCTGTGTGTGGCTGTCGACAGGTGAATGGCATAGGATCCATGTCTCTCCTGTCTGTGTCTCTGACTGTCCTCTGTCTGTCTGTAGACAAGCAGGAGAACTGTCGCCCTCTGGCCCATGAGTGCCTGGGGGAGGTCCTGAGGGTCCTACGACAGGTCATCAGCACCTACCCCCTCCTCAACACCGTGGAGACTCTCACTGCTACAGGCAAACTCATATCTAAGGTCAAAGGTGAGACTTCTGGCTGGACCAGACAGTGGTCTACTACCTAGGGTCAAAAGGTCAATGTTTTTAGCACAAAATAAGTCAATGAGTTTTAAAATTGCCGAGATGGGCTAGAATGAACACATTCATTATTTTGATTGCAGGATTTCACTTTGAGACGTGTAATGACACAGAAAAGAAGGACTTTGAGAAGGCCATTGAGACCATTGCAGTTGCTTTTAGTAGCAAGTAAGTATATGGTACACCCGTTTCTCTGTATATATTGCCATGCACTAGTAACAATATTCATGGTTCCTAAAATAAGCCATAGGTGTCTCTCTGTATGCCACAATTATTTTACTGTTTACCACTTGAGATGCAACAACACTATTCTCTGGTACAGAGTAATGGGACATGACCACATGTGGTGTCCTCAGTGGTCAGGTCAGTGGGGGTATGTGTGATGATGACTGTAGAAGTTCAGTGTGTGTGAGAGTGAAGTGGAGCTTAGAGAGAAACGCAGTGACACATTTGCATGGGGCTCAGTAGAAAACAGGAAATGTAGTCGTGGTTTTCTTCTCTTCCGTAACCAAGGACACGAAACCAAATCGCAGCCATTTGGCTTCTGTTGTCTCAACAGATTATTATTTACAGACCAGGAATAGGTGCTTCTATTCTCATATCACTCTCAAAATCAAAAATGCTACATTTACAGCTAAAACGTGCTGTGATGTGTACAGTATATTGCACATAGGTCTATAAGTTGTGAGGTCAGGACAGGTGCATCAAATCTGGGACCGAGAGACTGAAAAACAGCTTCTTTCTCAAGGCCATCAGACTGTTAAACAGCCATCACTAAGACATTAGAGGCTGCTGCCTATAGACAGACTACAAATCACTGGCAACTTTAAGAAATGGAACACTAGCCACTTTAATAATGTTTACATATCTTGCATTACTCATCTCATATGTATTTACTGTATTTTATACAATTCTACGGTATCTTAGTCCATGCCGCTCTGACATCGCTCATCCATAAATGTATATATTCTTAATTCATTCCTTACTTAGATTTGTGTGTATTACTTGTTAGATATTACTGCACTGTCGGAGCTAGAAGCACAAGCATTTAGCTACATTCGCAATAACATCTGCTAAACACGTGTATGTGACCAATTAAAATTTGATTTGATTTACAAAATAGTGTTTGTTCACACCCTGGCCCTCTACAGTACAACAAATAGCAGCAACAGGGCAAAGAATACACAAAAAGGAAGTTAAATGGTGGTGCGATTGCACAGAGCCTGGAGCCTGGCATGAACGGTTTCCTGATGCTCTCCTTTCCTTGTTTCCTTTCCATGACCATCGGCGGGTGAAAGAACCAGAAATGTACCCTCCACATTTGATCTCCAATTTGTCCCTCATATTAGTACTTTCTGTCTCTGTGTAATGGTCTCTCTGCCTCTGTCCTCCTCAGTGTGTCAGAGCTGCTGATGGGGGAGGTGGACAGCAGTACCCTACTGTCCCTGCTGCCAACACAGAAGAGCAGGGTGAGTGGGAGTTAATGTGGCTTTCTTGGTGTGTGTGTGTGACAGTCTCAGAACGGATGTTTGTGTGGCACGGGGGCAGCAAGGCCAGCTTCCTGCCAGTGACAGTGTCTTTATCTCTGCCTTTTCTTCACTGTCTCCTGTTATGGCCACACACACAAAAACACAGGCCGCCTCTAACACTCCAGATAACACAGCTCCTTCCACCTCATTCATCAATGCAGCTCCCACACTGAATTCATCAGGCCTGCACACACACTGGGCTTATTATTGCCCACAGTCTATGTGCCAAATGCTATATACTTCCATTTACAGTGGAACAGCCATCATTCAATTGCACATCCCCATCCATGAGATACCATTTGGCATCGCTCTATTGCATCATTGTTTGTATTGGCTCTGGTAAAGTGTCCTGCCAAATGATTTTGTGTAGTGCCAGAAATGTTTTCTATGTAGTTGGCCATTTGCAATGGCATGAACTGGTCATTTAGTGTGTAATGTTAATATCCCCCAGAATCAGTATTCATGAGTGGTCTAAACTGTCTCCCTCTCTCTGTATGTCCAGTCTATGGAGGACCTGTACGGGGCGTCAGGTCAGGGGCCAGAGGGAGCTCAGATGAGGGGTGACCTTCAGGACTTTGGCCGGGCTGAGGAGGTGGACATCATGCTGCAGCGTAGTGAAGGGGGAGTGGACTCTGCTTTGGCATACGCAAAGACCATCTCTAAATACATGAAGGACCTGATGAGCTACGTGGAGAAGAAGACCTCACTGGGTGGGCACACAGACACCGCAGACAGTCCCCACAGATAATAGTGGACATTTAGGTTGATTCTTATACCTTTCATTTAAACATATTACGTTGATTCACCCATATCTTCCCCCATCCAGAGGTGGAGTTTGCCAAGGGCTTACAAAGACTGTACCAGTCCAGCAAGCACAGCATCACACATGTAAGCCTTGTGGTTTTGTCTTTTATAATAGAAGGAAAGGAAAACCTAATTCACTCTCGTCAAAATGATTCCATCCAATTCAAGAGGCTCCTGTAACGACAATGATCTTGTCCCTCTCACCACACCCTCTACCTATCTCTCAGCCCCACATGCCATTCTACTCCATCTACTCTCTGGCTCTGGAGCAGGACTTGGAGCAGAGCAGTGGCGTGCAGCAGGCCACCTCCACACTGCACAGCCAGACCTTCCTACAGCCTCTGATGCAGCGTAAACACGAGCATGAGAAGAAACGCAAGGAGGTCAAGGAACAGTGGCACCGAGCCAAGAGGAAACTGGTCCGTTCCTTGCTAGTGCTATTTATGTAATATGTTGTCTCTCCTATTTTGATTATTTGTCTCATATTGCCATGATGTTTACAGGAATTAATTCTGTACTATTGATACTTAACATTATTTGACAATACGTCCACAAAAAGTATTTTTAAGAATACCCTTATCTTTGTTTTTTCTCTCGAGCTTTCCCAATTTGTGTAACTGAAGACTGATTCTGTGTGTTCCTGTGTGTTTGTGATCCAGCTGGAATGTGAGTCAAACCTGCGCAAGGCCAAGCATGGCTACCTGGCTCGCTGTGAGGAGCACGACAAGGCAGCCGCTAGCAGAGCAGCAGAGGGGGAGGGAGGAGGCTCCACCACCAAGTCTCTGGGCAAGAAGTTACGAGTGGAAGAAGAGGCTCGCAACAAGGTCTCCATCACCATATATAATGTCTTCTCTCCTCTCTTCTACTCATCTCGCCTCTCTCCTCTCCATATCTCGCATCTTCTCTCCCTCTCCAGTGAAATCTCCTAAAAAGCTATCTAGTGTCCTGTCTCTGACTGCAAGTCATTGTCAAAGCCTATGGCCATTTTTCAATGAGTATGTATGCCATTAGCCTGGCTGAGAATTGACCAGCGTGTGTGTGTGTTCAGGCTGAGGAGGCAGAGGCCACTTACAGGACATGTATAGCAGACGCCACCACCCAGCAGCAGGAGCTGGAACACGTGAAGGTCAACGTGCTCCGACTTCTGCAGGAGGTCATCAGACAGAGTGACCAGACCCTGCGCTCGGTCAGTATACTACCACGCACACACACGTATAGACCCTGGACTGAAATTATTCATCAATGCAACCAAAGACTGCCATATACACTGCTCATACAGTCCCCACCACAACACACACACACAGACAGACCATCAGTCCCCTCCACAACACACATACACTCAGACCTATTGTTTTCTCGGAAAGTCTTTGCCTCCACCTCTCTCTCTCACTCACTCACACACACACACACACACACACACACACACACACACACACCTGACTTCCGTTCTATTCCTCTCCTTCCCTCCAGGCTACCATCTCGTACTACCAGATAATGCACATGCAGACAGTGGCGTTGCCGGTCCACTACCAGACTCTGTGTGAGAGCAGTAAGCTGTATGACCCAGGACAGCAGTACGCTGCCCACGTCCGAGACCTGCAGCTCTCTAAGGAACCAGAGGTCACCTACCAGTTTGAGCCATACACCGCCACTGCAGCCTCCACACTGTGAGTCACCACTTGCCTCAAAGCATTATAAAAAGCATTTCATTTGTTAGGTGCCTATAGATGGGTTAGCTGACAACGTCACGAAAACGACGTGCACGCTTCAATGGGGGCAGAAGTCTGTGTTGTTATTCTGAATGGTCAGATAGCTAGCAAAAATCACAAGAAGCTGCCATGTGGGGAATCGTAGGTGGCTTGTTTCAGCTAGTTCCATCTTGTTCTTGATACCATGTCTTGTTTTGACTGATGTCACTTCTAATATGGCAAAAATTCACTAGATAGCTAACCAACAACGATGTATTCGAGAGACAACAAGTGCTCATTGTGCAAATGTATTTGTTTTCAATAAACATTGGAGACGACATATAGTTAACATGTTGTCAACAATCTAAGGCAACCCTGTCTGTTTTGCCCAATAGTTGCACCCAGATGAAAGTCACAGTAATAAATAATATATGTTAATTCAGGCAGCCAGCTCGATCCCGTAACGACAGCTTCAACACAGACCAGCAGAGCAGCTCTGAGGGTCGACCCAGCACTGGAGAGACCATGACTGGCGAGGACCGCAGTGCTGAAAATGCCAGAAAGAGTGTGTAATTTTTTATGATATTTATTCGGTTCTTACTCGCTTGTGCCATCTCACCATGCAAGACATTAAATCAATGCTCTAGGTTTACAGCGCAAGACAAAATGGTGTTATTCAGAGGGTGAATGGGCAAGACAAAAGATTTAAGTACCTTTGAACAGGGTGTGTTAGTAGGTGCCTGGCGCACCGGTTTGAGTCAAGAACTGCAACGCTGCTGGGTTTTTCACGCTCAACAGTTTCCCATGTGTATCAAGAATGGTCCATCATCCAAAGGACATCCAGCCATCTTGACACAACTGTGGGAAGCATTGGAGTCAACATGGGCCAGCATCCCTGTGGAACGCTTTCGACACCATGTAGAGTCCATGCTCCAACGAATTGAGGCTGTTCTGACAAGAAAAAAGGGGAGGGGGGTGCAACTCAATATTAGGAAGGTGTCCTTAATGTTTTGTATGTTTGTGCTGTCCATGATAATCTTGTGTACCCTTTCCCAGGACAAGGCCACACATCGTGGGGTTCTACAGTGAGTGATGCAGACAGTGTAGGAGGGGAAGTTGGCCTGGAATATCCTACCACTAGTACAGGTAAGGCATGCACTCTATCTCTCTATCCCTCTATATGGCCAACTCATGCAGTACTGTAGCTGTGTATGTTATAGTTTGGTATGTTTTAGGTGACATCAGTAAAATGGCACGCACCTCCTCCACTGGGACCATGTCGTCCAATGAAGATCCGGATGAGAAGGACGGGAACGTGGCCTCCTTCCAAGCACCAAGTGAGACTTAAGATCCACCTCCTCTCTGTTTGCCAACCAGTCAATAATTAATACATTGATTAATTGATAAATGCATTAATCTTCTCTGCAGACATAAATGGCATGGAGCCAGAGATGGCGGTTCCAACCGGACCTTTCCGGAACATTGGGCTCTCCAAAGCCGCCCAGACCCACCGGCTGCGTAAACTCCGCACCCCGTCGAAGTGTCGGGAGTGCGACAGCTACGTGTACTTCCAGGGAGCAGAGTGTGAGGAGGTGAGAGAAAATGCTGTCTCCTTCGCCACCTTTTACGCTGCGAAAGCAATAGAATGGGCTGGTAGATCAGCTGCATACTTCAGTTTTTCTGTGTGAATGATCTCTTAAGTCTTTCATTGGTTATCACCCTGACCTCTAACCCCTTGACCTCTACACCAGTGTTTCCTGGCATGTCATAAGCGGTGTTTGGAGACGTTGGCCATCCAGTGTGGCCATAAAAAGCTGCAGGGTAAACTCCAGCTGTTCGGCCGAGACTTCTCCCAGGTGTCCAGCGGCAGCTCCGACGGCATCCCCTTCATCATCACTAAGTGCATCTCCGAGATAGAGAGACGAGCCCTGAAGATGAAGGTGAGGGAATGGGGGATGAAGGAAAGAAGTGTGGAGGGTCTGTTGCTTGAAATGAGCATAATGGTTGGTTGTATGAATGCATTATTTTCTTTCTCCCTCTCTGTCCTTCTCTCTTTAACATTTTCTCTCTCTTCCCATTTGTCTCCATCACTCTCTCTGCAGGGTATCTACAGAGTGAATGGGGTGAAGACTCGTGTGGAGAAGCTGTGTCAAGCCTTTGAGAACGGCAAGGAACTAGTGGAGCTCTCACAGTGTTCCCCCCACGACATCAGCAACGTCCTCAAGCTCTACCTCCGACAGGTACACACCTTGTCTGTTTCAGCCTTCATATTTAATTGCACTTATGCTTGGATAAGATGGCTACAAACAAAGATAAAAAATCTCCCTCTCTCCTCCCCAGCTTCCGGAGCCCATCATGTTGTTTAGTCTGTACAACAGCCTGATGGGGCTGGCCAAGGAGAGCCTGCAGAATGAGGCCGGGACAGGGAAGGGGCCAGAGCTGGTGGACCTGGGGCCAGCCACTGACCCAGCAGTCCTGGCCGTGGTGGATAGACTCCGAGAGCTGCTGAGAGAACTGCCCAAGGCTAACATAGCCACGCTGCGCTACATCGTACGCCACCTGCGCAGGTGAGCTAGAACATTGCATCAAACATTGCTAAATAAGAATTCATTTTTCCTGACTGACTATCACCAAACAGTATATCTATAGATGGGTTAGCTGACAACGTCACGAAAACGATGCATGCCCTTCAATGGGGTAGAACGCTGTGCGTTGTTATGGTTCTGGATGGCCAGATAGCTAGCAACAATGACAAGAAGCTGCCATGTGGGGAATCGCAGGTGGCTCGTTTCAGCTAGTTTTATCTTGTTCTTGATACCATGTCTTGTTTTGAGGTGTTTTGACTGATGTAATTTCTATGCTAATATGGCTCAAATTCGCTAGGTAACCAACAACTGTAATAATATGCCATTTAGCAGACGCTTTTATCCAAAGCGACTTACAGTCATGTGTGCATACATCTTTACATATGGGTGGTCCCGAGGATCGAACCCTCTACCCTGGCGTTACAAGCGCCATGCTTTACCAATTGAGCTACAGAGGACCACTAATGTATTGTAACTAAGAGTGTCTGCTAAATGACGTAAATGTAATGTATTTGAGACAACAAATGCTCATTGTTAAAATGTATGTTTTCAATAAACATTGTTGACGTTTAAACTATATTTCGTCTCCAAACTAAGCCAACCCTGTCTGTTTTGCCCCATGGTTGCGCAGGGGTCATTTTTGTTGATAAACAACCAACCCCGCTATGGAGTCTAAGTTCAGCAAAACCGGTTTTCACATATCATCAACTTCGTGATTCACCATTGTGACCATGTATTATGGATGTGACAAATGGAGAGAGAAAGTTACTTTTAAACAGCAAATTATTCTTGTTTTCGTTAAAACACTCTATTCTCCTCTGTAAGCTGGTCATCTCTGTATATCCGTCGCAAGACCCACTGGTTGATGTTTATTTATAAAACCCTCTTAGGCCTCACTCCCCCCTATCTGAGATACCTACTGCAGCCCTCATCCTCCACATACAACACCCGTTCTGCCAGTCACATTCTGTTAATGGTCCCCAAAGCACACACATCCCTGGGCCGCTCCTTTTTTCAGTTCGCTGCAGCTAGCGACAGGAACGAGCTGCAAAAAAACACTCAAACTGGACAGTTTTATCTCCATCTCTTCAAAGACTCAATCATGGACACTATTATTGACAGTTGTGGCTGCTTCGCATTATGTATTGTTATCTCTACCTTATTGCCCTTTGTGCTGTTGTCTGTGCCCAATAATGTTTGTACCATGTCTTGGCCTGCTACCATGTTGTTTTCATGTTGGGTTGCTGCCATGCTATGTTGTCTTAGGTCTCTCTGCTGTTGTGATGTGTGTTTGGTCCTATATATATTTGTTTTAATCCCAGCCCCCGTCCCCGCAGGAGGCCTTTTGCCTTTTGGTAGGCCGTCATTGTGAATAAGAATTTGTTCTTAACTGACTTGCCTAGTTAAAAAAATTCACAATGCAGCTGCGGTATTGGTCTCACCACTGTGCGTCCCTTTCAGATGGTTAAGCGTTGCAAAGTTTGCATTTCCTTCTCATTTAACTTCTAAAAGTATTGCCATACAGGGCTTGGCTGCTGTCCCTTGCCTTTCTCTGCCATTTTTCCAACTGTTAACGACGATGACGTAGTGGTGTACGCGCTTCAACGATCTTAGTAGTTGCAGAAATTGACCCACTATGCTGTTTACGTTCTGCATCTTTTTTCAGTTAGGGATTTTTCTTAACGTAAAGGATTTTAACATTCAAAAGTTCGCACCCCTACCATGTTTTAACCTCTCCCTGTCATATTATCCATGTTGTCCCTGTCCCCGCTCTGTCCTCAGGATTGCAGAATTAGAACAGGACAATAAGATGAGTCCCAGTAACCTGGGCATCGTGTTTGGCCCCTCTCTGATGCGGCCCCGGCCCACTGGGGCCACAGTGTCCCTGTCCTCTCTAGTGGACTACCCCCACCAGGCCCGCATCATAGAGACTCTCATAGTCTTCTACACAGCCATCTTCCAGTCCTCCAGCAGCAGCAGTTGCCCATTCTCCACCCAACAGGTGTGTGTGTGTGTGCCTGTCTTCGTGTCTGTTTTCTTCCCATAGGGGATGCGTGTACATACTTTTTTTTAGACCCGCAAAATTAGATGTTAAAGAATATTTCAAACATACAGGAAGAATGTGAATGCTTTCAGTTCACCTACCCACAATAGCTCAACTAATACCAGAGTTGTGAATGGTTTGAACTCAAGTTCCCTATTTTAACTAATGTTTTGTGTCTCCCTGTTGGTGTAGACTGTCAGTGTGGGTATAGATGAGAACAGCAGTCATGCGGTAGCTGATGGAGAGGAACAGGAAGCCAATGAGGAACAGAGCAGAACAGACTCTGACAAGATGGAGGGCTGTGGTAAAAGATGTTTAGATGGACTTGTGAATAACCTTTGCCTTTTGATTTTAGTACATCTTTATAACTTCTATTCATCCAGGTGAGTTTGACCAGTGTCACTTCATTACATCCCTTCACTTTTTCTCTATGCAGGCAGTTCTCCAGGCTCCCTGGGTTCCAGTGAGCAGATGGTGGACTCTGACTCAGAGCTGAATGAGACTGGGAGGGGGTCCACACACTGTCCCCACAGCCTGGTCGAACAGGAGAGCGAGGTCAGCACAAAGGATGACCAACTGAGCTGCAAGGATAGTCTGAAACTCTCCAGCCAGTCTCTACCTCAGACCGATCCAGACCAGGAGAGTCCTGGTCCCGATGCCTCGGACCATGAACCCCCAGACAGTGAGCTCCCGGACCTGAGCGTCTCCCTGGCTGAGCTCAATGTAAATCAGTCCAACAACCATGCTCTAGGCCTGTGTGGGGCGAAGCGCAGTCTACCGCCCAGGGAGCCAGAGTTTGTGTAAACACGACCTGTCAACCACACTGAAAGGCTTTACTGGAATTGTATGACGTTTTATGTTGGTGTTTAAGTGTCCTTCAAGTCTGGTGACTTTTTTTTTTGGGGTGAGGATGTTACCACGAATGTTGGTTTTAACTTTGGTATTAGAATGTCAGTAAATACTATGACACATTAATCATGGACACTTGGTTATAGCTGTTTTCTGTCATCATTCATTGTAGTTATAACAAGCTGTGATTTTAACAATTTTCAAAATAATGTGCCTTACATATTGGCATAGTGATAATCTATATTTCTAAAAGTATTTACATTGCTCTTATGCTTGAATAATGTGTGTATAGTAGTGAGGTCTTTGTCTTGTATGTGTGATAAGATAATTATTCCAGGGATTCAAAGTGCTGCTGGTTTTATTTCAGCACTAAATTTCCAAAAATGCAACTTTAAATTTGAGTTGTTTTATAAATGTTATAATCTTGCCTTATGTTGGATGGATTTGTCTTTCTGATGAATTTACAGTTTTGACATTGTCAGTGTAATAAAGAGAATGCTATTATAAAAATGTTGACTTGTAGCTCTTAGCCATTTCATTGAAACTATAGCCTAATTTATACCTTTGTCCTGATTTTTAGACAACTAAAAGATGCATTGTCTGGATATCCAATGTAAACAGATCTGGATGGTCAAACCATTTAAAATCATTATAACGGCCTCTAAAATCATTGACCAGCATCACCATTGACATAAGATTTATTGAACAAAGGGGAACAAAGGCCAAACTTAATCCAAAGAGATGAGGCCAGCTGTAGAATAATCCATGAGTGAATTGAGTTTTATTGGCTCACCCACTGTTCCTTAGACAGTACAGCAACATACCTAAAGGAACAAGAGTAGTATCAGAATTACCATTCTCAAATGCACAAAAATGCCCATTTGAAAAATAATTAACAATATAGAGATGCTGCTTAGGAAACAGCCCTAACATGGCAATCAAGATATTCACCAAGCACTCACATTGAAATCCTCACTGGACCAGCCTGTAGGTGATGTATCGTCCAGCAGTCTCACTGGGTCTGATTATCTTTACTACCTGTCACAGCAAAGAGGAACGAGAGCCTAGTAAATCACTTAACATCATGACAGTCATTTCAGAAAATGTCTAACCACATTAGGTCAAGGAGACCGATCTTGTACCTGGCCTCTTTTCAATCCAAAGTACCGGGCCACAGGATCTCCTTGTTGGATCCTAGGCAGCTGGCTCTCCTTCAGTTTACTGAGAGACAAATAAAGGAATCCCAACACACAAGTATCTCTATATAACATAATCTAGTGTTAGATCAATAGATTATTTGAAAAAAATATTTCTAATTCATCTACGTGAATAATTAACTTGTTTATCTAAAAAATGGGATCATTTGGGTTGGCTATGCATGTGAATCCAGTCCATAGACCTGAAGATTTATACTCGATCCAGGTACAAGTTTGAAATCCATGTTGTGAAAAAGGATACTATCGTAACAGCAATTCAGACAGTTCCTCTTTTGTCATGACTATGTGTTCAGGAACTAGCTGCAACAAAAGGAAGAAATACATGACAATCAGATTAGTTAAGTGTGCCACACAGCAGTTCAAAGGTCTTATGATATGACTACAATTTTTCATACTAAGCTATCAAATCTTAGTAATGATATTGCAACATAACTTTCCATCTGCTTACCTCATGCTCAGTGATGTTTATTAGAAGCTCCTGCTGCAGAAACTGTTCCAGGATGTATTTGGGGGCCATATCAACTAGAGACTAAAATTTGATATGGAAAAAATATATAAGACCACAAATGAAAAACTGTTTGTAAAGAAAACTTCAACATCATAGTAGCTTGAAAAAGCAAGCTCTCATCTCCACAAACCTCACCTGCTTAGCTGAAGGTGTCATTCCCATCTGAACTACAATGCAGGCACGTGTGATGTTCTCCTCCTGCATCCGCTGGCAGTACATCTTGATGGTCTTGATACCAACTTTAGGCTCCTCTGCATGGGTGAAAATGAAGGGACTCAATATTGTTATAACAGTTACAGGACTACAACAAACTGACAGGTGCTGACTTCTTTTTAATTTGCCAGGTTAATATTTTCGTATCAAAAATGACTGTCAACATGGTCACTAGGGCCTCATTGGCTACATTGTCAATAACATACCAGGAAAGAAAACAAACATCTGGTCCGTGGGGTCATCATTGTGTGCTACCAGGACGGTGAGATCTGTCCGTCGTGGGCGACCCTCACTGGGTTTGTCCCCGAACTGACTTTTAAACTCATCCAAGGTCTGGTCCAACTCATCTTGGGTCACCAGGTAGCCTCGGTCATGACACAGCTGACCAACAAGGAGAGAGTTGTACAATGACCCTTTCCATGTAATGTGGCAACAAGACAGGTCATTTATATACTGGATCCATTGAATCATGAAGCATAGCCATAGAGATAGATAGAGGACTCATATTTGTATCTGTTCCATTTTGAAGTGGTCAATGTTGTTCTTCAAGATTGGCTGGTCCCTCCTGATGACCCGGTTGGACATGACTCCAATTGGGTCACCAGGAGGGATCAGCCAATGAAGTTGAAAGTCTCACCCAGTTGACATTAAAATGGTGGAAGCCCTCAATGGCGCTGCCCATGCTAATACAGCCTTTTGGCCACTAGAGGCCTTTATCATTCTCTATGCGCTAAAACTATAGCTAATTGGAGTCATGATAAGGGCAATGGTCATTCATACTCCATTACACCATTCAGCATTAAACTATACCTAGTGAAAACAGCTTCCCTTTGGGTATCATATCTTGATTACAACTACCGATAGTTAGCTAGCTACTACTAAAGTTGATACAGCTAACGTTAGCTAGCAAACAACTCATCTCAGTAACCCACCTGCATGATGGTTTTCCGAATTTTCCATAGCCTATATGTTTCCTCATCGTCATCCATTGCGTTTCGATCCGATGTATTTATTTAATTATCAGTGCGGTATATCAATAAATGTAGGGTACTTCTCACTAGCTAATGCTAACTCACGTTGCAGTTACGCGTTGTTATTGGGAGCGCGCGCAATGATGATGTCACCGAATATTTTCCAACACTGAATTAAATGTTGTTGACTGATCTAACCAGTCATGAGAATTGCACTTGTATTTAACCCTCTTCAAATATAAATATTCTATGTCTTAGCACATGTAGAAAAACCAAACGACTGTAGGAGTTAGCTCAGTGGGAGAAAAACATGCAAATTATCAAGTATAGTTATGGCACGCCCCCTGGAGGCTCAAACACCCCACAAAAGATTTGAGTACGCAGTACGTTTCACAACAAACCCTGCAGACGGAGTTTACACAATTCAATGTCGTTGTTTTAAAATGTGGCAAAAAAAGCGTGTCTTGGTATTTGGGACATTGGCAAGCTGTGGACTCGTTCTTGCGATGGGATTGTATTTGTTCACAATGGTAGGCTACTGTATACAGTACTATAGCCATATGCAGACTTAATTGTTGTGTTGTTGACTGTTACATAGGATGAAACCATTCCTTCCATTGCCCTTCTGGTGTGTGCTGATAACCTGCTATCTATAGCAAAGTGGCCTAACTTGCAGTGCATATAATTAGGACAATTTAGCTATGTTTGTGTGTTTTATTTAAGCAATAAGGCCGAGGAGGTGTGGTATATGTCCAGTATTTGGTGTGGTATATGTTACCACGACGCAACGCGGAGTGTCTGGACACAGCCCTTAGCCTTGGTATATTGGCCATATACCACAAACCTCCGAGGTGCCTTACTGATATTATAAACTGGTTACCAACGTAATTAGAGCAGTAAAAATAAATGTTTTGTCATACACGTGTTATATGGTCTGATATGCTAAATGACGTAAATGTAAATATACCACGGCTGTCAGCCAATTAGCATTCAGGGCTTGAACCACCCAGTTTATAATATGTAATTATACTACTCTGCATGATGCACTCTTCACTTGATGTCTGTGAAAAAGCCGTGTAAATACAGGGTGTTAAAAGTTAGTGTCTGGATGTCAGAAAAATTATGGACACATGAGTATCATCCCGCTGGTTTTCAGTTTAGATATTTATTTGGTATCTGGGGGGTACACATAGGGTAGGCTATCTGGTATTACAAGTCAGGACCTCCCTGCTCCCTCTTATCAATATGATCAGTGAGTAGGCTTATAATTTACCTTGTTGTGTTTGTAAGATGACATCAGTGAGTGGTAAAGTTTAAACCGGGTGAAGGGTTCATATTTTCTTCCTGCTGCACTTTATCAGAATGGTGAAATAATATATACTGAATCAATGCAGTTGCCCAACCACTGTCATGCACCACTGCCCTCAAATTAAAATATTGATACTCTCAGATCCTCTCTCTCTCTTAGAAAATGTAAACATGAGTCTCCATGCACATCTGTTGCATCTATTCTATACCATATGATGATGTTGATATGACATTTGATGGAATAAAGAACCGCTGAAATAGGAAATAACTTTTGATTTTAATCTGGTTGCCCAACTGAGACTTTGGCTTCATGCAACCCTTGTTTACGAATGATTAGGCTCTCTTGTGTGAGTCATTTGATGAGAGACTTACAGTATGAATAGCCTACTGTAATTGAACATCTCTATCACACATCACAAACAGACATGGTTTTGTTGCATGTTTATTGCACGCCTTAGTCAAGTGAAGGTTCATCTAGAGTTGATGGGATATCCAGACAAAGGTCACAAATATAAGGTCATTGCATAGTTGTTGTTTGGTGAAATAGTGGGTTTTTGGACCATAGTGATACTTTTGCTCCATCCTTTTTAAAATGTTATTGTTGATGTGAAATGTTACTGTTCATTTAGTCAGAGAGAAGTACTACTGTGTTCTGTACTTTTTGACTAATGTAACCTTTTGCGTTTAGCAAGGTCAGTTGCCAAAGATGAGGTTACCTTTGTCCTGTGCATGTCACACTTTAATGTGTCACTTCTAGGAAGAGATAACACTATCTATTGGTATGTAATGAGGACCAGCCTGTGTAGGTGTTATCATCCTTTGCTTGTCAGTGGTCAGCATAAAAGCATGCTATCAGAGAAGAATGCCATATCTTCCTAGTTATTGATTGTCAGAGTTGAATAAATTGGGGGATTAGAGCGTGTACTGTACCAAAAGGCTCAGTCAGTCAAAGGTGTGTGGGACAGAAGACTGTGTGGTCAAATCACAGGAATACTGTCACATAGGCGTTCTGCCTTTTCAGTGGACCTTACTGAAAGGCAGTCATGCGTCTACTAGGGTCTGCTGTCCTTTTCTCTGTCTTGCTGCAGACTTTGGTAAGATCACTGAGAAATGGTGAATCAACACTTCACTTTGATTCAAATGTTTTGGAGATATTGGCTATGGCAGGTTTTCTTATGTTTACATCGGCTGTTGAATCTTTCTGTCTGAGGATGTATGCCAAGTGCATATAGTGTGTTTATTGCTGGAGGGGAAAATACACCCTTGTAATCAGTAACTTTTTAACACATATCAATTGCTGCTTTTCTGTCATTCAAACACATTTTCAAAAGATGTTATTCCGTGGATTTCCGTGTAGAATGGATGAGAGCAAAGGCATTTTATTTGAATGATGATGATCACTCTGAGAGAGATAGAGGTTTGCTGAGTTTTTCTTTACAGTGAGTGTGGGTGAGCACACGTGTGTGCCTGCACGCACTCCAGCCAGGTACTTACGCGCTAGTAGCAAATCAAATCAAATTGTATTTGTCACATGCGCCGAATACAACAGGTGTAGACCTTACCTTACTTATGCTTACTTACAAGCCCTTAACCAACAATGCAGTTTTAAGAAAATATTTACTAAATAAATTAAAGTAAAAAAAGGTTACAACAATAGAACAACAATAATTAGGCTATATCCAGGGGTACCGGTACCGAGTCAACGTGCGGTACAGGTTCGTTTGGACTTACTCTCTTTCTTTCTCTCCTCTCGCAGTCTGCCCCGACAGAGGACTGGCAGACAGCCACGTCTATTTATGACTTCTCTGCAAAGGATATTGATGGCAATGAGGTGTCCCTCGAGAAATACAGGTGAGTGGGTGAAAAAATAAGTTACTCAGCACTTCCAAATACTAAATAACCACAATCATGTTATATATCATTTTACCATACCCCTTCCAAAAGCCTGTTCTTTCCTGTGTTTTAATGTGTATGTGTTTGTGTAGGGGAGATGTTGTCATCATTGTCAACGTTGCCTCTAAATGAGGGAAAACCCCAGTAAACTATTCTCAGTTTGCGGAGATGCACGCGAAGTACGCTGAGAAAGGTTTACGCATCCTGGCCTTCCCCTCCAACCAGTTCGGGAGTCAGGTAGCTACATCTCTCTTCATCAATGTTTTTTTGTCACCTAAAGCATTTCTTCTATGGGCATTTTATTACATGTGTCTTATGTGTCCATTTTAGGAACCTGGCACTGAAGCTCAGATCAAGGACTTTGCCAAGTCGTACAATGCTGAGTTCCCAATGTTCAGTAAGATTGATGTGAACGGGGATAACGCCCACCCCCTGTGGAAGTGGCTGAAGGAGCAGCCCAACGGGAAAGGCTTCCTGGGAAAGTAAGTGGAGACGTTTTGGAGAGACGTGTCACAACTAGAGTGATTAGACTCACATATCATTTTTGTTGGCCACAAATATAAAATATGTTAATACTTTAAATACATTATATCAAATTATTTACAAACTGCTTACTAATGCTCAGTAAAGTATTTGATAATGGCTTATATACCGTATATAAGCAGATATTTTAAATGTAACATGTATGAGTTTGGTTATTGTTACTGTGTTAATGATTGCTTTATCTTATGATCTTGTTTTCTTCCCAACAGTGGCATCAAATGGAATTTCACAAAGGTAAATATTTCTTATTAGTCATCATCAGATATCCCCATCAGCAGAAAGTTGACACAGCTCTGAGTTACCCAGAGTTATGTGCCAAGAGTTTATCTCTGGTGAAAGCAAAGGTTGCTCATTGCATGCCCATTGAGTTCAATGTTATAGCCTCTGTTAACAAAATAAAATAAAAATGGTAGTCTTATTATTATGGTCTTTCTTGGCCCAGGGTCATACAAATACATTTACATTTTACATTTTAGTCATTTAGCAGACGCTCTTATCCAGAGCGACTTACAGTTAGTGAGTGCATACATTTTCATACTGGCCCCCCGTGGGAAACGAACCCACAACCCTGGCGTTGCAAGCGCCATGCTCTAATAACTGAGCTACAGGGGACTTAAATACAATGCAGTTTTAAAAATACATACTTAAATGGAAGTATATTTTCTGCATTTATGAGTTGGGGAGTTGTGGGGTTAACGAATTGAAAACAAAACACCTAGACTATTATCAGATTTTGCTGTTAGATAATGGAAGTTTAAAGTGATGCTCCAGAGCTTTTGTATAATTTCAGCCAGTAGTTTTGAAGGTAGTGCTCATGAGCCAAAACGGGTCCCCGAAAATGGTGCACTACGTCATCCATTTTGCATGACATGTTACACGTGTTTTTATTTATAAAATGTTTTTTTGCAATACAATATGTTATGAATTTGTAAATGCTTAAGATCCCGGACTGAATCTTTAATGCAGAATGAGTTTCAATGTACATCACTCAGTTCCTTTTCTCTGTCTTTGTAGTTCCTGATCAACCGAGAGGGCCAGGTTATGAAGAGATATGGACCAATGGATGATCCCAGCGTAAGTCAATGACTGTAATTACAGCACAGGCCTATGATGGGCTCACTGACATGTCCATGTGATGTAGCAGCACTCAGCCATAACCTCAGGCCTGGCCTGGAATAACCCTCTCTATCATTCTGCCTTGTGACTTTGCCACTGAAATGATGCATTATCCACCATTTGTAAATGCTTCCTGGAAACCTTTTTATGTGATCACAAGCCCGTAAAATTGGGGGGGTTGCAGCAATTCTCTATCAAGCACACAGAAAATGTGAATATTTACATATAAGTAATTTAGCAGATGCTCTTATCCAGAGCGACTTACAAATTGGTGCATTCAACTTAGGATAGCCAGTGGGACAACCACTCCCTTTTTTTTTGGTGGGGGAGGGGGGGTAGAAGGATTACTGTTATAGGGCAGGCTTTCTTTAACGGCTGCTCAGATATGTTATATCTCTCATACAGTGTCGCTACTGAACGGGAAATCCAATAGACTACAACTGTCTATAGCTGGCTACTGTCATGGCTCTTACCTAACAAATTAAATACAATTATATTAAATCCATATAAGGAGAGAAACATAACTGAAAAACAACTAAAAGACATGGATGCCGGAATGGTGTCCTCACTATATGATAGGCTAGTGACTCATAATATAAAACATTTACCTGTTATGGAGGTCTGGGAGAAGGACCTGCAAAGTTCAGGGTTTAAATGGGATTGGACCACAATATGGGACAATATTTTTTCCTCTTCTAAGAGCCTTGCCCTTCAACTTAATCATTTTAAATTTGCTCAAAGGTTTTATTTTACCCCTGAGTGAAGGTTAAAAATGAAGCTTGTGTAATAAATGTACCCAAACTGAGGTGGGCAATTATATGCATACGCTTTGGAGCTGTGTACCTACCGGTAAAGTCTCTTTGGGTTCAAGTGTTTTAAATGGTATTCTTGGCAGGGGCCTACCTGTTTGCCCATCCCCCCTCCTGCTGGATTGTAGCCCTAGCATTTCCTTATCTTATCAAGAGAGGCAGATTGTTATGGCTGCATTAACAGCAGGCAAAAAAACAATTCTAAGGAGTTAGTTTGAACCGGCTATTACCCTTTGCAGATTTTGGTTGCTTATGTACTAGACTAGGACATTGCGCAGCTGGAAAGATCCACTGCCAGACTGCGTGGGGCCAAGCCCGAAACTCTGGTAAATTGGTAATATGCTGTCTCCCACTTGCAAGACCTAATTTAACAACAACGTTTGGTCTTGCGGATGGGATTGCCCTGCTCTTGTCTATTTTTTATATTCCTATGTGGCTCTGGGTTGGTAGCCTTTGAGATTAAAATTTGAATAGACCGATTGAATTTGGGAATACTGAAACCTATTTACATTTACATTTAAGTCATTTAGCAGACACTCTTAACCAGAGCGACTTACAGTTAGTGAGTGCATACATTATATATATATATATATATATATATATATTTTTTTCATACTGGCATATTTGGTTTTGTTTGGTTTTGTCCTTTTTCATTTGTATGGTGTTTTTTTATTTTCTCCCTATTGAACTGTACATATTTGCAAGTATTGTATCTTCAAACTGTAATTGTCTAGGACATGCAAAAAAAAAGAATAAATCATTGTTCACAAAAAAAAAGAGACATGGATGCAATTCATCACACCTATTTCTTCTCCTTCATTTCAGGTGGTGGAGAAGGATCTTCCTAAGTACCTGTAATTCTTCCATGACTGACTGACTGACTAATGCACTGATACTCCATCCGGTGGGCCAATGGGTGTTAGTGGGTCCATTCCCCAGACCAGTGACGGTCTGTCCGCAAACCCGCCTAACGGACAGGACAGACCTGATGAAAATGGCGTGCATCCCCTTGGGAGGACCCCCTATACCCAATCCATTACACTGGAGAGGAACCCTGACCTCTACAACTGTTCCCTTTGAATACTTAAAACTGAATGTGCATAATAAAAAATATGAAAATAATAAACTGAACTCTTTTGTGCTAATTCTGTTGTCAAGTGTGTTTATTGTCAATGGGGAATACATCTTTCTGTTTCTTGTTTTGAATTCCCATCACATACTACACAAGTAGAACAGTAATAAAACCATCGTTCCTGTTACTAACTTGTTTTGCTATGCTGATGTTTTGCCAGGAGTTGATGATGTGGACAAGGTTGTTCCATGTGATGCAACAAGAAGTTAAAGTTACTGATTACCTAAAAAGGAGATAGTCACCTGAGAGCATTCCTTCATATGAGTGGTAGTGCCTGAAATTGAATTTGTGAAATTGTTCTGCTGAAATGTCGTTACCCTGCCCTCTACTGTATTTGAGAGCAAAATGGTACTACCATAGAGTCCCTTTGCTCTGTTGACAGACTGTTGGCCACTGAGTTCATACTTAAGCAATAAGGCCCGAGGTGGTGTGGGCTGGATACAGCCCCTAGCTGTGGTATATTGCCCATATACCACAAACCCCTGAGGTGCCTTAATGCTTTTACAAACTGGTTACCAATGTAATTAGAATAGTAAAAATTATTTTTTTGTCATACCCGTGGTATACAGTCTGATATACCATGGCTTTCAGCCAACCAGCATTCAGGGCTCGAACGACCCGGTTTATAATTTCAAATGAACACTCATGATGAATCTGCATTTGATTAATAATCTACATTAAGCCCAGTCAGATTTAATCAAGTTCTGTAGATGGACAGGTCAGGTTAGTTGTTAGAAATGCAGTTCACATTGCCATTCACAACAACAGCTATTATTTTAGTTGATTACGTTAAGAAGAGCCCTTTGCCGACCAGAATACATTTGAGGACCTGATAGTTGACAAAATAACAAAGGTTGACTCAGGGTCCCTTCGTCCCTACAATGCTCAGCCAATCTATAATACCACAAATGCTATTTTCCTTTTAACTCTCCTACCAAGAAGAGCAGAAGCCTACAAGCCTCTGTAGGTGCTTGTCAGTCATTCTGCAACCTGAGCTTTTTCAATGATGGAAGAGGAGCAGTGCCTCATCAAGGTGCCACGGATTTCAGATATCAAAGGCAATCCCTGGCTTTTGTTGATGGGGACCAATAAATATGCTAGTCTGAGAGTATACCATCTTTGTGCAGAATACATGCATCAATAGATTTGGTCATCATCCATTTTGAAAGGTCATGGACAGGAGTCAAGCTAGGTAGCTAGCCACCCTTTTTGAGGATAAAACATGTTTTGTTCGTCAATTAAAAAAGGAAGGATTCAATCAAAGCAGTTAATTTTGTTTATTGTAGCCATATTTCATTTATACTTGCCTTGCACAGGGGAATACGTGACGTACAGTCAAGCCAATGGCAGCAGTTCTTCAATAATCAGTCGGAGGGAGACAGAATGCACAGCATCTGCCAGCGACAGCAGCAAGTGCAGTCGAACCGAGAGGACCTGTGCCGCCGAAGCGCTGATAACAACTGCACGGATGCCTGGTCTTGGACCATAACGGATATCACACTGAATTTCTTGTTTTAATTTCATATTATAGTTTAGCTGTAGGACGTTGAATAACAACAGTTATTTTTCTACGAATCGCGCCATCGCTGTTGGTCATTCATTCGGAGGGCTCGCCCTTTCTCCGGGAGTCTGAATGGAAGCAGCACTGCCAGCAGCTGAGGGAGCGGTTGGGCTGTCAGAGGCCAGGGAAGCGAGTCCTTTTTCCGGGGCCACAGCATCCGAGGATGCGGACACTGTCATTGGAGTTAGCTATGGAATGGATAGCGACTTCGGTAACTAAATATTTGTATTGAGTAAAGCTATATCTGGCATTGTATTAGCTAGCTGTATTGATGCAGTTCCAGACGTGGCTGTGGTTCTGTGGTTCATCTTCTTTTAGCCAGGTAACATTACTAGCTAGCCATGCAAGGAATGTAAGCAAGTTATGCTAACCTGCTAGCTAGCTGACTCAGCTAGCTAGCAGGTTAGGCTGACTGTCATTGAGATTACAGCTAGCAGCAAGGTAACTCACTGAATGCCACATCAATTTAACTTCATACAGGGTGAAAATAAGTATTTTTTTCAAATGTTTAACTTTGACATTAGCTTGGATGGGAAGCTAGAGAATGCTAGGGATGCTAGCAAGCATCCGACCATACCTTGATGAAGAAGCGTGCCACTGGCACTGCCTGTAGTGGTGGGGAGTCGACTCCAAAATAATCGATTCCTCGACTCCTTGTCAGTCGACTATCATTTCTGGGTGTCAAGCTTCGATTCTGCTAGGAATCGACTCCTAATATTCAGTATTTTTGCAATTTAGGAAACTATTTGCCGTAGTCTACTTCGAGAACACAAAGTCTTGCATCTTTAACAGCAAAGAAAGAGCAAACTAGCGAGAGAGAGAGAGAGAGAGAGATGGGAGGGGGCACAGCCAGACATGAGTAGGCGTGTCCGCCACCAGGCAGACGGTCAGAACCGTGCATCGGTAACCAGAAGATGGAGGCTATCGCAATGCTGTATTTCGCCAGTTATTGGCTTGCAATGTCTCGCGCAAGTTCACTAAAGTAGGGGTTATCAATGAGTAGGCTGAGCTATTCTACACGCAACAGACCAAAGTCCAAACACACACTAGCGTTTTTCATAACGAAGAGGAAGAGGAGCAGGCGAGCCAGTGAGGGAAAGAGGATCGGGGCAGTCAGAACCGTGCGTATAGGCCATATTTTGGTAATCTGTATCTAGCAATGTATTGTCTAGCAATGCCTCGTAAATTAACCAAAATTATATATTAGGCTATCAATGAGTATGGCTAAACTATTCTTCATGGTGCCAGTGAATTGAAGTTGAACATCGCCAAATGCATCAGTTTAATTAGCCCTAAATGTGCAATAAAAACTATTATGCCTATAGTTTATTTAATGAAACCCTGGCTGTTGATGTCCTAGGTCAGGGCTCTCCAACCCTGTTCCTGGAGAGCTACCTTCCTGTTGGTTTTCGCTCCAACTCCAGTTGTAACTAACCTGATTCAGTTGATCAACCAGCTAATTATTTAATCAGATGCGCTAGATTAGGTTTGGAGTGAAAACCTACAGGATGGTAGCTCTACACACGAACAGGGTTGGAGAGCCCTGTCCTAGGCAATAGATTGCAAAGCAGCATCCCCGCTAAACTTTTTGGAAATGGCAAATTCATTTGTTTAATCCATAAACATAGTCAAGTGCAAATACGATTCATGAGCTCAAGTCAGCAGCATGGGGGGCATTGTTATTAGGAAGTACGTCACAATTCATCAATTTAAATGTTATGGGGATACCTATACATTTGGCAGTTATCCCTGTAGCCTATTATCGTCAAGACATGACGTTGAAATATATTCATGCCTACAATAAAAACCACCAGGCTATCGTTATAAGAGTCAATTAAATTAGAAAAAAATAAGAATTACAGGGGGCAGTTTGGAAAAACGAAGCCTGTGTGTATCGTCCTCTGGAATAACGCACATGCTTGGATAATAATTACAAAACCAACGTCACTAGTAATACCCGTCCGAATAGGGCTATAACATGGCAAAGAATAGGTTTATCAGCGTAGATTGCCCGGCGTCATCCCATGGGATCCGTCAAGGTTGCGCACAGCAGATGTATTCTAGTTCCAACACAACACTTAGGCCTTTTATAGGTGAAATTGATGAGCAAATGGGCAGCATCATGCTCATGTCAGTCCTCTAGAACGCAAATGTAGTCTTCCTAGTTAGACTGCAATAATGAGGTGGTGTTTGTGTATTTTGGGAGTCGAGCAAGAGTCGACTCCTACGACTCCAACCACAGGAGTCAGAGTCGAGTCCAAAAAGCTTGGAGTCGTGCACCACTAACTGCCTGTGATGTTGCCCTGTAGTGTGTACAATTTGGCAGGTATAGTTTAGCTAGCTACTATCTTGGAAATAAATCTGAAGAATGCATTCAAGGATTTGGAAAGAAAACTCACTGTTTTCTTCCGTTTGTCTTATTTTCTAATAACTGTATGCAATACTTGCCTGCCTGATCCGATTTCTACCCAGGTCATGATCCTATAGGTCTACTTTGAGGTATAGCCTAGGTTACCTATACTCTAGTCTATTCAGAAAGATACAAAAAGGTTATGTATGATGGTGGTGCTGCAATGTTCACAGTCCTCTGCAATGGCCAGATGGGAACATTTCATATAGCTGAATTTGAATACACAGTCTAGGTTTTCTCCTCTTGCTATTTTTCTCTGCTGTCAACACTGTGGACTGATTCCAAATCCCTTCATCCGACAGTGCCAGAAACCCACTTGATTAAACCTTTTCTGCATGTGTTCTCTTCTGTTGAGGGCTCCGGAAATAATGAGGTTTGTAGAGGTTCGGCTCATCTCTGAAATGTTGGTGATAGTGTATTGGCTCTCTTTGAAATCACTTTTCTTATCACTATTTTTGGAAGCGAAACTGATGGTTCAAAAAAGGAATTTGCCTACTAGGCCATTGCAGTTCCTTATTGTCCGTTTTTAAAAAATAAACTCATCCTTCTCATGTTGTAAGTTTGTATTGAATTGTTGTTGACGCTATCTCGTTTAATCTGTTTTAGCCTGGCCAGGGAATACTGAAGAAAAATAGCTTCATAGCTAGGCCTAACTGGCAATTTTACACTGTGAGATCAAAAACAATTGAGTAATGTGCTGTGTCCCTGTCAACTAAATGAGGTGAAGACATTTCTCATTTGTTAATTCCAGCCCAGTTTCACGTTTTGGGGAGATTTAATGATACATTACAGATGTTTGAAAGCACAAGCTCGTATTTCACATTAAAATGTGGGCCTAACTTTATTTACAGTGCAGTCAACATACATGTCATGTCACATAACATACTTTAATAGCGGTTGCGTAATAGCTGAATGTGTACCTCGGGAATCTGTGCAATGGCTTTCCTCCTAATGTGTGTGTGTGTGTGTGTGGCGTTGCTGAGCCAGCTGTGTCAGTCACGTTATGTTAGCTGGTCCCCTTAACTGTATGTCAAGGCTGGAAGATTTTATCATGTCCCTTGTGAGAAAAGCGCTGACTCTGACAAGAGGCAAGGCCATACTTCAGGACAAAACTCCCATGAATCAGTCTAGGGAGGGACATGCAGGAGTGCTGCTGCTCAGGTGTGGGTGAAAATGAAAGTTCAGTTTGAGTGTGCACATTGCACTGAATGTACAGGAATGGATGCATGGAGATCTTCACACATTAATTGTTTTATTATGTAGAGAAGTGTAGACTAAATGGAAGCCATGCTATTATACCACTGGGATTTGTACTGGTATAGCCTTTTGCAGAAATAGGCTAAGATAGAGCTGGGACGATAAACCAAAAATTATTGACACCGACTACTTATTGCAGGCATTTTGCTGATATCATTCATTACGATAATATACTGAACAAAAATATAAATGCAACATGTAAAGTGTTGGTCCCATGTTTCATGAGCTGAAATAAAATATCCCAGAAATGTTCCACACACAAAAAGCTTATTTCTCTCTAATTTTGTGCACAAATCTGTTTACATCCCTTTTATTGAGCATGTTTCCTTTGCCAAGATAATCCATCCACCTGTGAGGTGTGGCATATCAAGAAGCTGATTAAACAGCATGGTCATTACACAGGTGCACCTTGTTCTGGGGACAATAAAAGGCCACTCTAAAATGTGCAGTTTTGTCATACAACACAATGCCACAGATGTCTCAAATTTTGAGGGAGCGCGCAATTGTAATGCTGACTGCAGGAATGTCCACCAGAGGTTTTGCCAGTGGATGGAATGTTAATTTCTCTACCATAAGCCACCTCCAACATCGTTTTAGACTATTTGGCAGTACGTCCAACTGGCCTCAACTGCAGGCCACGTGTAACCACGCCAGCCCAGGACCTCCACATCCGGCTTCTTCACACGCGGGATCGTCTGAGACCAGCAACCCGGACAGCTGATGAAACTGAGGAGTATTTCTGTCTGTAATAAAGCCCTTTTGTGGGGAAAAACTCATTCTGATTGGCTGGGCCTGGCTTCCCGGTGGGTGGGCCTGTCTCCCAAGTGGGTGGGCCAATGCCCTCCCAGGCCCACCCATGGCTGCACCCCTGCCCAGCCATGTGAAATCCATAGATTAGGGCCTAATGAATTTATTTCAATTGACTGATTTCCTTATATGAACTGTAACTCAGTAAATCGTTTAAATTGTTGCATGTTGCGTTCATAATTTTATACAATATAGTAGCTTTTACTTGAGAAATTTGAGGTTTGAAATAAAATATGTTTGCGCATATGGGTGATTGTTAATGGACCAATTGATGGCTACAACAATCAAACTAGTAGTAGTAGTTTTTTAAAGGGTAATAAAACAACTTTAGTGCACATTAATGTTATAAACGTATCATTCTATTTATCGTTATTGCGTCATATAAAATTTTATTTATCACATGCGCCAAATACAACAGGTGAAATGCTTACTTACAAGCCCTTAACCAACAATGCAGTTCAAGAAATAGTTAAGAAAATATTTACTAAATAAACTAAAGTAAAATATTTAATAAAAAGTAACACAATAAAATAACAATAACGAGGCTATATCCAGGGGGTACCGGTACAGAGTCAATGTGCGGGGGTACAGGTTAGTCGAGGTAATTTGTATATGTAGGTAGGGGTAAAGTGACTATGCATAGATATTAAACAGCAAGTAGCAGCAGTGTAAAAACAAAGGGGGGGGTCAATGTAAATAGTCCGGGTGGCCATTTGATTAATTGTTCAGCAGTCTTATGGCTTGGGGGTAGAAGCTATTAAGAATTATTTTGGACCTAGACTTGGCACTCAGGTACCGCTTGCCATGCAGTAACAGTCTATGACTTGGGTGACTGGAGTCTTTGAAAATGTTTTGGGCCTTCCTCTGACACTGCCTAGTATGTAGATCCTGGATGGCAGGAAGCTTGGCCCCAGTGATGTACTGGGCCGTACGCACTACCCTCTGTAGCGCCTTACGGTCGGATGCCGAGCAGTTGCCATACCAGGCGGTGATGCAACCGGTCAGGATGCTCTCGATTGGCAGCTGTATAACTTTTTGAGTCTCCTGAGGGGGAAAAGGTGTTGTCGTGCCCTCTTCACGACTGTCTTGGTGTGTTTGGACCATGATAGTTTGTTGGTGATGTGGACACCAAGGAACTTGGAAACTCTCAACTCCGGCAATATATCACAATATGGATTTTTGTCCATATCGCCCAGATCTAGGCTAATATAGAAATTCTTACTCACCAATTCCAAAATCTACCCGTATTTGGCGGGTGTTCATTTCCCACCCTGAGGCTAACTGATGCAGTGTTAGCAAAATCTTTACAATTTGACTAATGAAGTTTAATTTAGACTAGCAAATAGGCGAAAACACCACTTTCCACAGACATGCAATGAAAGCTTTCCATGTAGGAATGCCAACTGACGTATGATGTAGAGAGAATTTTCTTACTTCCCTGGGGATGTTTGATAAAGCTTGATCCACGACTCTCAGGCAGCTAGCTACATTTTCTGGAGAGCAAACTAGGGTTGTTTTTCAGGACACAAACAATGTCACATCACGTGTGACTAATGGATGATAATTTAGGCTACTGGTCACATCTCCCCAATGGCTCCCCAACCTGACGCCCTGTTGTGGAAAAATTCAACCTGAGATTATTTGGTTTCCCAGCTGATATTTGTCTGTTTTACATTCCACGTCCTTTCGCCCTGCTATCTTGACTTCACGATCAAGTCTAAATTTAGCAACTAGTCTTTCACTCATACTTTCACCCGCACACACCCAATAATGTTGTGTGTGTGTGCGCCACGCCTTCTGGTGTAGATCTTCCAATTCTGAGGTTTAGCTGTTGCACCTGATAAGCCATAATGGACTGATTTGTAGGTGCTCCACAGGCCAACTCCATCTGCTGCTGTCTGCTCGGAATGGGTCTTTCTTTGGCAATTGTTTGGTCAGATATGAGATCATAAAGGTGCATGCTGAGTTGACAGCCTGACCATTCTAAATAAGTAGACTAGGCCTAAGCCAGCCCACCAATAGGCCAAGGCTATTGATTATATCATCATCACTTATGGAAAGAGGAACATAATCCAGGGCTTTACGCTGACCTTTTTTACAAGGACCACAAGTGCGCCTAAATTGAACAAATGTAGGTGCCACACACACAAAGAAATGAAGGAGCACAATGAAAAAGGATTAGAGATATTAAAGCTAGAATCTTTAATTTTTCTAGGCACATTGGTGCTCCTAAATTTTAATTCCAGGTCGCACAGCAAAATATTTAGGCGCATATGTGAGTGAAATGGTCGCACAGTAGTGCCCTGTAATCAGATTGTCACTGCTGAATAAGGATAAGATCTCAATTATCTGTGGTTGATTGGGCCCATTGTTCTGTGAAATTTTTGTCTGTAATATATGGGCTCTCCATTAGAGCTGGGATGATAAACCGAAAATGTATTGACACCAATCACATATCGCAGGCATCTTGCTGTTATCGTTCATTGCAATAAGTAGCCTATACTAGAGAAATGTGAAGTTTGAAATTAAATAAGTTTGCTAATATGGTTGATTGTTAATAGGACAATTTGTGAAGAGGTGGTGTTGAAGGAGTCAGGCGCAGGAGGGTAAATCACAGAATAACAGGCTTTAATCCGCAAAATACAGGTTTACGCAGAAATTCGTCAAACACACTCCAGGGCACAAAACAGGCGCACTGGAAAATACAAGGCACACGGGAAATACTCCCGTCAATACAAAATACACGAGTTCCACCGAGCTTCACTAACCTCCACAAATAAACAATCACCCACACAGACAAGGAAGCAGAGGGAACACTTATACGATGACTAATGAGGAATAAGGACCAGGTGTGTGTGTGATTGAAGACAAGACAAATGGAGTGATGATAAATGGATCGACAGTTGCTAGTAAGCCGGTGACGCCGAATGCCGAAACCTGCCCGAACAAGGAGGGGAGGTAGCCTCGGCGGAAGTCGTGACAGTACCCCCCCTTGACGCGTGCCGACCCCGGCCTCGGGGACGGCCAGGAGGATGCGGAGCAGGGCGAGCCGGATGGCGACGGTGGAAATCCTGTAACATGGAGGGATCGAGGATATCCCTCACCGGGACCCAGCACCGTTCCTCCGGACCGTACCCCTCCCACTCCACGAGGTACTGAAGGCCCCCCACCCGACGCCGCGAATCCATGATGGAACGGACAGAGTACGCCGGGGCCCCCTCGATGTCCAGAGGAGGTGTAGGGACCTCCCGCACCTCAGACTCCTGGAGCGGACCAGCTACCACCGGCCTGAGGAGAGACACATGAAACAAGGGGTTAATACGGTAATCAGGGAAGTAATAACCTATAAGTGACCTCGTTGACTCTCCTCAGGACTTTGAACGGCCCCACAAACCGCGGGCTCAGCTTCCGGCAGGGCAGGCAGAGGGGCAGATTCCGAGTCGAGAGCCAGACCCGATCCCCCGGTACAAAGACTGGGGCCTCACTGCGGTGGTGATCAGCGTTGGCCTTCTGACGACGCACGGCGCGTTGGAGGTGAACCACGTCTCTTCCGCGCGCCGAAACCAGTCATCCACCGCAGGAGCCTCGGTCTGGCTCTGGTGCCACGGTGCCAGAACCGGTTGGTAACCTAGAACACACTGGAAAGGCGTTAGGTTAGTGGAGGAGTGGCGGAGAGAGTTCTGGGCATATTCTGCCAATGGCAAGAACACCGACCACTCCCCCGGCCGGTCCTGGAAGTAGGACCGCAGGAACCTACCCACGTCCTGATTTACCCATTCCACCTGCCCATTACTCTCGGGGTGGAACCCAGAGGTCAGGCTGACCGAGACCCCCAGACGTTCCATGAACGCCTTCCAGACCTTGGATGTGAACTGGGGACCTCGGTCAGACACTATATCCTCTGGTACCCCGTAGTGCCGGAAGACGTGTGTAAACAGGACCTCCGCAGTTTGCAGAGCCGGGCAGAGGAAGGAGGCGGCAGGCTTTAGAAAAGCGGTCCACAACGACCAGGATGGTGGTGTTACCTTGGGAGAGGGGAAGATCAGTTAGAAAATCAACACTTAGGTGAGACCATGGTCGTTGTGGAACTGGTAAAGGTTGTAACTTACCAGCTGGGGGTGCCTAGGTGCCTTACTTGGGCGCACACTGAGCAGGAGGAGACATACACCCTCACGTCCTTAGCCAAGGTAGGCCCAGTATTATCCGGTCAGGCACGCGCGTCCGGCCGATACCTGGGTGACCAGAGGAAGTGGTGTGCCCAGTAGATCAGATGATCACGGATAAGAGCAGGCACGTACGTGTCTGGCTGAGGTGGAGAGGGATCGAATGCTGCTCTATATGCCATGTTGATTTTCAACTGATCCCCCTCTCCCAAGGTAACACCCATCCTGGTCGTTGTGGACGCTTATAGCCGCCTCCTTCCTCCCCGCTCTGCAAACTGCGGAGGCCCTGTTTACACACGTCTTCCGGCACTACGGGGTACCAGAGGATATAGTGTCTGACCGAGGTCCCCAGTTCACATCCAAGGTCTGGAAGGCGTTCTAGTAGTAGTAGTTTTTTAAAGGGTAATAAAACAACTGTAGTGCACATTAATGTTATAAACGCTATATCCGCGTCCATCGCCCATACTACCGGCGCCACAATGCAGGAGGCCGGCAGTATGGGGGTGTTGTCAATGGGCCTCTCCTCTGTGTCATACAGCCGGGACAGTGCGTCTTCCTTCACGTTCTTCGTACTCAGGATGTATGATAGAGTATGATGTATAAGTGTTCCCTCTGCTTCCTTGTCTATGTGGGTGATTGTTTATTTGTGGAGGTTAGTGAAGCTCGGTGGAGCTTGTGTATTTTGTATCGACGGGAGTATTTCCTGTGTGCCTTGTATTTTCCAGTGCGCCTGTTTTGTGCCCTGGAGTGTGTCTGCGTAAACCTGTATTTTGCGGAAGGAGAGCCCACAGTCCTTGGTAGTGGGCCGCGTCGGTGGCACTGTGTTATCCTCAAAGCGGGCGAAGAAGGTGTTTAGCTTGTCCGGAAGCAAGACGTCGGTGTCGGTGACGTGGCTGGTTTTCCTTTTGTAGTCCGTGATTGTCTGTAGACCCTGCCACATACGTCTCATGTCTGAGCCGTTGAATTGCGACTCCACTTTGTCTCTATACTGATGTTTTGCCAGTTTAATTGCCTTGCGGGGTGAGTAGCTACACTGTTTGTATTCTGCCATATTCCCAGTCACCTTGCCATGGTTAAATGCGGTGGTTCGCACTTTCAGTTTTGCGCGAATGCTGACATCTATCCACAGTTTCTGGTTAGGGTAGGTTTTAATAGTCATAGTGGGCACAACATCTCCTATATACTGATAAACTCAGTCACCATTTCAGTCTATTTAGTCTAAATTATTTTCGCAAGCTACCCAGAATGATCCGCGTGATCCGCGTGATCAAAACAATCTTGAAGCTTGGATTCCGATTGGTCAGACCAGCGTTGAATAGTCCTTAGCATGGGTACTTCCTGTTTGAGTTTCTGCCTATATGTTGAGTGTTAATTCTACATGAGATCATCACGTTTCTTAGTGAGAATATGGTTTGGGAGTAACTGTTGCTCGTGAAATAACCATCTCACCATTTTGTTCCATTCTGTCCTTCACACTCAAGCAACTGGAATTCTTCTCTTTAGATCAATGAACAATCCCCCTGTCAGGTTGACATAATTCATCTCACTTAGGCATGCCCTACCTCCTCTCCTTGGTCCTCTCCTGCCCTCATCCTCTCCTCTCCTTGGTCCTCTCCTGCCCTCATCCTCTCCTCTCATTGGTCCTCTCCTGGCCTCATCCTCTCCTCTCCTTGGTCCTCTCCTGCCCTCATCCTCTCCTCTCCTTGGTCCTCTCCTGCCCTCATCCTCTCCTCTCCTTGGTTCTCTCCTTCCCCCAGCCTTAGAGTCCACACTTGTACCACACCTCTCCTCTCCCTTGTGAGTCAGTGAATTCCTTGACTCAGCCACTTGTTCCTCAGCATCCATCCCTTTTTCCTTATCTCTCCCTCTCCGTTCTCCTCTGTAGGCTGCTGCTGTCAGAAACCCTGACAGTGGCTCAATGGTGTGCCTGCTACCATTGATCCATCTGCATGTGTTATTTCCGATCTCTCCCTCCGGAGCGACCAGAACTTAGGCCAGAACTTGCTGGCCAGAACTTAGACCGGAGTCCTTCCGGATCTTTTTCTGTCAGATTTGCTTAGTACTTATGATGTAGTAGTTACATTTACATTTTAGTCATTTAGCAGACGCTCTTATCCAGAGCGACTTACAGGAGCAATTAGGGTTAAGTGCCTTGCTCAAGGGCACATCGACAGATTTTTCACCTAGTCGGCTAGGGGATTAGAACCAGCGACCTTTCGGTTACTGGCACAACGTTCTTAACCACTAAGCTACCTGCCGCCCCAGTTGTGTGCTTGCTTGCATATCCAGATGTTGCATTGCCTTAAGGTATGTGGGTAAATTGACCAGATAGGAACATCCTTTTTGGCTGTTTGTTTGGCCACCCTTGTCCATAGGTTTTCATGTAGGCCCAGTTTTCAATTTGTATTATATTGAAGAACCATGGAGGCACCATCATTATCACTTCTACTCTGTGTGTGTCGGTGCCAGTCTGCAGGTGAGGACTGAGCTCAACTTCAGTTCAGACTTTATTACACTGATGACTTCAGTGTCACGCTGCCTTGTTGTGTACCCTCAGGGGGCTTTCAAACCAAAGGTTGCTTTTGATTCTAATTACAAGGTGCTGTGCACACTATCGAGTGGCGCTATTATCATTTCATATCCTCTTACTAAAGTCTGAGAGAATCCAGAGCTGTTTGAAGCTAGCTCGGTCCCCGCTAAACCCTCAATCAAAACTTTTCCAGATTATTGTTCGTTCTATTTTATTATTTTTATCATCTCCTCCTCTGTCTCCCGCTCTAATGCCTCTGTATTTTAACTTCATAGATGTTAGGACTTCAAAGTTCTTTAAACAGCCCCTCCAGAGTCTGCATGACACAGTGAATGTGTTTAGACTGGGAATTTTCTGTTTCAGTGCTCATGTCAGGTCGGCGGAGTAAGGAGAGTTTATCTAAGTCTTCACTGCTTTACCTGTCTCTAAATATGAAGACAGATTGAGCAACAGTTTCTCCTAAAGCATGAGAGTTATTGAGGGGTGATAGTTCACACGGGTAATGTTTTGAGAGTAGTAGTCATCTGTGCAAACGCCACTTCATTTCATCTGCTAAAGTCACCGTGGCACACTGGATTATTTATGACAGTATCATTCAATCACTCATCATTGTGGGTCAGAATCCAGACATTATCCTAGAACTCCTCGGGGGCTATTAATATCAACTATGTTGCTGGACTACTAGCAGCCATTCTGCACTGACCTCTAAGACCCACAAGAACGTAACCTGCTCTAGTGAAGTAGATCTGAATTCTGGCTTAGTCAGATGGCCACACAGGTTAGCTTAACTCAATCAATTATTTACTACACTGAATATTCTACTTTACAAGCTAGGTTTCCATCCAATTGGCAACAGATTTTCATGCGAATATTCTAATATCCACATAAAGAAAATATGCGCATTTTCCCACCAGTGGTGTGTTTCCACCAAACGGACTTGTTGCAGATAAAAATCAGTGCATGATGACGTAGTGCACACAAAATGTACTTTTTCGCTTATGTTTTCATGTACCGAATAAAAATCTAAAGTTCAATGTGTTTCCATCGCATTTTCAACTCTACCAATAGTTTTGTCACAAATGTGCCTACTCTGGTCTTGGCACATTGCTCTAGCCAACAGCTCGCAGATACAGTGCGAGTAGGCTAGTCTACATGATGAGATTATTATGAATAAGGGCAAGAATATTTGTATTTGTCAAACGGCAGTCAAGCATCGATCATCATATCACCAGAATAAGACCCTCAATATTTATTGGAAAGGAGCATCAAGATCACTGTGCACTTTCATAACCCTGTGAAGTGTTTGTTTACCAAGGGTGTGTAAAAAATATACTGAACAAAATATAAACGCAACATGTAAAGTGTTGGTCCCATATTTCATGAGCTGAAATAAAAGATCCCAGAAAAAAGATCCATATGCACAAAAAGCTTATTAATCTCAAATGTTTTGCAAAAATGTGTACATCCCTGTTAGTGAGCATTTCTACTTTGCCAAGATAATTCATCCACCTGACAGGTGTGGCATATCAAGAAGCTGATTGAACAGCATTATCATTACATAGGGATAATAGGGACAATAAAAGGCCAAATGTGCAGTTTTGTCACACAACAACATGCCACAGATTCCTCAAGTTTTGAGGCAGCGTGCAGTTGGCACGCTACCGGTGGAAAGGCTACTGTCTGGAGTAGTTTTTCCAACAGCATCTCCCTTGTTTATTTTTCTTTGCCTTGACGAATTTGGCGCGAACCCTACCCCACTCTTTCGAACAAGTGGTTGGGTCGGACCCCAGCGTCTCCGCAATCTCCCTCCATGAATTGCCATTTAGATGCTGTTCTTTATATAATGCTTGGCTAGAATCGTAGTGGTGAAGGTACTTCTGTACCTCCTCGGTCAATCGATGCTTGAAGTTTCGGGCTGAATTGACAAGAAGAAGAAACTCTTATCACCCCTACAGTTGACCAATCACAGACGAAGGAGCTTAGAATTCGGATCCTGAACTTTGGCTGGCCTTGAGAAAAAATGTTGTGTGCCCGAACAACCGACAAAACCCTAGCCGAACACCAAAACGAACAAAAACGTCACAAAATCTCATCATAATATATGCACTAACTGTTCCGAACTGTTTTGGTTTGGAAGCATGCGATCGTCTTTACCCTATGCCAAAACTGAACTTGGATCCACGTTAAGGCGTTCGCATGCTTCCCAGCCAAAACAGTTCGTAAGAGTTCATGCATATTATGATTACATTTTGTGACGTTTTTGTTCGTTTTGGACTTTTTCGGCTGTTCAGGCACACAACATTCTTTCTGAAGGCAAGCAAAGTCAGTAGCCGAAGTCTAGGCCCCTTCGTCGGTGATTGGTCAACAGTAGGGATTCTTCAATAAAGTATTTGTTGTCATTGCACATTTTTTCATTGAGAAATACTGCACCAAATTATGTAAAATTGCGCGATTAAGATCTCCTCGGCAAAAACGTCAAAATTAATGACAGATTTCTTGCGTTATCTTAAATTAATTCTGACTATTTTGAGGAAGTGTATAATGGCTACGGCGTCTTAAAATGGACAAACAGTACTATTGCAGCTTTTTCTAGTTTTTCAAGCGAAGGTCTTTTAAGGGAGTATGCGAGCACACTTGTTCGGCTAGGCGCCAGCCAAACTGAAGCATGCTGACGCATTTAGGTATCAATAATATCCTTTGCCACCATTGTCTTACGACACGACAGATAGCTCGAACCAGCCATGAATATTCAATAAAACATTCAATCATTTTCACGTTTCTTTCCAGCTAATTTCTCCATTACATGATTGTATAACTAGCAAAGAGGTTTTGAAGTTGAGGGTGCAGTATTTATGAAGTTTGGCAATGAGGACCAAAACTAGCATAGTTCAGCTAGTTTAGCCAGGGAAAACCAGCGAATTCAAGCTCGGGACAGGATATAGCTGGGTGCACATGCGCACTAGGCTAATTCCAGGGGTCGCGTTAGAGTTCAGAAATTAGTATTTTCAAAACGCAGACCATCAGAAAATCTGTGTTTTTAAACCATTTCACCTGCGTTTTATATTTAAAGTCAAGTGTTTTTTTTGCTTCAATAGAGTGATCAGGGGCGTGCATCTATAGTTTTTCTTCACACAAAATACATTAGTGCAAAAAAATCTGCAGAAAATCGCTTCATTTTCATCAGATGACAGCAGAAGTGCAACACTATTTGGCTAGCAGCCACACAAATGAGCTTACAATGAAAAAGCAAGGTCTTTCTTGCAGAAACAATGCCTGGCCATTATATTTCTAATGTTTATCATAGAAAGTATATAGCCAGCAACATTTCATAATGTTTTGCTTGAAGTTAGTCTTGCATTTTACCTGAGAAAAGTAGGCTACACCGAGAAAAGTACAGAAAAGTAGCTACACATCAGTCAGAGCGCTGTCTGATGATAGAATACTCATTCGTCATCTGAGTGGAGAAGTGCAACTAAGGCACAAAATGTGTCTGATGCAGAGCAGAAATTACAATAAGAAGCATTTTAAGATCTGCGTTTACAAAACTCAGCAAGATACAGTATTTCTTATGCGTTTTATATATTTTTTCTGCGTGGAAAATGCAGAATTCTGCATTAACTCGACACCAGAATTCAGGACACAGATTAGTTTTTATGCCATGATATCAGGAGCAGGTGGCGAAAAGTTTGATTAAACAACTGAAATGAGTACATCAGATGACAAATATTTAAGGAGAGCGTATCGATATACAATCCCGAAATCAGCAGTAACTGTCAATACTAAAACAAAGCTTTTAAACGATGTTTGAGTGAACCTGATTCCAGAAAATGTGTGGTAAAGTCGCTTTCGGACACGGTAGACGACGACTCGCCACTCTATCAGTAAAAAAGCACATCCCCTTCATTATCGACGCATCGTGCCGACAACATCAAAATAGCCTTTCCCGACTGAATTCAGGAGGACTTCGAGTTAGGTGTCAGCCGGACTATCTGACTGTACCTAGCCACACAGTCACAAGTTTGTCTCTGACATGGAAGGGCATGTTTTAGCTCTTTATTCAACCTTAGTCCCTCCATATAAAGCTGTGGTTGAGCCATCTATGGTCAGCCTCTTGCTGAGCCCAGATGGGGTCCTTTGTAGCTCAGTTGGTAGAGCATGGCGCTTGTAACGCCAGGGTAGTGGGTTTGATTCCCGGGACCACCCATACATAAAATGTATGCACGCATGAATGTAAGTCGCTTTGGATAAAAGTGTCCTCTAAATGGCATATATTATATATTGTTGTTTTGACCAACCTAACCCAGGAGTTTGGGAAGGTGTGCACTGCTACTGTCGTGCCCATACAGCATTTACGCAATGGCTCCTGTGTCAGACAGACTCTAGTCTAGGTAAACAAGAGCATTAGCTCTTAGTCACCAGAGGAAAATGTGCTGCTCTCATCCAACACCACCCTGATTATTCATGGTGTAAACTGAATGAAACAGAACCTAGCTACTACATATGCTCTTTAACTGCCATGCTCCCCTAAGTTCACCCTAAAAGGACTTTCATGCTGCTCACAACAACTCTCTACAGTTTTTGGGATCAGCGAGGGATAACCACTCAGTTCCGATCCAAGGCCCCAGTAAGTGATGAAAACAGAAACTGCATAAGAGAGAGGGAGTGTGTGCGTGTGTAATCCCCTTCCCCCTCTCCTCTCTGCCTGGAGGTCTGAGCTGTTTTTAGCTCAGCCTAAGGAGCAGGACGCAGCTCTGCTTCCAGTGGCCCTACAGGAGCACATATCTCCCTAAGGGAGGATATGCTGACACACACACAGCCAAATAATTTGTGCTCATAGGACTAGCTAAACAATCCTCTGTCTACTTGACAGTGGGAAAGTAAACCAAAGCCCCTAAAAGAGAGGTTTATTTTTACAACATGGTCTAGATTTGTGCTCACATATTTAGTTGTCTCAATATTGACACGTTGTTCTCTGCAGATGTTCATATCCTGTCTACTGTAGGTCTCGGAACAGATGAGTCCTATTCATTAGAATACCACATAATGTCACAACATTAGGTTTGATAAACTGGCTATGATGAATCCCAACAAGCCAATCGATGTGTGTTGACATCTCTGTGTGCTAGAGCATGATGTTCAACACACCACAGTCTCTGTCTGTCCCAGCCGAGCAGGGTTTCTGGGTGAATGACAGAGCCATGCTGGGTCCATCTCCATCATAACCATTTAGACCGATGCGAGACAGCATTGAGTCAGAGGGGAGCCAGAGACGGAAACAGCAGGGCTCCACTCAGGCAGGCAGTGTTATAGCCCTAAGGAGGTTATGTTCGAGCCATGTAGAAGGAAGAGAAGCAGAGCATTATGGACTCCGAGAGACTGACTGGCCTTTACTGCTGCATTTCATGAGGATCAAGTCCTTACTTGTTTTGAGTGTTGGGAGTTCAGGTGGGCCTTCGCGCTTCATCAAACAAAGGAAAGGAGGGGTGCTCAACAACAATGACAAAAATAATGAGAAGGGCTTACCAAGAAAAAGTTGGAGCACTCAATACAAAAAGCAGAGCTTGATTTGTTTTAGCTCACTTTAATCCATTGTACAGGATGCGAAGGGGTAACTGACGTTTCGACGTCAAGCTGACGTCTTTTGCTTTTTTGGTTGAGTGCTCTAACTCTTTTCTAACTCGAATTAGTCCTTTTGGAAGTTTGAATGTGGACGCAAATTACTCTGCATTCCAGGCCATGTCAGGACACATGAGGGTCGGTGGAGGTTTTGAGTCTATCAGTCTACAGTCAATGAGACCCCAGCAGTCAGCAGAGTGGACATGGTTTTAATAAAGATACCATTAAATCCTTTGCTTTGAATTTCCATCTCAATAACTGAGTTCAGTTTGGGTCGTGGTTTTGATATTAAATGTATTAAGCACTTTTGCCATCTGGTCTCAATGGATCGGTCTTTAAAAAAATTGAGAAGTTAGAGAAGCAGTAGTGAGCATGCAGCCATTGCCTTTCATGGATAGGAAAGACCACAAAAGTTTTGTGTTTGCAATGGTAGTCGGTGCCAATACACCAGGTTCCAACCTCAGTTTCATTATATTGTTATTGTTCTGCTTTCGAAGGCAACAACACCCACCTGTCCTGACAAGACTAGTATGTCCTGGCACAGTTAGGCTGGATAGGGGATTACAGTATTACCAAATATTTGTATAACAAAACCAAGATAGACCACAGCCTGTCGTTTCCAATGGGAACAAATGAGTCATAGTGGGCAGAACAAGCAAGGAGGTGGGCAGAGCCAAGCATGAGCTAGCGAGATCCTATTGGCGCGTTCTAGCATGTATCTGCATATTTTCGTTAGGGAACACCTCCTCTGTGAAGTGTGCGTTTGCAATAACTACATTCGCCTTCGCACTCCTTCTAAACAATGCAATTTTAAAAAACTTCTGCAAAGGGTAAAGTCTACAAAACTTAGTCCACTCTGTTCATAACATAATAGTTTGGGAACAGAAAACTGTATTGAGATCAAATGTTTTATCAATGAGAAAATGTGCAGAATGTCGGCCAAAATCCATCTCGTTCCATCTTCTCCCACTGCCGGCCAGAGGGCTTCCTCTCACTACCATATGTGGTAGTGAGTGGAAATGCCAAGCGGATGCTTCACATTTATACATCCGGTGAAATATCTGTCTCATTGTTCTTCTATTTGTGGTATTACTCATTGAGAGTGACTGTGACTGGGACACCATGTTGCCTAGACTAGTGTCTGTCTATTCTGAAGCTTCATTATGGAACGAAGACACCATAAACCAATATCATTTACATTTACATTTACGTCATTTAGCAGACGCTCTTATCCAGAGCGACTTACAAATTGGTGCATTCACCCTATAGCCAGTGGGATAACCACTTTACAATTTTTTGTTTGTTTGTTTTGTTTTTCTTTATTTTATTTATGTATTTATTTTTAGGGGGGGGGCGGGGGGGTAGAAGGATTACTTTATCCTATCCCAGGTATTCCTTAAAGAGGTGGGGTTTCAAATGTCTCCGGAAGGTGGTGAGTGACTCCGCTGTCCTGGCGTCGTGAGGGAGCTTGTTCCACCATTGGGGTGCCAGAGCAGCGAACAGTTTTGACTGGGCTGAGCGGGAACTATGCTTCCGCAGAGGAAGGGGAGCCAGCAGGCCAGAGGTGGATGAACGCAATGCCCTCGTTTGGGTGTAGGGACTGATCAGAGCCTGAAGGTACAGAGGTGCTGTTCCCCTCACAGCTCCATAGGCAAGCACCATGGTCTTGTAACAGATGCGAGCTTCAACTGGAAGCCAGTGGAGTGTGCGGAGGAGCGGGGTGACGTGAGAGAACTTGGGAAGGTTGAACACCAGACTGGCTGCGGCATTCTGGATGAGTTGTAGGGGTTTAATGGCACAGGCAGGGAGCCCAGCCAACAGCGAGTTGCAGTAATCCAGACGGGAGATGACAAGTGCCTGGATTAGGACCTGTGCCGCTTCCTGTGTAAGGCAGGGTCGTACTCTCCGAATGTTGTAGAGCATGAACCTGCAGGATCGGGTCACCGCCTTGATGTTAGCGGAGAACGACAGGGTGTTGTCCAGGATCACGCCAAGGCTCTTCGCACTCTGGGAGGAGGACACAACGGAGTTGTCAACCGTGATGGCGAGATCATGGAACGGGCAGTCCTTCCCCGGGAGGAAGAGCAGCTCCGTCTTGCCAAGGTTCAGTATGCTTCTAAAAAACGTATTATAGGGGTGAGTATGATGAATCATTCAGGTCACTTTAGCAGTTTCCCCCCTGGGCCGATAACTCCATTGCTACACCATCGCTACATTCTACGTATTGACAAAAAATATATATCTGTCAATCCAGGAAGTGAATTGAAATTAAATTAAAATTAGTTGTTTCTTTCACTCCCTGAATTGACAGAATTTAAAAGGAATTGACCTCAACTCTTTCTACATTGTATGTTTGGTGGCCCTTCAAATAAATGCAATCGCTTTCAGAAGGCTCCATTAAGATGACTGTGCTGGCAGACTTCATTGAGCAGCAGCTCAGCCCACCCACATGTCTCAATGGGATGTTCTAGCCAGCTGAATTGAATGACTGATACTTTTTTTTAACTCAGACCCGCTATTGATCAAAATGGAGCCTCAGTTGACTTCATGAAAAGCATTTCTCCCCCCAGGCACACGCTGTATCCACTGACTGCCAGCTATACACTGCAAATTTTGTTTCACTAAGTGGTTATGTTGACTAGACTACCATTTCAATGCTAGAATTAATTGTGTTTGGCGGTTTTAAGCTGTGGTGTGGCTTGCCAATTTAAGATGTTTTTTGGGGTGCTAGTCCACCAATGCTCTGTCTGTGGGTTACTGGTATGCCTTCTGTTGGCGTGTGGGTAATACAGGGTAATACTCTGACAGGTCCTGTAATTGCCAGGAATGTGTAAAGCCTTTAAACGGCTTAGCATTAGTACATTTGATGGTTCCTTAATTATGAGTGTGGTCACTCAGTAGTCTTGGTTGGGGAGGAATGGGTGAAATCCGACAACTTGGTCGCACTGGAGCAGACAGTGTCAATTACCTCACTGCCGCAACTTTCCATCCCGACTTTGGCCGAAGCCAAAAACAGAGAAGGAGGGAAGGAGAGGGCGACTTGTAATTTAGAAAGAGACCAATTAGGTGTTTGCGCTGGCCCATTACCTTCCATAGATTCAATACTCAACAACATACAGGCCTAGTTCTTCTCCCAACCTAATTCTGTTGCCCTGCTATTGTTTTGGCCTAACTTTAATTGCAGCTGAAAGGCACATATTAATGCAGTTTTAGTTAAGTATCTTTCTCTGTATTAAACTCTTTATTGAGTTATTCTCTTTCATTCATTGATTTCAGAGCCAGAAGGTCATTCCAGGTGCACTCTTAAGACCCAATAAACGAAACAGGCTTGTCTAGGTTGTTCTGAAGAAAATCAACCCGATCAATTGTTACAGCAACCTGCGAGACCCAGCCGACAGTCTTTAAGCACCTCTGGGGACCCATCCCATTGATCTGAACTAGGTCAGACTGACACATGGATAATCAGCACTCAGAACATATGACGCAGATGCACTCAATCGAGTTGTTTCAATCATAGCAGCATCTAAAAATATCACAGTTTGGCTTATATAGCGACAAAGTGAGGCGAGGTCACAGTGTTACGTCTGGTTCGGCTATCCCCTCTCTCCTCTTTTTTGATCCACCACAGGACAAGGTAATTTTGTTTATTGTTTTGTCTTTATTTAGTCTGGATTGGCTATGATCTCTGTTTGCTCCTGTGTGTGGAAGGAAGGCAGCATGTGTCTGTTGATTCCAGGCACACGTGCATACTCATAAAAAGCCAGTTGACCTCAATTGGGGAGCCATGGAAACCAAGGAATGGGGAGAGGAGAAGGGGAGCTTGTGCAGTTGCATCTGGGATGATTTGGCTTTGTTTGTGAGGATGATCGCATGAGAATGCCAACAGCCGGCTCTACAGTACAATACAGACATCTCCCATTGACGTCTGAGAGAGAAGGGCCAGGTGTTCTAGACTAGAGGAATAGTTGTGACTAACACATTAGATGTGAGTGAGATGTTGTCTGCAATTTACCATATAAATTCTCCATACTGCAAACCCATAGCAAGAATAGGTAAATAAACATTTATCCATCAGTTTAAGCGTGTGATAGGGAGAGGTACGCCAGTAAGGTGAAGCTGAACTATCACACACAGTAAGCTCGTTAATTTTCCCCTGGTCTGTTAAGTTCAGACACTTGGGTGAGAGAGAACTCATTTAGCTGATGGCCAGGGGGCCCTGAGCGAGTGACCCTGAGGGAGGTGACTGACGCACATGGAAATGAGCCGGAGGGAGGGAGGGAGGGAGGGAGAGCGAGCGAGAGAGAGAGAGAGAGAGAGAGGGAGGGAGGGAGAGTGAGAGAGAGAGAGAGAGATAGGACAACAACAACAACACAATTAGACCCAACCAAATCATGAGAAAACAAAAAGAGAATTACTTGACACATTGGAAAGAACAAAGAAAAAAACAGCGCAAACTCTGTCGTAGTCGGCCGTGACCGGGAGACCCATGAGGCGGCGCATAATTGGCCCTGCGCCGTCCAGGGTAGGGGAGGGAATGGCCAGCAGGGATGTAGCTCAGTTGGTAGAGCATGGCGTTGCAACACCAGGGTTGTGGGTTCAATTCCCACGGGGGGCCAGTATGAAAAATAAAACTGTAAGTCGCTCTGGATAAGAGCGTCTGCTAAATGACTAAAATGTAATGCTATTTGGCCCTAAACAGAGAATACACAGTGGCAGAATACCTGACCACTGTGACTGACCCAAACTTAAGGAAAGCTTTGACTATGTACAGACTCAGTGAGCATAGCCTTGCTATTGAGAAAGGCAGCCGTAGGCAGACCTGGCTCTCAAGAGAAGACAGGCTATGTGCACACTGCCCACAAAATGAGGTGGAAACTGAGCTGCACTTCCTAACCTCCTGCCAAATGTATGACCATATTAGAGACACATATTTCCCTCAGATTACAGCGATCCACAAAGAATTAGAAAACAAACCCAATTTTGATAAACTCCCTTATCTACTGGGTGAAAAACCACAGTGTGCCATCACAGCTGCAAGATTTGTGACCTGTTGCCACAAGAAAAGGGCAACCAGTGAAGAACAAACACCATTGTAAATACAACCCATTTGTACTTTAACTATTTGCACATTGTTACAACACTGTATATATACATAATATGACATTTGAAATGTCTTTATTCTTTTGGAACTTCTGAGTGTAATGTTTACTGTTAATATTTATTGTTTATTTCACTTTTGTTTACTATCTACTTCACTTGCTTTGGCAATGTTAACATACGTTTCCCATGCCAATAAAGCCCTTAGAGAGAGAGAGAGAGCGTGTCATCCACTACTAATGGACTTACTGCTAATGGCTTTGTGTCGTAAAAAAAGTTAACAGATTACCTGGTCTGCTTAGCACTTTCCAGGAGTGCTTGGTATTTATTGTGATGAGTAGGCTATATTTCTTTTATTCTCCCTGTACAGCTTTGGTGGCTGTACTACAGTGCATTCAGAAAGTATTCAGACCACTTGACTTTTTCCACATTTTGTTACGTTACAGCCTTATTCTGAAATTGATTATATTGGGTTTTTTCCTCATCAATCTACACACAATACCCCATAATGACAAAGTAAAAACAGGTATCTAGAAATGTTTGAAAATGTATTAAAAATTAAAAACTGATATCATATTAACTTAAGTATTCAGACCCTTTACTCAGTATTTGTTGAAACACCTTTGGCAGCGATTACAGCCTCGACTCTTCTTGGGTATGACGCTACAAGCTTGGCACACCTGTATTTGGGGAGTTTCTCCCATTCTTCTCTGCAGATCCTCTCAAGCTCTGTCAGGTTGGATGGGGAGCGTCGCTGCAAGCTATTTTCAGGTCTCTCCAGAGATGTTCGATCGTGTTCTTGTCCGGGCTCTGGCTAGGCCACTCAAGGACATTCAGAGACTTGTCCTGAAGCCACTCCTGCGTTGCCTTGGCTGTGTGCTTAGGGTTGTTGTCCTGTTGAGGTCCTGAGCGCTCTGGAGCAGGTTTTCATCAAGGACTCTCTGTACTTTGCTCCATTCATCTTTCCCTCGATCCTGACTAGTCTTCCAGTCCCTGCCGCTGAAAAACATCCCAACAGCATGATGCTGCCACCACCATGCTTCACCGTAGGGATGGTGCCAGGTTTCCTCCAGACGTGACGCTTGGCATTCAAGCCAAAGAGTTCAATCTTGGTTTCATCAGACCAGAGAATCGTATTTCTCATGGTCTGAGAGTCCTTCAGGTGCCTTTTGGCAAACTCCAAACGGGCTGTCATGTGCCTTTTAATGAGGAGTGACTTCCATCTGGCCACTCTACCAATATTGGCCTGATTGGTGGGGTGCTGCAGAGATGGTTGTCCTTCTGGAAGGTTCTCCCATCTCCACAGAGGAACTTTGGAGCTCTGTCATAGTGAACACCTCCCTGACCAAGGCCCTTCTCCCCCGATTGCTCAGTTTTCCAGCTCTAGGAAGAGTCTTGGTGGTTCCAAACTTCTTCTATTTAAGAATGATGGAGGCCACTGTGTGCTTGGGGACCTTCAATGGCTTGGTTTTTGCTCTGACAAGCACTGTCAACTGTGGGACCTTATATAGACAGGTGTGTGCCTTTCCAAATCAATTGAATTTACCACATGTGGACTCCAATCAAGTTGTAGAAACATCTCAAGGATGATCAATGGAAACAGGATGCACCTGAGCTCAATTTCGAGTCTCATAGCAAAGGGTCTGAATACATGTAAATAAGGTATTTCTGTATTTTATGGGGTATTGTGTGAAGATTGATGAGGATTTTTAAAAATCCATTTTAGAATAAGGCTGTAACGTAACAAAATGTGGAAAAAGGGAAGGGGTCTGAATACTTTCCGAATGGTCTAACTGGTCCTAACTGGTTCTGCCATGTTATCGACACGGTTCACTGACTAGACCAGTGGTATTAAAACTTTTTCAGCGGGGATCCCATTTGTTTCGGACAAATTTATTAGGATTACTATGAGTATAGGTCCATGTGTATCCAAGTGTTTTCTCTCGCACTCTCTCTCTCTTTAAATAACCATATTTTGTAACAAGTGTCATATTGTGTTAGTCCACTAGGGACTCGTTTTCATTGTATTAAGTTTCTAATCCTACCTATACCGTGTACGTGTTTGTATCTTGTGTTATAATTTTTAATTAGTTAGTAAATAAATAATTAAATCAGTTTGTGTGGTACGGAATGATCAGTAAGACATTTACATTTACATTTTCGTCATTTAGCAGACGCTCTTATCCAGAGCGACTTACAAATTGAGACAAAAAAGACCCAGGTTTGTGCAGACTTAAAGAGCCTATGACTTTCAGAATGAGACTGATATGAGGTAAATGATTAATAAATGACTGTTAAATGATAAGAGATATCAAGATGTCTTTAGAGTTAATTCGGGAAATGGTAACTCGTTAAACAACTTTTCCCGTGGTGCCCCAAATTCCTAATGAGTTAATTGTTACATGATTAATTTAATCTAGTAACAATTTAACATAGTAGGTAATTATTTGATAAATAATGAAAGGCACGTCACGACAATATATATATATATCTCATTCCCTCCCTAGGTCAGGAGCACCTTGGAAGTGAGTGACAGATCCCATTGGAAACCACTCCAGCTCCATATCTGCCATGTAGGTTTCAAGGGCTTCTTCACACAATGACGCAATCATACTCTCAAAGAACTGGAAAATGGACCAAAGTTCTCCTTTCACCACCATGCCATTTGAAGGAAATAAAACGGAAAGGAGCCAGGGAAGCGTGTAGCAAATGCATATAGGCTACGACCTCTCAGAGACAGACCTTTATGGCGGCGATGATCAGAGGGAGGGTTCACAGAGAAATGCCTGGAAACCTGTAGCATAATAAGAACACCTGTAGCGTAATAAGAACACCTGTAGCGTAATAAGAACACCTGTAGCGTAATAACAACACCTGTAGCATAATAAGAACACCTGTAGCGTAATAACAACACCTGTAGCGTAATAACAACACCTGCAGCGTAATAACAACACCTGTAGCGTAATAACAACACCTGTAGCGTAATAACAACACCTGTAGCGTAATAACAACACCTGCAGCGTAATAACAACACCTGTAGCGTAATAACAACACCTGCAGCGTAATAACAACACCTGTAGCGTAATAACAACACCTGCAGCGTAATAACAACACCTGTAGCGTAATAACAACACCTGCAGCGTAATAACAACACCTGTAGCGTAATAACAACACCTGTAGCGTAATAACAACACCTGTAGCGTAATAACAACACCTGTAGCGTAATAACAACACCTGTAGCGTAATAAGAACACCTGTAGCATAATAAGAACACCTGTAGCGTAATAACAACACCTGTAGCATAATAAGAACACCTGTAGCGTAATAACAACACCTGTAGCGTAATAAGAACACCTGTAGCGTAATAACAACACCTGTAGCATAATAAGAACACCTGTAGCGTAATAACAACACCTGTAGCGTAATAACAACACCTGTAGCATAATAAGAACACCTGTAGCGTAATAACAACACCTGTAGCGTAATAACAACACCTGCAGCGTAATAACAACACCTGTAGCGTAATAACAACACCTGTAGCGTAATAACAACACCTGTAGCGTAATAACAACACCTGTAGCGTAATAACAACACATGCAGTGGCGATTTTAGCATGTAAATCTTGGTGGGGCAAACTCCACATTTGTTTTTGTTGATGAATGCCAGCAAAGCCACAACACAACACTAAACAATACATTAATTGCACTATAACGGTGATAAACAGTGCCCACAAACTGTTAGGGCCTACATAAAGCTGTCCCAACAGCAGAGCTTTCTTTTCAGCACCATGGAGTGAATCCTTACCACCGCTACACCTGGCTATCAGCGGAGCTGATATGGCTGACACGCTGATATGGCTGACTTGATTAAACAAATGTGGTTTCTACTGATTATTGAGATGTACAAACTATGACATAAGGGCACGATGAGCGGATAAGAGGCAATCTGTAATTTCGATTAAGACATTAATGAGCGAGCTAAGACGGACGTAGTCAATATAACTATTTGTTCAGCACTTTTGAAATGTACAGCGACAGAATTCAGAACATGGGCCGTTCTTACATTATTCTCCCTGTACACCAAGTCAGAACCGTAGGATAAATAAAGGGGACATATAAGCAGACAATGAAAGCTCTTACAATATTCGATGATGACATTTCTCTAAAACAGGCTATAGGATACATGTGCACCACCAAGTCAGAACAGTAGACTAAGTTATGAGGGGGAAAGGGACCACATTATTAGGGTGAGGCACATGGGCTACTAACTGCTTACTACACAACATACACTTAGTATTACTTTCTTAGCTACAGTTTACGTATCTCCCTGGCATATTACGTTATTTATGCAGCAACATACAAGACATTTTTGGACTCACTTTGTTGTGCTGTGCTCACTTGAACAGGACGGTGGCGCGGCGGTCCTTGTGGGCAAAATTGTCATCAAACTTTGTCATCGAAGTCTGGTGTTGTGACGTGACTTTCATTAATTTGATGACTGTTATTTATCGAATCAACTAACTATGTTTAATTATTACCCAATTTAAATGAATCATGTAACAATTAACTCATTAGGATTTGGGGCACCACGGAAGAAGTTGTTTAAAGAGTTACCATCTCCCTAATTAAACTCTAAAGGTCTTTACCTATCACATCCATAAAACAGTCAATGTATTAATTAATAACCTCTTATCATATCATTCTGAACGGTCGCAACCTTCTTGGATCTGCAAAAACCCCAGCTTTACTTATGATTCAGTACTACACAAATTGGTTTAATTATTTATTTACTAGTTAACTAAATAATAACACAGAATTAACATACACACTTAATACATGAGAAAAAGTCCCTAGCGGACTAACAACAACATGACTGCTTGTTTACCAAAAGAGGGAGGGGTAGAGAGAGCGAGAGAGAGATAGACAAAGAGTGTCACGGATTCAGCCGAGGCTGCTCCTCCTCCCTGCTCGGGCAGGCTTCGGCGTTCGTCGTCCCCAGAGTACTAGCTGCCACCGATCTATGTTTCGGTGTTTGACTTGTTGTGTCTGATTCTGTACACCTGTTCCCCATTATGTTGTATTGTATTCCCTATTTAACCCTCTGTCGTGCATTGTGTGTTGTGTGTTATTGTTTTGTGTCATCGACAGTGTACCGGTTGTTCGTTTTCTCCGTTGTTTGGAGACTGTTCATTTTCACTGCCGACTTTTATTAAAGTACGATTTCCAGTAGCTCCGTGTCCTGCGTGTGACTTCGCCTACCGCATTTCACTGTCGCCGTTTCTAACAAAGAGAAAGAGACACTTATCGTTGATACATTTGGAAACCACTCTCAAAGTAATTATAATACTTTGCACATGAACCACCGCCCGTTTGGAGTAAGAAATCATGAATGTATTTACGTGTGGATGCCTTTGTTCGTCGTCTATCTCTGTCGCACCCAAGCCCTCTGGGAAAGTTTTTTTTGGCTGGGTCTTCACTCAGCTCACTTGTAAGGCTCTGGTTGTCCACAAGAGGTCACAATGTCCTTCTTCTTAGTTGTCCTGGTTTGTAGTGGAGTGTTTCATCAGAACAACTACTTAGCTGTACCAGTGATTGTCTGAGAGGAGAGTTTTCTCCTCTCCGCCTCGTGTGGTTAGTCAGAGTTTGAACCACTTTACACGCACAGCTGCATCCTGGCAATGTTTGGGTCTAGTCTGGGAGGTGATCTTCTTCACCTCGTGTTGAGGTTCAACGTTCCAACCATTTTCAGACGTGTAGCAACTGCCTTACGTCTTTCTGGTCTGATATGTTAATTCTTAACCTATCCTTTTATACACGTTCCGTCATGCTGACACGCTCTCTGAGCTCACTCGGGGCGTGGCTAGTTACTGTGCAAAGCTTATATGAAAAACAATTATCTCATTAGAAAACTAAAATCACATTCCTATCTTAACAAAGATACTTTCATAATTTTTCATATTAAATACACAATTTATTGGATGAAAACTTGACAAATAAAGGGGATATACTTTCCAAGTTACAGTATTTTCTTGATACCATTCTTAATGACATCACAAAATAATAAACAATATGACATTATTATTCTTTAGGTCCCCACTGACCATTCCCCACATTCTTATCTTAGAAATATTGTTTAGTTTTGTGCGGAAAAAGTCTCTGGAGACAAAGAACATTCCTTTGGTTAATACTGGAGAGGGAGACCCTAGATCTCCTCTCCTTTAATTTACGACAGGGTGTGAGCTGTCAAACCGGCTCAGTCCCCTCCTCCCCTCTTCTGTGGGTGAGAGTGGCCTGGTTACTGTCAACCATTGCCAAGCTGATCCATTAGATCCTCACAGGACAGTCATGACAATGGCATTTTCTGGATTTGTGGTGCTTTCAAGACAACTGGGAACTCTGAAAAAAACAAGAGTGAATCATGACATCAGTGATCTTCAGGTCAAAGCTCTAGAAAGAGGCCAGAGGCCTTACTCAAGAAAGCAAAAAAAAGACATGTTTGTATGCGACTTTATTAACTCACTCATTTTTTGCATCGGCACGTTTTGGCTTGCTCTACCCTCAGCAAATCTGTGTGTGACAGAGGGAGCGAGTGAGAGGGAGAGAGCTGGAGGAGAGGAGAGGGAGGGGAGGGAGGAGGGGTGGCGAACTGGCTTTTCTCGAGCTCAATCGCATGGGCCTGCACTGGGCAGGTTGACATTTATTGTCATGAATCTTGCCCTGGAGAGAGAACTGAGTGATTTCCACTAGATGGGCCAGCTGCAAAGTCAGAATTGGCTATATTGTAAAAACATTCATGAAAACAACAATTTTGATTTTTGGTCTTAATTTAAGGTTAGGGTTAGGCATTAGGGTTAGCAGTGTGGTTAATGTTAGGTTTAAAATCAGATTTTATGACTTTGTGGCTGTTCCAGCTAGTGACCAATCTGCAGAGCTGCCTCCAGGGCAAGATTCATGACAATGAACGCTAACCTGCATCCACTGGTGGCAGGCAGGCTTTAGCACTGCAGCTTGAAGGAGAAAAACACTAATTCATAGAACATACAGCTTCTCCCCTTCACATCCTTCTGTCATCACATAGCCTACTCCCTTTGCACAGCTGGTGTATAACACATTCTCATTCAAAATGTATTTTTATAGGTCATTCCAATTGCATATTTACTGTCTGTGTTAATCATTTTATAAATAGACAAGCCTAATAATAACAATGTTGGTCAGTTTTAAATGACTCAGCCCCCTGGCATCTGATGTTCAATCATCCCAGTAGCAGTGTGTTGTGCTATGTAAGCTCCCCTCTTAGTCTACTCCTTCATTATTCTAAGTGAGTGGAGAAATTAGCTACAATTATGGATCTATTTGAGTCTGGCTGAAGAGAACAGGACAGCAGAGCTCACTGATTACTTCCTTTGTTGTTTACATTGCTCTGTTTTCACATCACATGGCTTTATGGAATACTAGAAATGCTAGACTGGGGATGGATGGTATTGACTACCAGGAAGAATAGGGATGGTATATTGATTTGGTAACCGTTCCTTCCACTACCTGCCCCCCATTGTTATTTGACACTGTTATTACATAATGTGTACCCTATGGGATTTCTCTTTGTTCCTTCTAACACTAATTATTTGAACTAATGGAATCCCTCATAGGTCTAATGCTCTCTCTCTCTCTCTCTCAGATTTTTCTGCTAGAAAAGCACACATCACAGAGGTAATGTACTCACTTCCTTAACTTTTATTTAGCCATATGACTGTGAAATACATCTGACTGACATGTCCTCTATTTAAACCCCTCTCCTACTGTATGTGTTCTGCTACACACACAATGGCGCGCTACTTTGATCCCCCTGCCTGCATTTCAATCCTTATGCTGTGTGATCTCTCTACTACTACACTCCATATAGAGGCTTCAGTATGCTCGCGGGCAGTGTGGGAATCTTCATAGGGACTGCCACGATCATATGCTGTGTTATAAAGCCCCTTCCATCTTACACTCTGCCCTGTGATGAGAAGTGCCCACTGTCAATTTGACTGTGTAATCTGGGACAGTTTAGAGGTTAGAGAAATGGGCGTAAAGGGGATACTCAGTCCACTCAGAAGGCTTTTTAGTGCCAGATTTACTAAGCGTTCGCACCTGTGTCGAGTTTGCACCTGTAATTATCACAGGGGAATACAAGACAAAAGAAATCAAAGCAAAAAAAAAACATGAAACTGACTCCGTTCTTCTATTGATATTCAGTTTACCTTTCATTCCTGCTTTTATGTGTTATTCCCTATTGAAAAGAACAGGTGAAAACTTCACACAGGCGCTGCAAACGCTTGATCAACCTGGCCCATAGCTGGGCATCAGGTGGTGTTAGTGTTTTCAGCCCAATGAAGTGAGTAAAAATGTAAATCTGTGTCTTAATCACTCTGCTCCATCCTCTGGCCAACAGCTGCCTGGTGTCTCAGGCCTACCAGGCCAGGTTAAGAGGATGGGCCACAGGGGAGTGGATGCGTCCGGAGAGACCACCTACAAGAAGGTAGGCAGCAGGCACTAGCTCCCCCTGATTCAATTAGTCAATCAATTACATAGTAATAACATATAGTGCCTGCGCCTTGAAATGCCTTACAGCACAACAGTCAACCCCCCTCTAGAGCAAGCAAGCCAAGACATTGGCACAAGAAAACTAACCTGGTAATGGTCCTGAATGCATAATTAGGCTACAGCTGTGAGCAGACACATAGCTCTGTAACCTGCACACTGTATGTTTACATTTACATTTTAGTCATTTAACAGACGCTCTTATCCAGAGTCTGACTTACAAGAACAATTAGGGTTAAGTGCCTTGCTCAAGGGTACATTTGTCACCTTGTCGACTCAGGGATTCGAACCAGCAACCTTTTGGTTATTGTCCCAGCTCTCTTAAGCGCTAGGCTACCTGCTGCCTGTTCCACTTATACTAATGTGAGAAGACAGAAAGACACACCAGAGCAGACCCAGTTTGTCTCACTGAGAACCAACCTGATGGAGATCTACTGAGACCTGATTTAACAACCCTGTCTGTCTGTCTGTCTGTCTTTAGCACTTTAGAGTATATGTATTCTGGTGTGCATGGTTGAGCGAGTCAATGTTTTGGCTCTTCATTGTAGAGTACAGTCCCCTCATTAGCTGAACTAATGGAGCTGTTAAATCAGAAGATTTCTCAATTAATATAAATGATTTGCAGTCCACCAAGCTCAGAAATGTTTAAATATCTCCCCTAACCCCCACCGTCTGTCTCCTCTCCCCCCAGACCACGTCCTCTGCCTTGAAAGGTGCCATCCAGCTGGGCATTGGCTACACGGTGGGCAACCTGAGCTCCAAGCCTGAGAGAGACGTTCTCATGCAGGACTTCTATGTGGTTGAGAGCATCTTCTTTCCCAGGTAACTAAATCAAATCAGATCAAATCAAAGTTTATTGATCGCGTACACAGTTTTGCAGATGTTATCGCCAGTGCAGTGAAATGCTTCACTATTATTCTACAATGTAAAACATTTTTAAAATAAAGAAAAACCCTTGAATGAGTAGGTGTGCCCAAACTTTTGACTGGTAGTGTATGTGAATGGTGTGTATTGACTGTATGGACAGTATACAGTGCCTTGCAAAAGTATTCATCCCCCTTGGCGTTTTTCCTATTTTGTTGCATTACAACTTGTAATTTAAATGGATTTCTATTTGGATTTCATGTAATGGACATAAACAAGATAGTCCAAATTGGTGAAGTGAAATGAAAAAAATTACTTGTTTCAAAAAATTCTAAAAAATAAATAACGGAAAGAGGTGCGTGCATATGTATTATTTCCCTATGCTATGAAGCCCCTAAATACGATCTGGTGCAACCAATTACCTTCAGAAGTCACATAATTAGTTAAATAAAGTCCACCTGTGTGCAATCTAAGTGTCACATGATCTGTCACATGATCTCAGTATATATACACCTGTTCTGAAATGCCCCAGAGTCTGCAACACCACTAAGCAAGGGGCACCACCAAGCAAGCGGCACCATGAAGACCAAGGAGCTCTCCAAACAGGTCGTTGTGGAGAAGTACAGATCAGGGTTTGGTTATAAAAAAATATCTGAAACTTTGAACATCCCACGGAGCACCATTAAATCCATTATTAAAAAATTTAAAGAATATGGCACCACAACAAACCTGCCAAGAGAGGGCCGCCCACCAAAACTCATAGACCAGGCAAGGAGGGCATTAATCAGAGAGGCAACAAAGAGACCAAAGATAACCCTGAAGGAGCTGCAAAGCTCCACAGCGGAGATTGGAGTATCTGTCCATAGGACCACTTTAAGCCATACACTCCACAGAGCTGGGCTTTACGGAAGATGGCCAGAAAAAAGCCATTGCTTAAAGAAAAAAATAAGCAAACACGTTTGGTGTTCGCCAAAAGCCATGTGGGAGACTCCCTAAGCATATGGAGACTAAAATTGAGCTTTTTGGCCATCAAGGAAAACGCTATTTCTGGCGCAAACCCAACACGTCTCATCACCCCACAGTGAAGCATGGTGGTGGCAGCATCATGCTGTGGGGATGTTTTTCATCGGCAGGGACTGGGAAACTGGTCAGAATTGAAGGAATGATGGATAGCGCTAAATATAGGGAAATTCTTGAGGGAAACCTGTTTTCAGTCTTCCAGAGATTTGAGACTGGGACGGAGGTTCACCTTCCAGCAGGACAATGACCCTAAGCATACTGCTAAAGCAACACTCGAGTGGTTTAAGGGGAAACATTGCAATGTCTTGGAATGGCCTAGTCAAAAATGAACAGTCTATAATTTTAATGGTAGGTTTATTTGAACAGTGAGAGACAGAATAACAACAAAAAAATCCAGAAAAACGCATGTCAAAAATGTTATAAATTGATTTGCATTTTAATGAGGGAAATAAGTATTTGACACGGCCAAGGCAACAAAGGAGTGGCTCAAGAGGAAGCACATTAAGGTCCTGGAGTGGCCTAGCCAGTCTCCAGACCTTAATCCCATAGAAAATCTGTGGAGGGAGCTGAAGGTTCGAGTTGCCAAACGTCAGCCTCAAAACCTTAATGACTTGGAGAAGATCTGCAAAGAGGAGTGGGACAAAATCCCTCCTGAGATGTGTGCAAACCTGGTGGCCAACTACAAGAAACGTCTGACCTCTGTGATTGCCAACAAGGGTTTTGACACCAAGTACTAAGTCATGTTTTGCAGAGGGGTCAAATACTTATTTCCCTCATTTAAAATGCAAATCAATTTATAACATTTGTGACATGCGTTTTTCTGGATTATTTTGTTGTTATTCTGTCTCTCACTGTTCAAATAAACCTACCATTACAATTATAGACTGATCATTTCTTTGTCAGTGGGCAAACGTACAAAATCAGCAGGGGATCAAATACTTTCTTCCCTCGCTGTAAAAGGTGTGTACAGCAGTAGTTAACTGCTAACCACACCATCAGGGCAGCACATAACTTTGTGAAATCATTAGAACGAGACAGTCATGTCATCCAGGCCTTTCAAGATATCAGAGAATTGGGACCGATCACATCCCTGATCCTGGATATGTTATTTTGATTGAAAGCAATTCATATATTTACACTAGAATAGTCCCTTAGTTCATACATAGTTGTCCCGTATCTAAAAGCTTTTCTCCCCTTCTCCCCCTTCCAGTGAAGGCAGCAACCTGACTCCAGCCCACCACTTCCCAGACTTCCGCTTTAAGACGTACGCTCCTGTGGCCTTCCGCTACTTCAGGGAGCTCTTTGGGATCAGGCCTGATGACTACCTGGTAAGAACATGGAAATCTACCCTTTTTCAACCATGACAACAGACATGAAGACATTGCATGACGTCAACGTATTAGATGACTAGAATGAACAGACGAGCAGTCATTTGATAGGCCAATGTTGTGGAATGGTTTTAGGATGGCTAGTGCACCAATTCCTGATCCCACTGAAGCAGCTCACTGTACAAAAGCTGTTCAGAGGTTCCCTGTATAGAGAGACAGAGGCAGAAGGCTTGGTGTCCCGTCCACCTGCAGTGTCCTGGTCTTGAGCCTTGGCCCATACTCCCACAGCTTGCTGCCCACTCCCTCCCTCTCAGTCCAGCCTGCTGCCATCAGTGAGCAGCACAGCCGGCTCTGTAGCACCCTGACTGGGAGTGTGATCTCCCCCACCAGACAGGCAGCCACCCATGCCCACCTGGAGAGAGACTGGGAAAATAATCAGGAGAGACAGGGAGAGACAGGGAGAGACAGGGAGGGACAGGGAGGGACAGGGAGGGACATGGAGGGACAGGGAGGGACAGGGAGGGACATGGAGAGACAGGGAGGGACAGGGAGGGACAGGGAGGGACATGGAGGGACAGGGAGGGACAGGGAGAGACAGGGAGAGACAGGGAGGGACATGGAGAGACATGGAGAGACAGGGAGAGACAGGGAGGGACATTGAAGAGACAGGGAGAGACAGGGAGGGACAGGGAGGGACAGGAAGAGACAGGGAGGGACATGGAGAGACATGGATAGACATGGAGAGACGGGGAGGGACAGGGAGAGACAGGGAGGGACATGGAGAGACAGGGAGGGACATGGAGAGACATGGAGAGACAGGGAGGGACATGGAGAGACAGGGAGGGACATGGAAATACAGGGAGGGACATGGAGAGACAGGGAGGGACAGGGAGGGACAGGAAGAGACAGGGAGGGACATGGAGAGACAGGGAGAGACAGGGAGGGACAGGGAGGGTTGGAGACAATCAGGAGATTTTGGGAGAGGGAGAGATGGGTAAAGAAATACTGTGTGGATGAATAGGGATATTAGGCAGGAAGAAGGATAGAATAGGGAGGGTGAGAGGAGAAACAGTATGCAGAGAGGAGGATGGCTGGGGAGGGCCAGAGAAGGGTTGGGTTGAGTGCACGTGTGACATGTCTCTCTCTCTCTCTCTCTCTCTCTCTCTCTCTCTCTCTCTCTCTCTCTCTCTCTCTCTCTCTCTCTCTCTCTCTCTCTCTCTCTCTCTCTCTCTCTCACACACTCTCTTTCTCTCTACTTGTAGAGTAGGATACATGCATGTCCTTGTGTGTGTTTCGATATGCCATAATAGTGCAGTCAAAGTGTGTGTGTGACACGCACACCTCACCCCTCATGGCCCTTGTCACATTGTATCAGTGTTGCCTGACTGGCTGTGTGTGTTCGTCTGTGAACATGCCCCTCCTGTCTTCTAGAGGATATGATTATGCAACTGCCTGTGTTTTTAGGCTGCTGTCATGCTCCTGTGTGTATTAGGTGTCTGTCTCTCTCTGAGGGTCTGCGTGTGTGTGTGCAGTGTTCCTGCCTCAGTGATTAATCACAGTGCCTGGAGCTCGAGCTCTCTGCACTCAGGGTCTTGCTCTCCCTTCCTTCCTTCCTTCCTTCCTGCCTGTCTCTCTCTCTCTCTCTCTCTCTCTCTCTCTCTCTCTCTCTCTCTCTCTCTCTCTCTCTCTCTCTCTCTCTCTCTCTCTCTCTCTCTCTCTCTCTCTCTCTCTCTCTCTCTCTCTCTCTCTCTCTCTCTCACACACTCTCTTTCTCTCTCCACTCTATCTCTCTCTCTATCTCTCTCTCTCACACTCTCTTTCTCTCTCCACTCTATCTCTCTCTCTCTATCTCTCTCACACACTCTCTCTCCTCTCTCTCGCTCTCTCTCTCTATCTCACTCTCCACTCTATCTTTATTTCTTTCTCTTTTCCCCTCTCCCCCTCTTTCTCTCTCCCTCTTCCTCTGTCTCTCATCCTCCCCTCCCCTCGTCCATCCCCTGTTCCCCGTACTGTCTGATTGGGATGCGCCTGCATGAAGGAATGATTTAAACAGGCTGTACATTTCAGAGGGTGATGGATTGTGGTGAAACTATTGTTTTTCTGGAAAACAGATTTAATTCACTGTTTTTTGGAGGAAGATTAATATCTGACCCCCAAAAGTGATATTTGTTTTCGAACTGACATTTTATCATTTTAATTGTATTTTTTCAGTGCTTTTACCCAATTTGACCAGTGTATCTCTGTCTTTTGTCAGTGTGTGTGAGGCCCACACACCCACAGCTTGCTGCCCACTCCCTCCCTCTCAGTCCAGCCTGCTGCCATCAGTGAGCAGCACAGCCGGCTCTGTAGCACCCTGACTGGGAGTGTGATCTCCCCCACCAGACAGGCAGCCACCCAGGCACACCTGGAGAGAGACTGGGAAGAGAATCAGGAGAGACAGGGAGAGACAGGGAGAGACAGGGAGGGACAGGGAGAGACAGGGAGGGACATGGAGAAACAGGGAGGGTTGGAGACAATCAGGAGATTTTGGGAGAGGGAGAGATGGGTAAAGAAATACTGTGTGGATGAATAGGGATATTAGGCAGGAAGAAGGATAGAATAGGGAGGGTGAGAGGAGAAACAGTATGCAGAGAGGAGGATGGCTGGGGAGGGCCAGAGAAGGGTTGGGTTGGGTTGAGGAGAGGGGGAAAGGTATACAAGGGCTGGGTAGAGATGGTTAGGGCCAGATGAAGTCTGGGGGAGAGGTTAGGTTGAGGAGGAGGCAGGGTGAGTCACCGCTCCTCCCTGAGTGGTCAGCAGTCTAGAAGCTCCAAACACACACATACCTCTGATTAGTGTGTGTGTGCACGTGTGACATGTCTCTCTGTGTATGTATACTTGTCGAGTAGGATACATGCATGTCCTTGTGTGTGTTTCGATATGCCATAATAGTGCAGTCAAAGTGTGTGTGTGTTTGTGTCTGCAGTACTCCCTGTGTAACGAGCCCCTGATCGAGCTGTCCAACCCCGGGGCCAGTGGCTCTGTGTTCTACCTGACCAAGGACGATGAGTTCATCATCAAGACCGTCATGCACAAGGAGGCCGAGTTTCTACAGAAGCTGCTGCCTGGCTACTACATGGTGAGATATGACCCCACACACTCACAAGACACACACGCACACACATACTCTGCATCATTCCACTCACTCACATACTACACACGAGAGGCAATCTTTCCTGATGAATTGCAAGTTCCTGGAAGGAACATGAAGGAACATGAAAGAACATCAAGCCCATGTTTTGCTGATCCCATCCTTACACACTTCATTGCTCCAAGCCCAAACAACTCTGCCTAGCTGCTTTACACCTTGGTACATTCACTAGTGTTGTCTAGACTGCAGGTAACTGCAGGGCACCTAGCCTAGGGAGGTCCTGGTCACTGTGTAACAGAAGCAGGGTGTTGTTGAGCCTGGGATCACCATGCTGGTCACACTTTACTAGAAGGCTAGTTAAACAGCAACAGCTCAGTTTATTAGGTACACCATCCCGTTCACAAAAATGGTTAGCTCCTACAGACAGTGAGTCAAGTGGCCATGGCTTGCTATATAAAGCAGGCAGACAGGCATCAAGGCATTCAGTTACTATTCGATTGAATGTTAGAATGGGCAAAACGAGTGACCTAAGCAACTTTGAGCATGGAATGATCGTCGGTGCCAGGCGCGCCGGTTCCAGTATCTCAGAAATGGTCAGCCTCCTGGGATTTTCACACACAAGTTTCTATGGTTTACAGAGAATGGTGCGACAAACAAAAAACATCCAGTCAGCGGCAGTCCTGTGGGCGAAAACAGCTCGTTGATGAGAGGTCGAAGGAGAATGGCAAGAATTGTGCAAGCTAACAGGGGGTCCACAAACAGGTAAATAACTGCGCAGTACAACAGTGGTGTGCAGAACGGCATCTCAGAGCGCACAACTCGTCGGTCTTTGTCACGGATGGGCTATTGCAGCAGACGACCACGCCGGGTTCCACTCCTATCAGCTAAAAACAAGAAGCGGCTCCACTGGACAATTGAGGAGTGGAAAAACATTGTCTGACGAATCCCGGTTCCTGTTGCGTCATACTGATGACAGAGTCAGGATTTTGCGTAAACAGCATGAGTCCATGGCCCCATCCTGCCTGGTGTCAACGGTACAGGCTGGTGGTGTAATGGTGTGGGGAATGTTTCCTGGTGCACGTTCGGTCCCTTGATACCAATTGAGCAACGTTTCCATGCCCCGAAGAATTCAGGCTGTTCTGGAGGCAAAGGGGGGTCCGACCAGGTACTAGTGTAGGTCCATGTTTCTATTTTAGATTTCTATTTTTGGTGGGGCTAAGCTTGTGTATATTCATGTACCAACAGGCACGGCGACAGAGCAGGAATTTACCCATGTTTGAAGGGAAATGCCCGGAAGCATTAGTACATGATAACAGGAAGACATTTACTATGACCTTTTCCACCATTTTGGCTCCAGGCAATTGCAGTTACACGATTCCAATGGTTGTTAGGTGTGCGAGTTAATGAGCCCAGAGGGATTCTGAGCCATGCTGGTTCACTGTGGCCTGAGGCCATAGCAGACTGAGACTAAGACTGAGACTGAGACAAACAGTGGGGACAGGCAGGCAGGCAGGCACATACACACACACAGAGAGAGGCAGTAGAACAGCTCTACACGTCTGCTGCAGTTGACAGGACTGGGTTGGGCTGGGGGCATAATGTAAAACATGGTGATGTAACAGACGTCAGTGCCACCCCCTCACACTTGTTTTCCACTCTCTCATGGCATCATTCTCCATGCCTGTTTTCCCCATACTTTTCTATTTACCCATGCCAGGCTCGATTCTCTGTCACGCTTTCACTTGCTCTCACTCTCTCTCACCTTCTCACATCTCGTTCTCTCTCTCTCTATCCCACTCTTTCATCCCCTGCTTTCTCTCTCACGTCTCTCTCTTGTTGACTTTTCAGTGCTGTGCCCTCCACTCATGGACAGAGGGGACATGTGTGGCTGGTTGATGGGGATTCACTCACTCTCTCTCCCTCTGTTTCTCTCCCTCACTCTCTCTATCTCATGCCCCAGTCTGTCTCTCTCTTGTGGAGATCACTGGCTGTGGCCTAAAAGTCTGAAGGCCTTACTGCCTGCTGTTGGAGCCCTGTGACCCCTCCGGCCCCCTCATTCCCCTGTCTGTCTCTCCCCACCCATCTCTCCCTCCCTCCTCCCTCCCTCCCTCCCTCCCTCCTCTCTCTCTCTCTCTCTCTCTCTCTCGCTCTCTCTGTGTCTGCCAGGAGTAGCAGTCTTTGAGTGGATAAGAAGCTGGCTCCTCTGTCATAACTTTAATGGGATTCTGTCATTACTTTTAATGTTTTTGGAACGTGTGTAGCTTGGCTAACCTCATTTATTTGGGTTGAGTACTTAAATATTTAAAGGGACAGAGTGATGATAAGGGGAGAGTTTTACTAAATAATGAATTCGATTTGTTTAAATGTCTCATGCTTTGGGTTACTGTTTCCCGTCTTTTTTGGCTACTCTTGTGTTGTGAATATTTTGAAGGGCTGAGGTTAGTTTGGTCTTGAGGAATCATGTGGTACTGTGACGGCGCTGGCCTTACTCAATCACCTAAAGGGACACTTCAGTATTTTGGCAATGAGGCCCTTTGTCTACTTCACCAGAGTCAGATGAACTTTTGGATACCATTTCTATGTCTCTGCGTGCAGTTTGAAGGAAGTTGCTAACTAGCCCTAGCGCAATTGGTAACTAGCGTTAGCGCAATGACTAAATTCCTTGATATTGGACACAGAGACATAACATTTGTATCCATGAGTTCGTCTGACTCTGGGGAAGTAGATAAAGGGCCTCATTGTCAAAATCTCTAAGTATCCCTTTAAAAAGGCTTAAAAACAAAGACTGAGATAAAAAACTGTTCAAAAGTATTGTATTTATTTTTAAAACGGCCTTTCCAGATCAAGTTAAAACCATAAATACATTGGCAGCTTAAAACCGTGGCTCACCTAGCTTAAAATACATCCCCCTGACAAACATTTCAGGCACATCTATTTAAAATGGCAGATTACCTAATTACCAGGGTTAAAATGAAAGGTACCAAATCATGGACTGTTTGCTCCAATACTATCCTGTGCTCTTGGTCCTCTCTTGATGCTGTTGGTCTTTTTCTTACTGCATCTTTCTCTCTCTCTCTCTCTTCCTCCCTCTCTCCAGAACCTCAACCAGAACCCTCGCACCCTGCTCCCCAAATTTTTCGGCCTGTACTGCATCCAGTCTGGCGGTAAGAACATCCGCATGGTGGTCATGAACAACGTTCTACCGCGTGCCGTCCGCATGCACCTCAAGTTCGACCTAAAGGGCTCCACATACAAACGCTGTGCCTCCAAGAAGGAGAGACAGAAGGCCAAGCCCACCTTCAAAGACCTGGACTTCATGCAGGATCTGCAGGACGGCCTGATGCTGGACCAGGATATGTACAGCGCTCTGGTCAAGACCCTGCAGAGAGACTGTCTGGTGAGGAAAACGATCCAGGTTTAGGACCCATTGCTTGAAAAAGAAAAGGAGAGCCGCACACTCTAGGAGCTCAGATGCAATAATTTAATAACCTAATAACCAACGTTTCGACAGACAAGCTGTCTTCATCAGGGTATAATGAGGACCCATTGCTATCAGGGTTTAAATTACACATTTACATAATTTTAAACTTTAAACATCTACAGTTGAGGGCACAAAAAAGTTACTTTTTCAAAAGGGCCTCCCCCCCCAAGCCAGTACTTTGTAGAGCCACCTTTTGCAGCAATTACAGCTGCAAGTCTCTTGGGGTATGTCTCTATAAGCTTGGCACATCTAGCCACTGGGATTTTTGCCCATTCTTCAAGGCAAAACTGCTCCAGCTCCTTCAAGTTGGATGGGTTCCGCAATCTTTAAGTCATACCACAGATTCTCAATTGGATTGAGGTCTGGGCTTTGACTAGGCCATTCCAATACATTTAAATGTATCTCCTTAAACCACTCAAGTGTTGCTTTAGCAGTATGCTTAGTCATTGTCCTGCTGGAAGGTGAACCTCCTTCCCAGTCTCAAACCTCTGGAAGACTGAAACAGGTTTCCCTCAAGAATTTCCCTGTATTTAGCGCCATCCATCATTCCTTCAATTCTGACCAGTTTCCCAGTCCCTGCCGATGAAAAACATTCCCACAGCATGATGCTGCCACCACCATGCTTCACTGTGGGGATGGTGTTATTGGGGTGATGAGAGGTATTGGGTTTGCGCCAGACATAGCGTTTTCCTTGATGGCCAAAAAGCTCAATTTTAGTCTCATCTAAACAGAGTACCTTCTTCCATATGTTTGGGGAGTCTCCCACATGGCTTTTGGTGTACACCAAACGTGTTTGCTTATTTTTTTCTTTAAGCAATGGCTTTTTTCTGGCCACTCTTCCGTAAAGCCCAGCTCTGTGGAGTGTACGGCTTAAAATGGTTATATGGACAGATACTCCAATCTCCACTGTAGAGCTTTGCAGCTCCTTCAGGGTTATCTTTGGTCTCTTTGTTGCCTCTGATTAATTTAAATTTTTACATTTGAGTCATTTAGCAGACACTCTTATCCAGAGCGACTTACAGTTAGTGAGTGCATACATTTTTTATACTGGCCCCCCGTGGGAATCGAACCCACAACCCTGGCGTTGCAAGCGCCATGCTCTACCATCTGAGCTACAGGAGGCCTATTAATGCCCTCCTTGCCTTGTCTGTGAGTTTTGGTGGGCGGCCCTCTCTTGGCAGGTTTGATGTGGTGCTATATTCTTTCAATTTTTTTATAATGGATTTAATGGTGCTCCGTGGGATGTTCAAAGTTTCTGATATTTTTTTATAACCCAACCCTTATCTGTACTTCTCCACAACTTTGTCCCTGACCTGTTTGGAGAGCTCCTTGGTCTTCATGGTGCCACTTGCTTGGTGGTGCCCCTTGCTTAGTGGTGTTGCAGACTCTGGGGCCTTTCAGAACAGGTATATATACACTGAGATCATGTGACAGATCTTGTGACACTTAGATTGCACACAGGTGGACATTATTTAACTAATTATGTGACTTCTGAAGGTAATTGGTTGCACTAGATCTTATTTAGGGGCTTCATAGCAAAGGGGGTGAATACATATGCACTCACCACTTTTCAGTTATTTATTTTTTAGAATTTTTTGAAACAAGTTATTTTTTTCATTTCACTTCACCAATTTGAACTATTTTGTGTATGTCCATTACATGAAATCCAAATAAAAATAAATTTAAATTACAGGTTGTAATGCAACAAAATAGGAAAAACGCGAAAGGGGATGAGTACTTTTGCAAGGCACTATACATTGTTAATATGACAAACTCCTTTGACGTCGAGCAGCAAATTATTAATTAATACATTTCTGAAATATGCCTCTGACTGTGCAGTTACATCCACTGTGAAGCAAATGTTTTATACTACGCTGCAGTACAGGTTAAGTTTTTAATTCCCCCATTTGTAATAGAAAAAATCATTGAGAAGGACCCCATTGACATGTGGACCAATCATAGGGTTGATAGGCCTGGCTCAGTCCTATAACTGAAACCTGTATCTCTGTGTCTATTTCCAGGTGCTGGAGAGCTTTAAGATCATGGACTACAGCTTGCTCCTGGGGGTACATAACATCGACCAGGCAGAGCGGGAGCAGCAGATGGAGGGAGGAGAGAAGGATGAGAAGAGGCCTGTGGCCCAGAAGGCCCTCTACTCCACCGCCATGGAGTCCATCCAGGGAGGGGCTGCCTGCGGAGAGTCTATCGACACTGACGACACGTGAGTGACTGACACGTGACAGGCTGGGGTGTTTGGGTGTTGTTAGCTGTCTCCTTGTAGCTCTCTCTATCCTCTCTCTGTTTGTCAGTGTCACTCTTTGTATGTCACTATCTCTTCATGTTTGTCTCTGTAGGATGGGAGGCATCCCAGCAGTCAACGGGAAAGGAGAGCGTCTACTCCTCTACATCGGAATCATCGACATCCTGCAATCCTACAGGTAATCACAAATATCATATAAATCATACAGAATCGTGTTCATTAGGGCACACTGAAGCAAAACGTTTTGGAACGGAAACGAAAACTAACGTTTCTTATTGGACAAGTTCAGGTAGTCCCTCTCTGTAGCAGTCAATTTTTGTGTCTTTGGTGCCTAATAAATGTGACCCAGGTAACTATATTATAACTAATTCAGTCACTCTCTGTCTTGTAGAATCAGCCCCCCAGCATCATAAGATAACAAAATATTCAGCCTCCAACAGCGTATATAACAACAGCCTGTAGTGTGGCTGGCTGACGCTGTTTATATTTGTCTCTGTGACCTTAACCCCATAAGGTCGATGTCCGCTCCCCGTGAAAATCGAATTAGCATAATAAAAACATCCCCATAAAAATCTGTTAGTTTAAGCTAGAGATATATTTTTGCATTGGATGCGTTTCAATCCACCGCATCCACCTATGTAACACTTCCGCATCTGCGGTGAAAGGTGACAGAGCTAGAGCGATGTTTGTCAGACCATGAGAAATCCTGAAAATCAGTCTTGTCACAAATCGTCTGTAGCGTCCGAACGGTTTGGCCTACAAACTATTATCCCTCTATGGAAAGGTGAGACTCTCACGAACACGTACAGTACCAGCCAAAGGTTTGGACACCTACTCATTCAAGGGTTTTTCTTTATTTGTACTATTTTTTACATTGTAGAATAATAGTGAAGACATCAAAACTATGAAATAACACAAATGGAATCATGTAGTAATCATGTCAAACAAATCAAAATATATTTTATATTTGAGATTCTTCAAATAGCCACCCTTTGCCTTGATGGCAGCTTTGCACACTCTTGGCATTCTCTCAACCAGCTTCACCTGGAATGCTTTTCCAACAGTCTTGAAGGAGTTCCCACATATGCTGAGCACTTGTTGGCTGCTTTTCCTTCACTCTGCTGTCCGACTCATCCCAAACCATCTCAATTGGGTTGAGGTCGGGGGATTGTGGAGGCCAGGTCATCTGATGCAGTACTCCATTACTCTCCTTCTTGGTAAAATTGCCCTTACACTGCCTGGAGGTGGGTTGGGTCATTGTCTTGTTGAAAAACAAATGATAGTCCCACTAAGCCCAAACCAGATGGGATGGCGTATCGCTGCAGAGTGCTGTGGTAGCCATGCTGGTTAAGTGTGCCTTGAATTCTAAATAAATCACAAACAGTGTCACCAGCAAAGCACTCCCACACCATAACACCTCCTCCTTCGACCGTGAAGGCCTGATTCACACAGTCCCCTCTGAACAGTTGATGTTGAGATGTGTCTGTTACTTGAACTCTGTGAAGCATTTATTTGGGCTGCAATTTCTGAGGCTGGTAACTCTAATGAACTTATCCTCTGCAGAAGAGGTAACTCTGGGTCTTCCATTCCTGTGTCGGTCCTCATGAGAGCCAGTTTCATCATAGTGCTTGATGGTTTTTGCGACTGCACTTGAAGAAACTTTCAAAGTTCTTGAAATGTTCCGTATTGACTGACCTTCATTCTTAAAGTAATGATGGACTGTCGTTTCTCTTTGCTTATTTGAGCTGTTCTTGCCATAATATGGACTTGGTATTTTACCAAATAGGGCTATGTTCTGTATACCCCCCTTACCTTGTCACAACACAACTGAATGGCTCAAACGCATTAAGGAAAAACATCCCACAAATTATCTTTTAACAAGGCACACCTGTTAATTGAAATGCATTCCAGGTGACTACCTCATGAAGCTGGTTGAGAGAATGCCAAGAGTGTGCAAAGCTGTCATGAAGGCAAAGGATGGCTATTTGTTAAACACTTTTTTGGTTACTACATGATTCCATATGTGTTATTTCATAATTTTGATATCTTCACTATTATTCTACATGTAAAAATAAAAATGTAAAAAATATATAAAAACCCTTGAATGAGTAGGTGTGTCCAAACCTTTGACTTGTAGTGTACATGTTTGTTGTTTTGCTCTAGGACGCCCACAGGCCTCACAAGACTCTTCTTAAGGTCTCCTGGTATCAGTTGAAAAAATGTATGGTATATATGGAGACTGTTTAGTGACAAAAATAAGGGGTCCAAAAAAATAACAAATGTTTCCTGATCTTTCTTATATCTTTCAGATATAGGACAGACACTTCAGAACAAACTTCCTTTAGATGGTTTTTTGGGGACTATCTGTTGTTCCATGTAGTGAATCTGTTATTCAATGCGTTTGAATGGGCTAATATCAGTAATGCCAAATAATTGTTTTTATATATTTTTTTGATACTTTAAGGGGTCTTAAAATTCAAAATCAAATAGCAATAGCAATATGATCCTTGGTATGACCTTCTTAAAACAGTTCCATATAGCTTAGTAGTATCCCCACCCCTCCCCCGGCTTAGACAGGGCTTAGACTCTTATGGGTTAGTACATTTTTAAGACCAAAAGTTTTAAGTGTTGTTTCTTTTCTCTTTCCGGCTCCAGGTTAATAAAGAAACTGGAGCACACGTGGAAGGCTTTGGTTCACGATGGGGTGAGTGTCATGTTCATAATGATCCTTCTTTATTTGTATTTCCTAGTACAGTCAGTCTGGGCTATGTAATCATATCTGAGCTCGTTATGAACACAATCATTAACAATATATGTTTCTCCTATGGCTTATGGGTTAAGTACTGCTGTGTTTTCTTATGAGGCATTGCGTTGTCAATCCTTGTGACTGGGCTGTGATACAGTTGGTCATGTCGATGGCCAAGAGTCTAGGTCCTAGTTTATAGTAGGGCCCAGAGTTTTTCCTGCTCAGGTCACATGTTGAGGAAAAACTCCAGGCCCCCAGTCCTATTTGACAGATAGCCTTACTCCTGCTCCTCCCAGACAGACAGACAGACAGACAGGTGTGCAGACTATTGGAGATTTGACCAGCTGTGCGGTTTTAATCATTGAACAGCAAGCCACTGTCTGTCTCTTCCCCCTCTCTCTGTCTGGGTCCTGAGTACTCTATACTCTGACCTTGAGGTTACTGCCATTCTTTCCCCTCATGCATTTATTGATGAAGTCACAGCTATACAGACAGGTTGGCTACTGTGGAGAAGCAGGGTAGCCTTTTGTGTTCTCTGTGTGTGTGTGTGTGTGTGTGTGTGTAATCTCCTTAGTGAATATGTCCAGTACACGTGTACTCAGGGACCCAGTAAGAGCCTCTTCTTCTCCTCATCCCCCTCTCCATCACTAACAGATCCTCTGGCTCTGACCTCAAGCACCTCAGCCTCCCCCATTTCTCTCAGACATCAGCTTCGGGCTGCTCCTAATATACAGTGCCTTCAGAAAGTATTCATACCCCTTTACTTATTCCACATTTTGTTGTGTTACAGCCTGAATTCAAAATGGATTAATTTTGATATTTTTTCTCACCCATCTACACACAGTACCCCATATTGACAAAGTGAAAACATGTTTTTAGAAATGTTAGCAAATGTATTGAAAATGAAATATATAAATATCTAATTTACGTAAGTATTCACACCCCTGAGTCAATACTTTGTAGAAGCACCTTTAGCAGTGATTACAGCTGTGAGTCTGTCTGGGTAAGTCTTTAAGAGCTTTCCACACCTGGATTGTGCAACATTTGCCCATTATTCTTTTCCAAATTCTTTGTCTGTCAAATTGGTTGTTGATCATTGCTAGATAACCATTTTCAGGTCTTGCCATAGATTTTCAAGTAGATTTAAGTCAAAACTGTAACTTGGCAACTCAGTAACATTCATTGTCTTCTTGGTAAGCAACTCCAGTGTAGATGTGGCCTATTGTCCTGCTGAAAGGTGAATTAATATCCCATTGTTTGGTGGAAAGCAGACTGAACCAGGTTTTCCTCTAGGATTTTGTCTGTGCTTAGCTCCAATTCGTTTATTTTTTTATCCTGAAAAACTCCCCAAACCTTAACAATTACAAGCATACCCATAACATGATGCAGCCACCACTATGCTTGAAAATATGGAGAGTGGTACTCAGTAATGTGTTTTATTGGATTTGCCCCAAACATAACACTTCGTATTCAGGACAAAAAGTAAATTGCTTTGCCACATTTTTTGCAGTATTACTTAAGTGCCTTGTACAGGTTTCCTTCTTTTCACTTTGTCAATTAGGTTAGTATTGTGGAGTAAACTACAATGTTGATGATCCATCCTCAGTTTTCTCCTATCACAGCCATTAAGCTCTGTAACTGTTTTAAAGTCACCATTGGCCTCGTGGTGAAATCCCTGAGAGGTTTTCTTGCTCTCCGGCAACTGAGTTAGGAAGGACGCCTGTAATCGTTGTAGTGACTGGGTGTATTGAAACACCATCCAAAGTGTAATTAATAACTTCACCATGCTCAAAGGGATAACCAATGTATTTTTGGTATTTTTTTTACCCATCTACCAATAGGTGCCCTTCTTTGCAAGGCATTGGAAAACCTCCATTGTCTTTGTGGTTGAATCTGTGTTTGAAATTCACTGCGCGACTGAGGGACCTTACCAATAATTGTATGTGTGGGGTACAGAGATGAGATTGTCATTCAAAAATCATGTTAAACACTATTATTCCATGCAACTTATTATGTGACTTTTTAAGCACATTTTTACTCCTGAACTTATTTAGGCTTGCCATAACAAAGGGGTTGAATAATTATTGACTCAAGACATTTCAGCTTTTAATTTTTTATTAATTTGTAAAAATGTTGAAAAACACAATTCCACTTTGACATTATGGGGTATTGTGTGTAGGCCAGTGGCCAAAAATTTAAATTTTCAATTCAATCTGTAACACAACAAAATCTGTCTCGAACCCCCCACCCCCCACCCCCACCCCTGAAATGGTCTAACAAGCCTGGTGTACGTCACCCTTGGTGGCGAAGGAGTTTCTCACCCTGTCTCTCACCGTGTTGTGAAACCAGCACAATGACTGAGTGATGGGGTTATACTATATAATCTCTCTCTCGGGTGTGTGCATGTGTGTTGAGCCAATGAAAGCACAGCTTACAAAGTAGATGTCTGTGATTGTTAAGTCATCCTCGTCATCCTGATGCATCCGGACCCTGACCCCCGGCGGGGAAGCATGGTGTCAGGTCCGGATGCACCAGCCAATTCTCCCAGGATGACGAGGATGACTTAACAATCACAGACATCTACTTTGTAAGCTGTGCTTTCATTGGCTCAACATGGTAGAATTACTGTACACACCTCTCTCTTCTCTCTCTCTCTTTTTTATTTTCTTTCTTTCTCTCGTGCTCTCTCTCTCTCTCTCTTTCTCTCTCTCTCTTCCTCTCTCTCTGGGTCAGACTGAACCAAACACCCCAGTGTCATGTGTCCTGGACAGCCATGTGATCTTAGCCCACTGGTGCATGTGTAATAATGGGAGAGAGTGTGTGTCCTGAGCCGCCTGGCCTACTCTATTAATAAACTAGGCCATACAGTGGGGCGTACAGCATCCTAACTAAGAATGGCCTCGCTCTGGAGAGATGGACTGTACTTAAAGTAAATGTGTTGTTCTTTCGCCCTCATTCTTTCTCTCTCTCTCTCGCTGTGTCTCTCTCCTGTTTTCGCTTCCTCTCTCTCGTTCGATTTGTCTTTATCTTCCCATACCTTTCTATCTTATCCCCCCCTCAGGACACTGTATCAGTCCATCGGCCGGGCTTCTATGCAGACAGGTTCTTCAAATTCATGAGCAGCAATGTGTTCAAGAAGAGCTCCTGTGAGTAGACCTGACTAGACTACCAGTCAGACTGACAGACTCATGGATTCCACTGCCTCAGGCACTCTGAGGAAAACAAAGACCTGCTCAATTAACTTATTTTATGCTTGAATCTTGGTTTTGAACTTGATGTCTTTAACTTGATGTCTTTTGAATTGATGTACTTTTTCACTGCAAATCCTCTTATGTATTTTGTACTGGGAGGTGAAACATTATGAGAAAATATGGAAGATATTGGAACACTCAAACACACATGTAGGACTGTGTTCCCTTTGGTGGTAAGAAGACAAGTGTTCCCCTTAGTGATGTTATTTATCTGTGTGTCCCTCAGCCTTGAAGTCTTCTCCCATTAAGAAGGGTCGTGTGGGCCTGACGGTGCCTAAGTACACTGGCCCCGGGGCCGCCTGGTCAGCCAGCCAGTTGCCCTCAGAGAGAGACGATAACATCTATGACCTGAGAGGAGCACGCAGCTTCCCCACGCTGGAGGACGAGGGTAGGGGGACCTAGACCATACAAACACCCCCCCGTCACATTCACACACTCCACCTTCACACAGCGCTATCATTTTATCCTAGCTGTTGATGGAGACTGGATGCAGGTGTTTTGACAACCTGTTCTGATTCTCTCTCCCCACTTCTCCCCCTTTGTCTCTTCTCTCTCTCGCGCGCGCGCGCACGCGCTCTCTCTCTCTCTCAGGGCGACCAGACCTCCTCCCCTGCACCCCTCCGTCGTTTGAGGATGCGACCACGGCCTCCATCGCCACCACGCTCTCCTCCACCACCTCTCTGTCCATCCCAGAGAGGTCTCCTTCAGACGCTGGAGCAGAGCACCCCCGCTACAGGTACCAGAACAACAGCTCTGAGAGAAGGTACAGCTATGGTCACAATGTCTTATTTATGGAGTATGTATTCATAGGGTATGTCCTTTAAAAAAAAAGAGAATTCACAAATAAAAATAAGTCAAGATGCATAATATAATGGTTATACCATATTCAGAACTGAATCACAAACAATCACTGGTTGTGTTGAACTGTCAGAGCCACAGAACCTAATTGATGTACCCTACCCAGGTTTACAACACATTAACTTCTCTGTCTGTCTGTTTCTCTCCAGGAGGCACACCCAGTCTGTCAGCCATGACGGGAGGTAAGAACACTACGTTGCCTGCTTGGCCTGTTTGAATGCACAACTTATTCCGTTGTATAAAGGACTTGGTAGTGTGGTCCTCTGTAGCTCAGCTGGTAGAGCACGGCGCTTGTAACGCCAGGGTAGTGGGTTCGATCCCCGGGACCACCCATACACAAAAATGTATGCACACATGACTGTAAGTCGCTTTGGATAAAAGCGTTTGCTAAATGGCATATTATTATATTATTATTATTATTCTTACAGCGCTAGTCATTCTGGCTCTGACCAGTGAGTAAGGCCACTAGGCTAGGGTGTGTCAGGTCAGCCTATTGGTCTGTGTTTTTATGGGTATGACCACCCTTCCTGTCGCTGAGTTGTATTGCGTGTGTGTGTACTTACATTGCACGTGTGTGTGTGTGTGTGTGTGTAGGACCCAGGAGGAGGTGCGTGTGCGTTTGGAGGAGCAGCAGACCATCACGGTGGAGGTGGAGGTGAAGAGACATGACAGCGAGCCCACCATCACAGCCCCACAGCCCTCTCCAGAGACCAGGTACACAGCCTCAACCTTCATCTACATAGACCAAAATGTATTACACAAGGCCCTGAGGGCATGCTCAACTCTACTGAGCACCACACCCAGCATCCAACACACTCACTGAAACCAGAGCCATGCATTTACAGAGTTATTAACATTTCAACAGGCACCATGTTGGTATACCTAACATACTTGACAGCACTCACTGTAACACCGGGAATCCCAAGTATAAAGTCAGTGTTTCAGATCCTACCTAAAATGTAAAATGTAAATGATGGGGCTGTCAGGTTAAATACCTGTTACGACTGCTCTGACTCCAATAGGAACCGTGCTGCTGCTGCTACGGCACTTTTTACAAAAAATAACCTGGAAATGTCTCACCTGGGACAGGCTAACCCCTAGGTTATCTAACCATCCGCTCTGGGAAGTGGGGCAGTCATGCTCCCATTTGGCGTTGATATTAAGTCCCCACCTTACATCTTACTCTAGGTCCCATTTGGTTATTGGGGTGGCTGTGGCCTGTTGCTATGCTGTTAAGTCCCTTGTTATGGACAGATCATCACTGCCTCTGGATGTTCTCTGGAGCAGACATCTAATTAGGTTAAGAGAGTGGAGTAGGGTGAGGCAGACAGACAGGGTAGTAGGGTGAGACAGACAGACAGACAGGGTAGTAGGGTGAGAAAGACAGTGACTGTAAAAGGGTGTGACGGAAAGACAGGAGTGCATGGGGAAAGTTATGGAGCGGCCGGGCAGTGGAACTAGGTCAGATGGGTCTGGGGCTAAGGCCGGGGGGGTTGAGACCAAGTTAGACATATGGCCTCTGGGAGCTGGGTGGGGTAGTAGGGGAAGGGTGGAGGGGACGGAGCAGACAGGGGGACTGGGGAATTATCCATCTGGAGACCCTGCTCCTCAAAGCTGCCTCAGACTCACCTGCTTGGGGAGAGAGTGAGATGTGAGAGGTGAGAGCAAGAGAGAAAAAGAGAGGGAGAGAGGTAGAAAGAGAGTGAGGTCCCTGGCTGCATGGCAACTACAACACATTTACATTTACATTTTAGTCATTTAGCAGACGCTCTTTTCCAGAGCGACTTACAGTTAGTGAGTGCATACATAATTTTTTATACTGGCCCCCCGTGGGAATTGAACCCACAACCCTGGCGTTGCAAACCAGCCCCCCACCCCCATTAAATACTTATTTCCAGACAAACAGGTCCTTCTCCGAGTCTGAGATGCTGTCGCTGCTCTTTAGGAACGCCAGACTTCACATTTCTGTCTCTCTATCTAAACACACAAGCTGAGAAAGCAATCTGGGATTAGTTTAAGTCGTTCCTAGTAGTTCATGATCTGGGTCTGGACAATAGCGGGATTGTGGTGGCACTGTGCCATCTGGTAGTGTAAGTCTTAGTTCGTGGCATCTTAGCAACAGCCTCCGAGCCTCTCTGTTCCCTTTGATCTAATCGGTCAGCTCTGCCTGTCTGGGCTGGTTTCAGAAAGAGGGAGAGGGAGGGAGAAGGAGAAAGAGAGAGTGTGTGTTTGAGAGCAGGTGTGTACAGTAATTCTACCATGTTTGTGTATGAGCAGGTGTGTGACTGACCCCTGTATCTTCTCAGTGAGGTACCAGAGGTAGCTTCTGCTGCTGTTGTTGCCCCACCCTCCACCTCTGCCCCGGCCCCTGATACCCCTGGGGCCCCTGCTGAAGCCTCTGCAGCTGAGGCCTCTGGCCCGGAGACCCCTGCTTCGGCGCCGGAGGCACCTGCCAGTTCCAAGGTGGTGGTAGAGGCTGAGCGGGACCGCCGGGGCAGCATGGTGTCAGGGTCCGGCTGCACCAGCCAAGCCTCCCAGGATGACGAGGATGACGTAACAATTACAGACATCTACTTTGTAAGCTGTGCTTTCATTGGCTAAACATACATGCACACACACCTGGGTCGTATTCCTTTTGTAACAAACAATGAAACTAATGTTTCTCATTGTTTCAGTTTGTTTTCATCCATTTAGTGCCTAATGAATAGGATCCTGGGCACACAAGGCACAGTTATGATAGATACTAAATACCAACTGTTACCATGTCTATAGGCATACAGCTCAGTTACAACATACGGTATACTACAGTATCCTAGCTACTAAATAGCTCCTAGGATTAAACCTACGTCAGTCGGTAGGCATACAGCACAACATGATACAGACAACAGCAGATGCTAGACTATACACAGCTAGCTCCCATCATTTCCATTGGCCATCATTTTTGTTTTGTTAAATATTGTTTGTCCATGTGCGTTGACAGTAGGAATCCAGAGGGAGCAGAGAGAGAGAGTGAGGTGAGACACCTGCATGGGACTGTTATACCAGAAGACACCACAGTGGGTTGGAGTGTTCAGACTGGGTTGGATTGGAGTGTTCAGAATGTTCTGGAGTGTTCAGAGTGGGTTGGAGTGTTCAGACTGTGTTGGATTGGCGGGTTCAGTATGTTCTGGAGTGTTCCGAATGTTCTGGAGTGTTCAGACTGGGTTGGAGTGTTCAGACTGGGTTGGAGTGTTCAGACTGGGTTGGAGTGTTCAGACTGGGTTGGAGTGTTAAGAATGTTCTGGGGTGTTCAGAGTGGGTTGGAATATAGTGTTCAGAATGTTCTGGGGTGTACAGAGTGGGTTGGGGCGGAGTGTTCAGACTGTTCTGGTGTGTTCGGAGTGGGTTGGGGTGGAGTGTTCAGAATGTTCTGGGGTGTTCAGACTGGGATTTGAGGTGTTTAAGGGTTAATATAGTCCATCTCCCTAGCTTCACTTCTGCTTTGTCCTAAGCACTTGATGTCATCTCAATCTGGCACTAAACATAATTGAATGTGGGCCCAGACAAATAGGACAGTACTTCAGGCTATGACATCAGCAGATAATGAAGTTACGGTTGAGTTGTTCGCTCTTTTATTCTAACCACATCTCTCTTAACTGGTTTAGAGTGTGTGCTTTCTGTTTTGCATGCATGGCCCTCGTCCTCCTAAACATTAATAGATTACTTCTCTTCAGACAGCCTGACTTTGATCTGACAGGTGTTATTGTAGCAGTCTGGGCTCTACGACACTGAGTTCAGCGCCAGAGCCATGCATTAATGTACGAGTCTGTGGTGAGAAGTGATGGGAAGTCCAGACAGGAAAGTCTCCTCTGGCGTTGCTCTGACTGGTGGACAGTCTTTCCTGCAATGAAACACCTCACACTGTGTCCCTGGAGGCCCTGAGGGTCAGTAGGTCTGTCTGTCTGTCTGAGCGCTCTTAGTCATCTGATGACCATCTCAACTCACCAGCCCTGCTCTGACTCTACTCTCATGCTGTAGTTCAGGAGAAACAGAGTGGAGCTCTGTAGGCTGCAGAGAGGCAACACTTTTAACAACCACTATCACCACTGTCTGTCTCTGTATCCATGCACCTGTGGTCATTTAGCCAGCCGAAGACACGTATTAGGTCATATAACATTCTAAATGGAATTCTAATAGCATTCTAATTTAGTGCTTCTAAATGGTTTCATTATATGGGTTGTATGGTAGTGTCATCTCATCATGTGTAAAGCAATCTCAAAGCAAATACCAGTAAACAGCATAAAAATATGATTGTCTTCTGGGATTTGACTGGTTAAAGTAGATGACTCTTCATCAGAACAATGTGTGGGATATTGCACCAGTACTGAGAGACGGAGCGGAGCGGACATTATTCTGAGAGCTCTTGGAGAGAGGGCTGAAGTGATTGTTCTAGTCAGAGCAGACGTTGGGGAGATGGCAGAGAAGTGCTTCACAAGTGGCTACAGCCTGAATGATTCATTTATCATCAGCATTCACCACCTCCCTTTTGCACTCACTCTCTCTCTGTTTCTGTCTCACCCTCTCGCTCTGGGTCTTTCGCTCTCTCACTCTGTCTCCTCTGTTTCCCTTATCTTCCTCTCTCCTTCACGCCGTTTCTCTCCCTGTCTTTCACATTCCCTCGCTCCTCTGATTTATCTGTTTAAGCTGTGACTGAGGCTCAGGGTGGTGAGAGGAGTGAGGAAGGGGAAAGGGGGGATGAGAGGAGGAGGAGGAGGAGGAGGAGGGCACCAGACCTGTAAATCCATTCATCATCATGCCTGATTCACATTTAATTTCTTCACCCTTCACCATCACACAGTCAAAACAGCAATCTCCTCTTCTATCACCTCTATAATGAACCTTGAATTTCCATCCATGTTCCAGCTACATCTCATTTGTCTGTCCCTCCATCCCTTTCACCCCTCTGTTCTCCCCCATCTCTCTCTCCCTCTCCCCTCTCTCATCTCTCTCTCTCTCGCTCTTTCTCTGGGGGTGTGCTGTCAGCTTGCAGACGGGAGAACCTGGGTGTTCTCTCCTGTCCCGTCGGAGGAGAAAGCTGCAGTGTAAGTTAGTAGGACTCTCTATGGCTCCCAGTTTAGATGCCTACTACGAGAGCTTGGTACTATAAGGTTCTATCTGCATTTTTGTCCAACATTTTTATTGACATAGCCTTGTTCTGTTCAATGCTCTCTACCTGTATATTACTCTGAATACCCAAATTCATGTTGTTATGTTCAAAAGAATACAATATAAAAATTGCTGAACTTTAAAGCCAATTATCTCAGAATCATCTTTTTGCAGATAGAACCTTATAGTCCCAAGCTCTCATGTCTAGTCAATGCTTCAGTCAATAGCACCTTTTTATACGGATATCAATGGTCTATAGCTGTGAATGGAGTTGTTGTAGCTTAGTCCCCCAGTCTGCTTACTTTGAGTCTTAGTGCTGTACATGTAGCGATTCCTCAGTTTTGTATTTGTATTCATTATGGATCCCCATTAGCTGCTGTCAAGGCAGCAGCTACTCTTCCTGGGTTCCAGCAAAATTAAGGCAGTTCTAAGTTATAATACATTCATAACAGATTTCACAACATATTAAGTGTGTGCCCTCAGGCCTCTACTCTACTACCACATATCTATAACACAAAATCCATGTGTACATGTGTGTATAGTGCGTATGTTATCGTATGTTTGAATGCATGTGTCTATGTTTGTGTTGCTTCACAGTCCCCGCTGTTCCATAAGGTGTATTTTTATCTGTTTTTTAAATCTAATTTTACTGCTGGCATGAGTTACTTGATGTGGAATAGAGTTCCATGTAGTCATGGCTCTATGTAGTACTGTGCGCCTCCCATACTCTGTTCTGGACTTGGGGACTGTGAAGAGACCTCTGGTGGCATGGCTTTGAAATAGACGGATCCGAATGAAAAGACATACACAAGATCTCACACAAATGACTAACAAGCTGACTTCCCTTGACAAGCATCTTTTCTCAGAGGATGCTTGATGGTGCCTTGATGCGTAACAGGCCGTGACACATTACATGCTTTACGTATTGTTACAGATCATTTTTATTTCATCATGTGTTTCATCTCATTTGAACAAAAAGGGTCATGGCCTTTTTGATCTGCCTTCATATCATGTCATTGTTAAAGCTACAGTCTGCAATCTGGAAATCTGTTCAATAGTCATTTTAATTCTTGATATAATTCTGTTGTTTTTCTTTTAGCAGACTGTAGCTTTAACGTTATTCATCCATCTCATCCTCTGCTTGGGGTTTGTTCCTCTACATGTTGAATCAAATCAAACGGCTGGAGAAGACTCTCCCTGTAGAGAGAGAGGGGGAGCGATGGGGCAAGAAAGGAGGAGAAGGAAGGGATGAGGTGGCTGAGTTATAGGAGGAGGCTCTTGGTTTCTCATTTGAGGCCATCTGTCTCTCTCCTCTGCTCCCACTCCCTGTCTTCCCACCTCTCTCTCTCTTTAATTCCTTCTCAGTCTCTCCCTCTATCTCCACCTGAGTGGCCTCAGAGACAGAGCAGCACTGAGGCGCTGTCAGGGCTAAACACTTAATGCACATAATAGTAAATGCAATGCACAGAGCACTTTTCTTTATTGAGAATGAAAGGGGGGAAGATGCTTTGAGAGTAGATGTCATTTTGGTTGTTGGCAGTGCTGGCAACCTCGCTTTCCACCCACCACCCCTGTCGCCAACCACCCACTCCCACCCTGTTTTCTGGCTGATGCATACTGTAGATTCATCCTTTTTCCTAGTCCACTTCACCTTAGCTTTTTAGATTGATGAGGTGTTAATCAAATAGAAATAGCGTAGTCATAGAAAGCAATTCTTAGGCACATGATACATACCAGCCAGCATTAGAACTGAAGAGTTTTGACTGATAGCAGGAAATAGGAAAGACTAACATTCTTTTGAAGGAAATGTTAATATTTTATTACACAAACCCTCTATGCTGTGTTCCAATAGGATTTCCCTGCAGTTAGGCTAATCTATATTCCAAGCTCACACTTTCTGTCCTGGCATTTCCTCCTTTGGCATTTCTAATTTTATTTTATTTTCCTGGCCTGTCTATCTCTCTTGCCTGCCTCTGCTTCTCTGTGTGTGTCCAATGGCCCCCACTCTCTCCCTTTCTCTGACGCCCTCTGCTGTGTCGGTTGTGCACCGACAGCCCCCAGAGGACAGGACCTGGGTGTACTCCCCTCTGCACTATGGCAGTGAGTCTAATACCTTGCCGGATGGGCAGGAGAGCGAGACAGTAAGTAGTGAGAATTACACCTCCAGTATCCAGTACAGTGTGTGTGTGTGTGTGGGCCGGCCTGACCGTCGAGCCCAATGAATATGGCCGTGCCAGTTATGACCATTTAGTTCCCTCTCCCTTCACCATGCAACCCCCAACTCTCACTGCATGTCTCAGTTTCTTCACTCTGGTGCCTCGGCCTCATCCTCTCTGTCTGTATGCCTGGCTGGTGTGCCTGGCTGGCTGGCTGGTTGCATGTCGTTTGGCAACTCGGCACATGTCTCCTTCACCTCATGGCTCATGCGTCACCATTATCAGATCCCACACCCACACAGCTACAGTTGCCAATGTCATTTTTTCTGAAACAACTGATCAACATACAGTATAAGCCTGTGCTTTGACATACAGTGCATTCGGAAAGTATTCAGACCCCTTGACTTTTTCCACATTTTGTTACGTTACAGCCTTATTTTAAAATGGATTAAATAAATACAAATCCTCATCAATCTACACACAATACCCCATAAATTTAAATATTAAATTTACAAACGATTAAAGCCTCAAGTCTTCTTGGGTATGACGCTACAAGCTTGGCACACCTGTATTTGGTGAGTTTTGGGACAAGTCTCTGAATGTCCTTGAGTTGCCCAGCCAGAACCTGGACTTGAACCCGATTGAACATCTCGGGAGAGACCTGAAAATAGCTGTGCAGCGACGCTCCCCATCCAACCTGACAGAGCTTGAGAGGATCTGCAGAGAAGAATGGGAGAAACTCCTCAAATACAGGTGTGCCAAGCTTGTAGCGTCATACCCAAGAAGACTCAAGGCTTTAATCGCTGCCAAAGGTGCTTCAACAAAGTACTGAGTAAAGGGTCTGAATACTTATGTATATGTAATATTTCAATTTTTTACTTTTTATACATTTGCATTTTATACATTTACAAAGCTGTTTTTGCTTATTCATTATGGGGTATTGTGTGTAGATTGTTGAGGGGGAAAAAAACAATTTAATCTATTTTAGAATAAGGCTGTAACATAACAAAATGTGGAAAAAGTCAAGGGGTCTGAATACTTTCCGAATGCACTGTTTACAGAAAAAGCAGTTGGTCAAGTGAATGGCAAATAAGTATAGCAAATAAATAGCTATAACATTTGATTTGTACAGTTCCTCTCTGAAATGCAATAATGTGTTTTCATGAGGAAAACAGGCACGTTTCTCGACAGATACACTGGCTTTGAGAAGGGATTGCGTGACGATTATTTTAGCAATCGCGTGACGCAACATGACAACGTGACGCGATTGGTCGACAGGCTTCTAGGTGGGGCGTTACACGTTCTTTCTTTCATTGGATTTCTATCTCTTTTGTATAATATCTCTGGCAATGGCACCATGCAATGCACCCTGGACTAAAGAGGCAGACAAATAGGGAAAATGTGCTAGATCCTCCGTTACATTACACATTTATCGATGTAGGAATATCGCAAAAATGTGGTCAATTGCTCATTCGAGAGAAGACATCCTCCCGAGTTATGACATCGGCCAGTATTGAAATATGACATGTATGATAGACGTTTTCGCGATCTAAAAGTCGTATTCCTATTAACTTCCAGTGTAGTGAGAGCGACTTTATCACAGTGCTACGTCGTACCGGACAGATTTCTGCCTGCTTGAACGCCAATAACGCACAAATATCATACCCCCCCATATTGTAATGGTGAGAGGGTTAGCATGTCTTGGGGGTATGATATTTGTGCGTCTAACTTTCTCACTCATCATTATTCACGATTCATTCAGGACTATCCATAATCATGGTAGCACCCACATTAATGTAGAAGTGTTTAGAAACATATTATATTATTATTTACAGTAAAAGTGACTCCAAAACGACACAACATTATTTACCACTCATTTCCATTGGGCAAAATTAATCTGAAACACAACCAAAACAAACAGCAGATGCATCCAACAAGTTTGTAGAGCCACAAGCTTGATGTAATTATTGCGTGCTCGGAATATGGGACCAAATACTACACTTTTGACTACTTTAGTACACATACAGTGCATTCATAAAATATTCATACCCCTTTGTTTTATCTAATTTCTACCAGCATGTTACATGTGCAACCAGAGGGAAAAAAACTCTAGACCACCTTTACTTCACACACAGAGACGCGTACAAAGCTCTCCCTCGCCCTCCATTTGGCAAATCTGATCATAATTATATCCTCCTGATTCCTGCCTACAAGCAAAAACTAATGCAGGAAGTACCATTGACTCACTCAATATGGAAGTGGTCAGATGACGCAGATGCTAACCTACAGGACTGTTTTGCTAGCACAGACTGGAACATGTTCCGGGACTCATCCGATGGCATTGAGGAGTATACCACATCAGTCACCGGCTTCATCAATAAGTGCATCGATGACGTTGTCCCCACGTACATACCCCAACCAGAAGCCATGGATTACAGGCAACATCCACACTGAGCTAAAGGGTAGAGCTGCCGCTTTCAAAGAGCGGGACTCTAACCCGGACGCTCATAAGAAATCCCGCTATGCCCTCAGGTGGTCCTCTGTAGCTCAGCTGGTAGAGCACGGCGCTTGTAACGCCAAGGTAGTGGGTTCGATCCCCGGGACCACCCATACACAAAAAATGTATGCACGCATGACTGTAAGTCGCTTTGGATAAAAGCGTCTGCTAAATGGCATATTATTATTATTATATTATTATGAAGCATCAAACAGGGAAAGCGTAAATACAGGACTAAGATTGAATCCTACTACACCGGCTCTAACATTCGTCGGATGTGGCAGGGCTTGCAAATTATTACAGACTACAAAGGGAAGCCCAGCCGCGAGCTGCCCAGTGACACAAGCCTACCAGACGAGCTAAATGACTATGCGCGCTTCGAGGCAAGCAACACTGAAGCATGCATGAGAGCACCAGCTGTTCCGGACAACTGGATGATCACGCTCACCGTAGCTGATGTGAGTAACACCTTTAAACAGGTCAACATTCACAAGGCCACAGGGCCAGACAGATTACCAGGACGTGTACTCCGAGCATGCGCTGACCAACTGGCAAGTGTCTTCACTGACATTTTCAACCTGTCCCTGGCCGAGTCTGTAATACCTACATGTTTCAAGCAGACCACCATAGTCCCTGTGCCCAAGAACACCAAGGTAACCTGCCTAAATTACTACCAACCCGTAGCACTGACGTCTGTAGCCATGAAGTGCTTTGAAAGGCTGGTCATGGCTCACATCAACACCATTATCCCATAAATCCTAGACCAACTCCAATTTGCATACCGCCCCAACAGATCCACAGATGACGCAATCTCTATTGCACTCAACCCTTCCCTTTCCCACCTGGACTAAAAGAACACCTACGTGAGAATGTTATTCATTGACTACAGCTAAGCGTTCAACACCGTAGTGCCCTCCAAGCTCATCACTAAGCTAAAGACCCTGGGACTAAACACCTCCCTCTGCAACTGGATCCTGGACTTCCTGACGGGTCATCCCCCAGGTAGTAAGGGTAGGCAACAACACATCTGCCACGCTGATCCTCAACATGGGGGCCCCTCAGGGGTGTGTGCTTAGTCCCCTCCTGTACTCCTTGTTCACCCATGACTGCGTGGCCAAGCACGACTCCAACACCATCATTAAGTTTGCCGACGACACAACGGTGGTAGGCCTGATCACCGACAATGATGAGACAGCCTATAGGGAGGAGGTCAGAGACCCGGCAGTGTGGTGCCAGGACAACAACCTCTCCCTCAACGTGATCAAGACAAAGGAGATGATCGTGGACTACAGGAAAAGGAGGACCAAGCACGCCCCCATTCTCATAGACGGAGCTGTATTGGAGCAGGTTGAGAGCTTCAAGTTCCTTGGTGTCCACATCACCAACAGACTCTCATGGTCCAAATACATCAATAAGACAGTCGTGAAGAGGGCACGACAACGCCTATTCCCCCTCAGGAGACTGAATAGATTTGGCATGGGTTCAAGTCCAGGGTCTGGCAGGGCCACTCTAGGACATTCAGAGACTTGTCACGAAGCCACTCCTGTGTTGTCTTGGCTGTGTGCTTAGGTTCGTTGATCTGTTGGAAGGTGAACCTTCGCCCCAGTCTGAGGTCCTGAGCGCTCTGGAGCAGGTTTTCATCAAGGATCTCTCTGTACTTTGCTCCATTCATCTTTCCCTCGATCCTGATTAGTCTCCCAGTCCCTGCCGCTGAAAAACATCCCCACAGCATGATGCTGCCACCACCATGCTTCACGGTAGGGATGGTGTCAGGTTTCCTCCAGATGTGACGCTTGGCATTCAAGCCAAAGAGTTCAATCTTGGTTTCATCAGACCAGATAATCTTGTTTCTCATGGTCTGAGAGTCCTTTAGGTGCCTTTTATGCAAACTCCAAGCGGGCTGTCATGTGCCTTTTACTGAGGAGTGGTTTCCGTCTGGCCACTCTACCGTGAAGGTCTGATTGGTGGAGTGCTGCAGAGATGGTTGTCCTTTTGGAAATGTCTCCCATCTCCACAGAGGAACTCTGGAGCACTGTCAGAGTGACCATTGGGTTCTTGGCCTTCTCCCACGATTGCTCAGTTTGGCCGGGCGGCCAGCTCTAGGAAGAGTCTTGGTGGTTCCAAACTTCTTCCATTTAAGAATGATGGAGGCCACTGTGTTCTTGGACCTTCAATGCTGCAGAAATGTTTTGGTACCCTTCCCCAGATCTGTGCCTCGACACAATCCTGTCTCGGAGCTCTACGGACAATTCCTTCGACCTCATGGCTTGTTTTTTGCCTTATATAGACAGGTGTGTGCTGTTCCAAGTCATGTCCAATCAATTGAATTTACCACAGGTTGACTCCAATCAAGTTGTAGGAACATCTCAAGGATGATCAATGGAAACAGGATGTACCTGAGCTCAATTTCGAGTCTCATAGCAAAGGGTCTGAATACTTATGTAAATAAGGTATTTCTGTTTTTTATGTTTAATACATTTGCAAAAATGTCTAAAAACCTGTTTTCGCTTTGTCATTATGGGGTATTGTGTGTAGATTGATGAGGATTTTTATTCATTTAATCCATTTTAGAATAAGGCTGTAACGTAACAAAATGTGGAAGAAGGGGTCTGAATACTTTCCGAATGCACTGTACAATTATCTGTAAGATCCCTGAGTCGAACAGTTAATTTCAAACACAGATTGAACTACAAAGACCTGGGAGGTTTTCCAATGCCTCGCAAAGAAGGGTACGTGTTGGTAGATGGAAGCCAGTGAATATCCCTTTTGAGCATGGTGAAGTTATTAATTAGACTTTGGATGGTGTATCAATGCACCCAGTCACTACAAAGATACAGGCGTCCTTCCTAACAGTTGCCGGAGAGGAAGGAAACCACCCAGGGATTTCACCATGATGCCAATGATGACTTTAAAACAGTTAAAGAGTTTAATGGCTGTGATAGGAGAAAACTGAGGATGGATCAACAACATTGCAGTTACTCCACAATACTAACCTAATTGACATAGTGAAAAGAAGGAAGCCTGTACAGAATACAAACATTCCAAAACATGCATCCTGTTTGCAACAAGACAGTAAAGTAATACTGCAAAAAATTTGGCAAAGCAATTGACTTTTTGTCGTAAATACAAAGTGTTATGTTTGGGGCAAATCCAATACAACACATTACTGAGTACCACTCTCCATATTTTCAAGCATAGTGGTGGCTGCATCATGTTATGGGTATGCTTGTAATCGTTAAGGATTATGGGTATGCTTGTAATCGTTAAGGACTGTGGAGTTTTTCAGGATACAAAAGAAACGGAATGGAGCTAAGCACAGGCAAAATCCTAGAGGAAAACCTGGTTCAGTCTGCTTTCCACCAGACACTGGGAGATGAATTCACCTTTCATCAGGACAATAACCTCAAACACAAGGCCAAATCTACACTGGATTTGCTTACCAAGAAAACAGTGACTGTTCTTGAGTGGCTGAGTTACCGTTTTGACTTAAATCTGCTTAAAAATCTGTGATAAGACTTAAATGGCTGTCTAGCAATGATGAACGACCAATTTGAAAGAGCTTGAATAATTTTGATAAGAATAATGGTAAAGTGTTGCACAATCCAGGTTTGGAAAGCTCTTACAGACTTACCCAGAAAGACTCACAGCTGTATCGCTGCCAAAGGTGCTTCTACAAAGTATTGACTGAGGGGTGTGAATACATATATAAATTAGATATTTCTGTATTTCATCTTCAATACATTTGCAAAAATGTCAGAAAACATGTTTTCACTTTGTCATTATGTGGTATTGTGTGTAGATTATTGAGATGTTTTATTTATTTAAACCATTTTGAATTCAGGCTGTAACACAACAAAATGTGGAAAAGTCAAGGGGTATGAATACTTTCTGAAGGCACTGTATAAGTGAATTTGTCACAATACTTTTGGGGGAACTATGTACAGAAAGTGCTGTAATTTCTAAACGGTTCACCTGATGTGGATGAAAATATATAATAATTGTATCATTTCAAATCGAAAGTGCTGGAGTACAGAATCAAAACAACAACATTTGTCCCAATAATTACAGAGGGCACTGTAATTTAATCCAGGGTATTTTAACAAACCTAAGGTGTAGTAGAAGCTCAGAGCTGTAGCAGGCTGGCTTACCCTCGTGTAACCGGTGTGAAATGGCTAGCTAGTTAGCGGTGCGCACTAGTAGCGTTTCAATCGGTGACATCACTGGCTCTGAGACCTTGAAGTAGTTGTTTCCCTTGCTCTGCAAGGGCCGCAGCTTTTGTGGAGCGACGGGTAACGGTGCTTCGAGGGTGACTGTTGTTGATGTGTGCAGAGGGTCCCTGGTTCAAGCCCAGGTAGGGGCGAGGAGAGGGACGGAAGCAACACTGTTACATTGATGCTGTTGACCCGGATCACTGGTTGCTGCGGAAAAGGCGTAGGTCAAACGGGGGGTGAGTGTAACCGGTGTGAAATGGCTAGCTAGTTAGCGGTGCGCACTAGTAGCGTTTCAATCGGTGACGTCACTGGCTCTGAGACCTTGAAGTAGTTGTTTCCCTTGCTCTGCAAGGGCCGCCGCGGCTTTTGTGGAGAGACGGGTAACGGTGCTTCAAGGGTGACTGTTGTCGATGTGTGCAGAGGGTCCCTGGTTCAAGCCCAGGTAGGGGCGAGTAGAGGGACGGAAGCAACACTGTTACACTCGGTCAAAGTCCATTGCACTGGTCTACGGCAAGGAGGAAGTAGGTGTGAATGGAGTTGTCACTTCCACCCCTGTCCCATTATTCCCCATAGAGAAGACACACACACACACACACATATACATACAACTGTCACTTCCACCTCTCCATGAGACAGGAGCTGCCAGCAGGATAAGTGGAAGCAGAGCCTGTGGGACATAGCATTACAGTGCCTAGTGGAAAGAGACTGTCTCTTGGGGTTTGTCTCTACATAGATTAATAAAAAATGTAAAAACAGTCATGAAAATGTTTTGTTGAGTGGATCTTCATGAGGAAAAATACCTCTGTTCTCTCTTTCTACCCTCTATTTTCTGTGTTTATGTCCTCCCTGCCTTCCTTATGAATTATTGATATACTTATGATAAATAAATGTACTTTGATAAGGGGGGAATGAATCGATTTTATTTGACACTTGACAGGAATATGTGCCGAATATTTACAACTTCTATTCCCTCTCCTATTTCTAATTGATCATTTTTCTTCTTTCTTTCTTTCTTTCTTTCTTTCTTTCTTTCTTTCTTTCTTTCTTTCTTTCTTTCTTTCTTTCTTTCTTTCTTTCTTTCTTTCTTTCTTTCTTTCTTTCTTTCTTTCTTTCTTTCTTTCTTTCTTTCTTTCTTTCTTTCTTTCTTTCTTTCTTTCTTTCTTTCTTTCTTTCTTTCTTTCTTTCTTTCCTCTCCTCTCCCTTTTCTTCCACCAACAGTAAACACTTCTCTGTAGAGCTGAGAGGAGAATGATTCCGTGGAGAGAGGAGCCATCAGATTGATCCCCAGGCCTTTGAGTGGCAGGCAGCAAAAGGATTCCAGTCCAGACCTGTATTTTAAACCATGGATACAAAAACAGAACAGACTAAATACTGGGAGGAAACCCCCCTCGACGTCCTGTGATCATTGTGTTGATGATATGATCCATTCCTCTCCTTTCACCCCACCTCAACAAAAAATGACCATACCAGAAGAACAACTCAAATGGCTAGGCTACGTCTAGCATGCCCCATAAGAACAGGGGCGTTGAGTCGTCTCTGCTACTCGCCACACATTCCCAACGGTCGTTACAGTCAAATGGTCATATGTATTGAATTGATATCATGTTAATTTATATTGTTTTCTTTTTCTTTGTTTTTAGTTTAGTTTTGTTTCTATTTTTTTTTATTTTTCTGGACTTTCTTCTGCCATTTTTTTATTTCCATAAACAGAATTTTTTTTGTTAGACTGTGTTTCACAAAATATGATTTTGGGCATTTTATAAGCCTACTGTATTGTTTTACAGGTTTGTTTTTTCGTTGTCAAGTATTTATTTTGACATTTCTATCACAGTATTGCTACACTTCCCATACACTCCTGCTGAATGCACCTCTCATGAGGCTCCAAGCCTCAAAACCAGATCATTGCAACACTAACTAATGTTGAGACATTGTCTATCATTTCAAAATCCTACATCATTACAATGTCTTCCAGGACCACCCAGCTTCTGGATAAATGTAAACAAATCATTTTCCAAGCATAATGAGTCATTGAGTTCTCTTAATATGAAATGAAATACCAACAGTTCAGCAGTCAAACTTTGGCACTGAATTTTAGCTCTGCTGGACATAGCCTACTAGTCTGGCTAATACCTAACTCAAAGTCATCCTGACTTCAGAGTTTGGAAAGGCTATTTTGTGCACGATGCGTCGATAATGAAGGGGATGTGCTTTTTTACTGATTGGTTCTCTTCTGTGTTTTTCTCACTCCAACACCCACATGGACAGCCATACACAGCTCTCCAATACAACTGTTGGATTTTGAAATCCAAACAAGGTGAGGTCTCAACTCCCCCCAGGAAAAAAGAGAACCAATCAAAGCTCAGCACATTAAGGAGCACATTTCTGCACAAATACTGCATTTACAATGGCCTCCTGTACAGACCAGTGTGTCACAGCTCTCCCTCACGATGAGTTACTTGAGTTGGGTCAGCAAGGCTAGTGACCTTAGGCTAATGGATTGGATTACTTAGGCCAAATAACTCACAATATCATATCATCGCCAGAATGAATTCATACTTCTGTTATTTAGTAAACGTTAATCAGAAAGGGAATTCAGGCTGCTTTGACAGCACTTTATGTATTAACAATCATTAAGACGTGAAAGTGACGTCTTCATCACAATCATCTGGCATAGGATTAATGTTTTTTTGTCTTTATGTGGATGACATGTTTTAAGATTTAAGTTACGTTTTCAACTGTTTTATTGCTCTTTTTCTGTTTCACACTTGGCTGTTTTTAAGTTAAAGTTGGTGTGTTTGTATGTCTGCGTGCGTGCGTGAGTGTCAGAACTTGTAAAATACTGATCATTCTATCATGATGTGCATTGGCCAGTTGTAATCAGTTGCTGTTGTTAATGTCATCAAGAGACCATAGCAGCAATATTTTCTACAGTGCAGTAGTCTTAAAGTTACTTTTAATTGCCTTATATAGAAATTAAAACGTATTATTTTGATTAGATTTTTCATTGTAGTGCTGTTGTATTTATTACTTTCAAGTCATTTGTTCAATACCGTAGTTGTGCTCCTGAGAATGTGTATATAGAATTATAAATACAAATATAAAAATATATAAATATATTTTCAATTTGAATTGGAGAATATTATTTTTTGTTGATTTAATTTTTTGCTGCCGGCAAGAAAAGATTAAGAGCTACACATGATTTACTGTACCATATTCTTCAATGAGTTGACAAAATGCAGCTCTATTTATGGTGTATAAATCTCTGCTGTCTCTTTGTATGATATCCGTAACTGAAGAGTTTTACTGTACATGCAAATCAGTAAGGGTTCTTCCCGACAGTTTAGCTGTATTTGTGTATGTGTTTTCAAATTGCTGTGTGCCCTCACTTAGGGAGAGTCCTTTACAGAGACCGCATGATTTAAAAATGAATATGCATATCAGAAATATGTACAGTGCATTTGGAAAGTATTCAGACCCCTTGACTTTTTCCACATTTTGTTGCGTTACAACCTTATTCTAAAATTGATTAAATTGTTTTTTTCCCTCATCAATCTACACACAATACCCCATAATGACAAAGCAAAAACTGGTTTTTAGACATTTTTGCAAATGTATAAAAGAAAATACTTATATGACATTTACAGTGGGGGAAAAAAGTATTTAGTCAGCCACCAATTGTGCAAGTTCTCCCACTTAAAAAGATGAGAGAGGCCTGTAATTTTCATCATAGGTACACGTCAACTATGACAGACAAATTGAGATTTTTTTTCTCCAGAAAATCACATTGTAGGATTTTTAATGAATTTATTGGCAAATTATGGTGGAAAATAAGTATTTGGTCACCTACAAACAAGCAAGATTTCTGGCTCTCACAGACCTGTAACTTCTTCTTTAAGAGGCTCCTCTGTCCTCCACTCGTTACCTGTATTAATGGCACCTGTTTGAACTTGTTATCAGTATAAAAGACACCTGTCCACAACCTCAAACAGTCACACTCCAAACTCCACTATGGCCAAGACCAAAGAGCTGTCAAAGGACACCAGAAACAAAATTGTAGACCTGCACCAGGCTGGGAAGACTGAATCTGCAATAGGTAAGCAGCTTGGTTTGAAGAAATCAACTGTGGGAGCAATTATTAGGAAATGGAAGACATACAAAACCACTGATAATCTCCCTCGATCTGGGGCTCCACGCAAGATCTCACCCCGTGGCGTCAAAATGATCACAAGAACGGTGAGCAAAAATCCCAGAACCACACGGGGGGACCTAGTGAATGACCTGCAGAGAGCTGGGACCAAAGTAACAAAGCCTACCATCAGTAACACACTACGCCGCCAGGGACTCAAATCCTGCAGTGCCAGACATGTCCCCCTGCTTAAGCCAGTACATGTCCAGGCCCGTCTGAAGTTTGCTAGAGTGCATTTGGATGATCCAGAAGAGGATTGGGAGAATGTCATCTGGTCAGATGAAACCAAAATATAACTTTTTGGTAAAAACTCAACTCGTCGTGTTTGGAGGACAAAGAATGCTGAGTTGCATCCAAAGAACACCATACCTACTGTGAAGCATGGGGGTGGAAACATCATGCTTTGGGGCTGTTTTTCTGCAAAGGGACCAGGACGAATGATCCGTGTAAAGGAAATAATGAATGGGGCCATGTATCGTGAGATTTTGAGTGAAAACCTCCTTCCATCAGCAAGGGCATTGAAGATGAAACGTGGCTGGGTCTTTCAGCATGACAATGATCCCAAACACACCGCCCGGGCAACGAAGGAGTGGCTTCGTAAGAAGCATTTCAAGGTCCTGGAGTGGCCTAGCCAGTCTCCAGATCTCAACCCCATAGAAAATCTTTGGAGGGAGTTCAAAGTCCGTGTTGCCCAGCGACAGCCCCAAAACATCACTGCTCTAGAGGAGATTTGCATGGAGGAATGGGCCAAAATACCAGCAACAGTGTGTGAAAACCTTGTGAAGACTTACAGAAAATGTTTGACCTGTGTCATTGCCAACAAAGGGTATATAACAAAGTATTGAGAAACTTTTGTTATTGACCAAATACTTATTTTCCACCATAATTTGCAAATAAATTCATTAAAAATCCTACAATGTGATTTTCTGGATTTTTTTTCCTCATTTTGTCTGTCATAGTTGACGTGTACCTATGATGAAAATTACAGGCCTCTCTCATCTTTTTAAGTGGGAGAACTTGCACAAATGGTGTCTGACAATACTTTTTTTCCCCACTGTACATAATTATTCAGACCCTTTACTCAGTACCAGGGGCGGTGTGTTCAATAGGGCGATATGGGCGACGCACTGCCAAACGGGAAAAGGAAGGGATTTTTTTTCTAATCAATTATATCACGGCAACAGTAGTTATCAGTGTTGTAATCTAGACGTCTGATCTGCCACAGTGCCACTAAATGTCCAATCAGGCTAAAGTCGTGCTTCAAATGGCCCCCCCCCCCTTTTGGGGCGATTTCAGTCAGGTTGAAAATCGCCCAGAAGTCTGTCATAGACTCCCATGTAAAATCTATTTTTTTCAAATATCAGAGCTTTCAATACAATCTCTATGGGTTTCTGAGGGCTTGCACTTACGCGCTTTCGTCATACGTAACGTAACCATGAACGTAACTAAGAAAAGAGCGGGTAGCAGCGTCAATCAATTCACTATTACTGTCAAAATGGCTAGGCTTCAGTGCAACTCGATTGTGTCTTTGAAAGAAGTTCCTTTTGTCGGCGAACAAATGAAGATAAATTGGCAACGAAACAATTAGGACCTCCCAGACCAAATTTAATAATTCAACAGGTTTCTACTAAAGGGGGGAAGTCCTACACCCGAGGATTTTCCAAAAATTGGTACGAACGAAAAACCTGGCTAGCAGGCTGCGATGTAGCTAATGCAGTCTTCTGCTACCCCCCTGCTTACTCTTTCACCCTGAAGGCGGCACGGCAGACAGCACCGCTTGGACAGCGACTGGTGTGTAACGGACATGCACCATCTTTCAGGAAAGATTAAGAAACATGAGCTGTCAAAGACCCACATGGATAGCTGTTTGAGATTGTCTGCTTTGGGGAGAGTGAACATTCCCACTCAACTGGATGAGGGATACAGGCTAGCTGTCCGCCGCCACAACGATGAGGTTAGTGTTGATAATCACAAGTTTACTGGAGAACTGAAACTGACAAGGCTGACAAGATAGGACCCTTTTGTCCATTGTTATTGGATAGGAACAGAACTTATAACCAGCTCCTGACCTAAATAGATCTTAGCACAACATTTTACTCAACATATCATATTCCATATTCACTATAACAAATATATTTACTACGACATTAGCAAGAACCGCCACATCCTCAGCCGGCTAATCCAGTGTGTGAAGTTTTGCGGAGTGTTTGAGTTAGCTTTGCGAGGCAAAGATGAAACTGAGGGCTCCACCAACCCTGGTAAGCCAACACTTTTGAGATCAGTCAATAAATGCTTCTGGTATTGACTTATATGCTGCCCCTGTCTTCATGTTGTTGCTGGACATATCTTTTTTAAAATGTGTGTAGGTCACCTAAATCATCAGAAAAATTGCCCCCCCTGAGAATTTTTTCAGGAGCCGCCACTGCTCAGTACTTTGTTGAAGCACCTTTGTCAGCGATTACAGCCTCAAGTCTTCTTGGGTATGACGCTACAAGCTTGGCACACCTGTATTTGTGGAGTTTCTCCCATTCTTCTCTACAGATCCTTTCAAGCTCTTGTCAGGTTGGATGAGCATCGTTGCTGCACAGCTATTTTCAGGTCTCTTCAGAGATGTTAGATCGGGTTCAAGTCCGGGCTCTGGCTGGGCCACTCAAGGACATTCAGAGACTTGTCCCGAAGCCACTCCTGCGTTGTCTTGGCTGTGTGCTTAGGATTGTTGTCCTGTTGGAAGGTGAACCTTCGGCCCAGTTTGAGGGCCTGAGCGCTCTGGAGCAGGTTTTCATCAAGGGCTCTCTGTACTTTGCTCCGTTCATCTTTCCCTCAACCTGACTAGTCTCCCAGTCCCTGCCGCTGAAAAACATCCCCACAGCATGATGCTGCCACCACCATGCTTCACCGTAGGGATGGTGCCAGGTTTCCTCCAGATGTGATGCTTGGGGACCTTCAATGCTGCAGAAATGTTTTGCTACCCTTCCCCAGATCTGTGCCTCGACACAATCCTGTCTCGGAGCTCTACGGACAATTCCTTCGACCTCATGGCTTGGTTTTTGCTCTGACATGCACTGTCAACTGCGGGATCTTATATAGACAGGTGGGTGCCTTTCCAAATCATGTCCAATCATTTGAATTTACCACAGGTGGACTCCAATCAAGTTGTAGAAACATCTCAAGGATGATCAATGAAAACAGTATGCACCTGAGCTCAATTTTGAGTCTCATAGCAAAGGGTCTGAATACTTATGTAAATAAGCTATTTTTTTATTTTATTACATTTGCTAAAATTTCTAAAAACCTGTTTTTGCTTTGTCATTATGGGGTATTGTGTGTAGATTGATGAGGAAAATCATTCATTTAATCCATTTTAGAATAAGGCTGTAACGTAACAAAATGTGGAAAAAGTCAAGGGGTCTGAATACTTTCCGAATGCACCGTATAGCTGTGTATATTAATCTATTTATACATGAGGGTAAATAGATGTGTGTGTGTGTGTGTTTGTGTGTGTGTGTGTGTTTGGACTCTTATGATCAGAATGAATACACAATAAAGCAGTTCTATGTCTATGAAATAGTGTATTTGCCCATGTTTCCAAAGTTGTGTGTGTCTGTGTAATTCCATGTCTATATAGCTGATGTTGGCAAGCAGGGAATTCCCTCCATGTAAATCTCATGTGCTACTGTTCAGCGTATGCTGTGAAAAACAATCTTCATTGTGATGTGCTTGATTTTTGTGTGGCCTTTTCCCCTTAGCCTGCAATAAAGTGCACAGAATATACATTTTAAGAGAAGCATATTGACCTGCTTAGTATAGAATTCAATCTTTTCAACTGGTGATAATATCAACATGATGTTCAAGGCACAGTACTCAAGAATATCTTCGAATTATGACATCTTATCTGAAGCAATACTGGTGAATGAGGGCGGTAAAGAACATTTTTCATAACAACACTCAGGAAAATGTTACTGTAATTGGTCCTCATCACTACAGTAAAGTTGAGTCACTTGTCAACTGAGCTGATTATTATGCTAAGCCACAAATGTTCATTACTAGACTGGTGTTTACACTTTTAAGTAGTAAGCCTACAGCTATAACACAATACAATGGAACAGTAGGAAAGTGTTTAAATATGTTATGCAATCATGGTTTTATGTCAAAATTATGAGGTTCTTCTGAAATATTTTGACGTATTGGTCCTTAATTTCTCTGTTCTAATGAAATGTAACACATGTTCTCAAAAGCTGTTTGCATCGTTACCTGCCCATATTGTGGCTAAATCATCTTTACTTTGATTGTCTTTTTCAATTGAATTTTCTCATTGGTATGTTGCTTGAATGTTTTACATAAGAGAAAATATGCCGCTTGCAACGCCAGGATGTGGGTTCGATTCCAACGGGGGACCAGTATGAAAATGTATGCATTTACTACTGTAAATCGCTCTGGATAAGAGCGTCTGCTAAATGACTAAAATGTTACCAAAATAAACTGTCAAAGCGCTGGGATGATTCAATTGTATGTCCTTCTCTTAATTTCTATGTCAATAAAAAGTTGCGGGAAAAAAAATAAAGTTAAAAATAAAATAAAAATATAAATAAAACCAACATTTGTCTATTTCTGTCAGTGAGGCGTTGATCGTGATCAAAGAGCCAGAGCCAGAGTGATCGAATGGAGTGCTCGAATCATACGTCAGGTTTCCTTGGAGAACAACATAGCTACGTTTTGAAAAGTAAGTTAGCTAGCTAGCTAATGATATTTTAGGATTCTTAGGACTAGCGCATTTAAAAATGTAATGTAATCTAGCACATCCATAATTTGTCTAAAAATGTCTAAAAATGACAATTAGAAGTCTCCTATTTTAATCTATAGCTAGAGTGAGGGTATTGACATGACGATGGACAACGGAGACTTCACTAAAACTCTCCCCACATGGAGGTTTGTTGTCCTTTCATCAAAACTTTGTTAATTAGCTAATATTTTTCTTTTACATATCTTATTTAACTGTGTCTGGTTTGTTCTAGGGTCTTGGAGACAAAATGTCAAATGCAGGCAATAGTAGAAGCTCAAGTCCAGCATCTGGAGTTCTTAGTGCTGAGGGAAATCAACCCAGTGGTAAGACAAACATTGTCTTGATTTGGGCCTTTCTTTTGGTTCACCAAATTCCTATTTTTCTTTTTTATAAAATGTTAAAAGGTGTAAGTCACTCTTTTATTTTCTAGAATGCTACAGTGTTATAATAAGACAGCTTCATCAAATCAAATCAAATCAAATTTTATTGGTCACATGCGCCGAATACAACAGGTGCAGACATTACAGTGAAATGCTTACTTACAGCCCTTAACCAACAGTGCATTTATTTTAAACAAAAAAAGTAAGAATAAAACAACAACAAAAAAGTGTTGAGAAAAAAAGAGCAGAAGTAAAAATAAAGTGACAGTAGGGAGGCTATATATACAATAGAATAAAGTGACAGTAGGGAGGCTATATATACAGGGGGGTACCGTTGCATAGTCAATGTGCGGGGGCACCGACTAGTTGAGGTAGTTGAGGTAATATGTACATGTGGGTAGAGTTAAAGTGACTATGCATAAATACTTAACAGAGTAGCAGCAGCGTAAAAAGTATGGGGTGGGGGGGCAGTGCAAATAGTCCGGGTAGCCATGATTAGCTGTTCAGGAGTCTTATGGCTTGGGGGTAGAAGCTGTTGAGAAGTCTTTTGGACCTAGACTTGGCACTCCGGTACCGCTTGCCGTGCGGTAGCAGAGAGAACAGTCTATGACTAGGGTGACTGGAGTCTTTGACAATTTTGAGGGCCTTCCTCTGACACCGCCTGGTATAGAGGTCCTGGATGGCAGGGAGCTTTGCCCCTGTGATGTACTGGGCCGTACGCACTACCCTCTGTAGTGCCTTGCGGTCAGAGGCCAAGCAGTTGCCATACCAGGCGGTGATGCAACCAGTCAGGATGCTCTCGATGGTGCAGCTGTAGAATTTTTTGAGGATCTGAGGACCCATGCCAAATCTTTTTAGTCTCCTGAGGGGGAATAGGCTTTGTCGTGCCCTCTTCACGACTGTCTTGGTGTGTTTGGACCATGATAGTTCGTTGGTGATGTGGACACCAAGGAACTTGAAGCTCTCAACCTGTTCCACTACAGCCCCGTCGATGAGAATGGGGGGCGTGCTCAGTCCTCTTTTTTTTCCTGTAGTCCACAATCATCTCCTTTGTCTTGGTCACGTTGAGGGAGAGGTTGTTGTCCTGGCACCACACGGCCAGATCTCTGACCTCCTCCCTATAGGCTGTCTCATCGTTGTCGGTGATCAGGCCTACCACTGTTGTGTCGTCGGCAAACTTAATGATGGTGTTGGAGTCGTGCCTGGCCATGCAGTCATGGGTGAACAGAGAGTACAGGAGGGGACTGAGCACGCACCCCTGAGGGGCCCCCGTGTTGAGGATCAGTGTGGCAGATGTGTTGTTACCTACCCTTACCACCTGGGGGCGGCCCGTCAGGAAGTCCAGGATCCAGTTGCAGAGGGAGGTGTTTAGTCCCAGGATCCTTAGCTTAGTGATGAGCTTTGAGGGCACTATGGTGTTGAATGCTGAGCTGTAGTCAATGAATAGCATTCTCACGTAGGTGTTCCTCTTGTCCAGGTGGGAAAGGGCAGTGTGGAGTGCGATAGAGATTGCATCATCTGTGGATCTGTTGGGGCGGTATGCAAATTGGAGTGGGTCTAGGGTTTCTGGGATTATGCTGTTGATGTGAGCCATGACCAGTCTACAGTGGGGAGAACAAGTATTTGATACACTGCCGATTTTGCAGGTTTTCCTACTTACAAAGCATGTAGAGGTCTGTAATTTTTATCATAGGTACACTTCAACTGTGAGAGACGGAATCTAAAACAAAAATCCTGAAAATCACATTGTATGATTTTTAAGTAATTAATTTGCATTTTATTGCATGACATAAGTATTTGATCACCTACCAACCAGTAAGAATTACGGCTCTCACAGACCTGTTAGTTGTTCTTTAAGAAGCCCTCCTGTTCTCCACTCATTACCTGTATTAACTGCACCTGTTTGAACTCGTTACCTGTATAAAAGACACCTGTCCACACACTCAATCAAACAGACTCAATGGCCAAGACCAGAGAGCTGTGTAAGGACATCAGGGATAAAATTGTAGACCTGCACAAGGCTGGGATGGGCTACAGGACAATAAGCAAGCAGCTTGGTGAGAAGGCAACAACTGTTGGCGCAATTATTAGAAAATGGAAGAAGTTCAAGATGACGGTCAATCACCCTCGGTCTGGGGCTCCATGCAAGATCTCACCTCGTGGGGCATTAATGATCATGAGGAAGGTGAGGGATCAGCCCAGAACTACACGGCAGGACCTGGTCAATGACCTGAAGAGAGCTGGGACCACAGTCTCAAAGAAAACCATTAGTAACACACTACGCCGTCATGGATTAAAATCCTGCAGCGCACGCAAGGTCCCCCTGCTCAAACCAGCGCATGTCCAGGCCCGTCTGAAGTTTGCCAATGACCATCTGGATGATCCAGAGGAGGAATGGGAGAAGGTCATGTGGTCTGATGAGACAAAAATAGAGCTTTTTGGTCTAAACTCCACTCGCCGTGTTTGGAGGAAGAAGAAGGATGAGTACAACCCCAAGAACACCATCCCAACCGTGAAGCATGGAGGTGGAAACATCATTCTTTGGGGATGCTTTTCTGCAAAGGGGACAGGACGACTGCACCGTATTGAGGGGAGGATGGATGGGGCCATGTATCGCGAGATCTTGGCCAACAACCTCCTTCCCTCAGTAAGAGCATAGAAGATGGGTCGTGGCTGGGTCTTCCAGCATGACAACGACCCGGAACACACAGCCAGGGCAACTAAGGAGTGGCTCCGTAAGAAGCATCTCAAGGTCCTGGAGTGGCCTAGCCAGTCTCCAGACCTGAACCCAATAGAAAATCTTTGGAGGGAGCTGAAAGTCTGTATTGCCCAGCGACAGCCCTGAAACCTGAATGATCTGGAGAAGGTCTGTATGGAGGAGTGGGCCAAAATCCCTGCTGCAGTGTGTGCAAACCTGGTCAAAACCTACAGGAAACGTATGATCTCTGTAATTGCAAACAAAGGTTTCTGTACCAAATATTAAGTTCTGCTTTTCTGATGTATCAAATACTTACGTCATGCAATAAAATGCAAATGAATTACTTAAAAATCATACAATGTGATTTTCGGGATTTTTGTTTTAGATTCCGTCTCACAGTTGAAGTGTACCTATGATAAAAAATTACAGACCTCTACATGCTTTGTAAGTAGGAAAAGCTGCAAAATTGGCAGTGTATCAAATAGTTGTTCTCCCCACTGTAGGTCCAAAATGTCCTACAAAGAAGTTGAGGCCATGGTCCAAGCTCACATGAAGGTACAGTATGATAATGATTGATGATGCATAGTAGCAAATCACTGTTTTACATGTTTTTATGGTTTTCTTTTAGTATCCAGTAATTGGCCATGGCTCTGTGATCTGCTGTGGGAATATCTATCTGTCTGAAAAACAAAAGCGTTTTATGTTCTCAGCCTATTTTGGATCAAATTCGTTCAGATGCATGTCAATTGGTAACTAAGTCATCAGCATTGGAGGATAGCTGTCACAGGAAAGACCAACAGGACAAACACATTCTCTTACATACCCCCTCCCTCAAATGGTTCCTTTTGAAATTAGCCTTTACCAAAAAAGAAAATGTGTGTGGAATTTTAATTGTTAGACATAAAAGACACACAAAAAAACACCAGGAAATCAGCTCCAAGTGATTTTAATTTAAGAAATCTGTTCTTAAGTATTCCCACGCATAATAGAGAGACATGACGTGATCATGTACAAATGTAAGCAAGGTTTGAAAGGATTATGTTTTAGTCAAACATTATATCTGTTGGGCTTCTTGCGGTCAATTTGCGGTCTACAAATTATTTGTAATTATGTTCCGGCCCCCGACTATCCACTCAACAAAAAAATTGGACTGCGGCTGAATCTAGTTGATGATCGCTGCTATAGGATAATATTCATAGTCATGTGTGACCATCCTGCATTTATCCTCTGTGCTGTGTTTGACTGAAGGATTACGTGCAGAGCTACCTGATCTCATCCGACCGTACACTCCTACTCTCTGAGAACGATGCCATAAAATTGGAGCTCAGAAATGCCAAGAGTCGACATGAGACTGTGATCAAGAGCCTCCACCTGTCCCTCCATTCTGCTGAGCAGGAGAACAAGAGCTCCAAGCTCACATTCCAGCAGAACCTCTGTCTGAGGACAAGGTACACTCCATGGAGCAGAAACTCAAGGAGTTTGAGGGACAGGTCCTGTCTTTGCAGCACAATCTCATGGGCTCCAATGAGAGAACTCAGTGTGCAGAAAATCCTATGGGTCTCCGACAAGAGGCTCCAGTCCCTTCAGCAAGACCTGGAGGAGTCTGAGAAGAGAGGCCAAAGTCTGCAGAAAATCCTTGGGGACTCCCAAGAGAGGACCCAGTCTCTGCAACAGAACCTGGCTTCCTTTGAGAAGAACATCCAGACCCTCAGCTAGAACCTTAGCGCTTCAGAAAAGAAGGTTGAGTTCCTTCAGCACAATAACTGGAAGTCTGAGGAAAAGGTCTCTCTCCTACAGAAGAGCCTGAAGTATTCAGAGGAGAAGGTCGTATCCCTCCAACACAACCATTGGGCCTCGGAGGAGAAAGCCCAGTCCCTGCAGCAGAGCCTCAACTCCTCAGAGGAAAATTTCCAGTCGACAAAACATTGGCTCAAGGCTACAGATGAGAAGGCCAAAGCCCTGAAGGAGGCTCTCAGATCTTCAGAGGAGAAGACCCAGTCCTTACAGGAGGCCCTGGCGGTCAGCGAGAGCCGGATCAGGGCGGCCAAGGCCCAGCAGCAGTCTCTGGAGAAATGCAAAAAGGAGCAGGAGGAGAGGATCAAGAGTTTGATGAAGACTCTCAGGGTTTCTGAGGAGAGGCACCACAGCACAGTGCAGGACCTGCAGATGGGTCTTCAGAGTGCCAGGGAGAAAGTGGAGATTCTGCAGGATGCACTGGACAAGACTGAGTCTGGGCAAGTGAAGGAGGTGGGGCAGCTTCAACAGAAACTGAACAGAGCTACAAAGAAATTGTCTTCAACAGAGCAGGAGCTGCACAGCCAGAGTGAGTGAATAATGTTGAAGATTATATTATATTGTATGAAAAACGTATGCACTCACTAACTGTAAGTCGCTCTGGATAAGAGCGTCTGCTAAATGACTAAAATGTAAAAATGTAAATATCAGATGTTTCCCTTTCACTGTATAATCCTGATTTCATATTGGCTTTGTTAGTTGTTGCCTTGAACACTCAATTACTGGAGGAGCAGTCAAAGGCAAACAAGGAGCTCGAGAGATCCATTAGATATGAGAAAGAGCTGCAAGACACTATCAACGATCTCAGGTTAACATACAGTGGGGAAAAAAAGTATTTAGTCAGCCACCAATTGTGCAAGTTCTCCCACTTAAAAAGATGAGAGAGGCCTGTAATTTTCATCATAGGTACACGTCAACTATGACAGACAAAATGAGGGAAAAAAATCCAGAAAATCACATTGTAGGATTTTTAATGAATTTATTTGCTAATTATGGTGGGAAATAAGTATTTGGTCAATAACAAAAGTTTCTCAATACTTTGTTATATACCCTTTGTTGGCAATGACACAGGTCAAACGTTTTCTGTAAGTCTTCACAAGGTTTTCACACACTGTTGCTGGTATTTTGGCCCATTCCTCCATGCAGATCTCCTCTAGAGCAGTGATGTTTTGGGGCTGTCGCTGGGCAACACGGACTTTCAACTCCCTCCAAAGATTTTCTATGGGGTTGAGATCTGGAGACTCCAGGACCTTGAAATGCTTCTTACGAAGCCACTCCTTCGTTGCCCGGGCGTTGTGTTTGGGATCATTGTCATGCTGAAAGACCCAGCCACGTTTCATCTTCAATGCCCTTGCTGATGGAAGGAGGTTTTCACTCAAAATCTCACGATACATGGCCCCATTCATTCTTTCCTTTACACGGATCAGTCGTCCTGGTCCCTTTGCAGAAAAACAGCCCCAAAGTATGATGTTTTCACTCCCATGCTTCACAGTAGGTATGGTGTTCTTTGGATGCAACTCAGCATTCTTTGTCCTCCAAACACGACGAGTTGAGTTTTTACCAAAAAGTTATATTTTGGTTTCATCTGACCATATGACATTCTCCCAATCCTCTTCTGGATGCACTCTAGCAAACTTCAGACGGGCCTGGACATGTACTGGCTTAAGCAGGGGGACACGTCTAGCACTGCAGGATTTGAGTCCCTGGCGGCGTAGTGTGTTACTGATGGTAGGCTTTGTTACTTTGGTCCCAGCTCTCTGCAGGTCATTCACTAGGTCCCCCCCGTGTGGTTCTGGGATTTTTGCTCACCGTTCTTGTGATCATTTTGACCCCACGGGGTGAGATCTTGCGTGGAGCCCCAGATCGAGGGAGATTATCAGTGGTATTGTATGTCTTCCATTTCCTAATAATTGCTCCCACAGTTGATTTCTTCAAACCAAGCTGCTTACCTATTGCAGATTCAGTCTTCCCAGCCTGGTGCAGGTCTACAATTTTGTTTCTGGTGTCCTTTGACAGCTCTTTGGTCTTGGCCATAGTGGAGTTTGGAGTGTGACTGTTTGAGGTTGTGGACAGGTGTCTTTTATACTGATAACAAGTTCAAACAGGTGCCATTAATACAGGTAACGAGTGGAGGACAGAGGAGCCTCTTAAAGAAGAAGTTACAGGTCTGTGAGAGCCAGAAATCTTGCTTGTTTGTAGGTGACCAAATACTTATTTTCCACCATAATTTGCAAATAAATTCATTAAAAATCCTACAATGTGATTTTCTGGATTTTCTTTTCTCAATTTGTCTGTCATAGTTGACGTGTACCTATGATGAAAATTACAGGCCTCTCTCATCTTTTTAAGTGGGAGAACTTGCACAATTGGTGGCTGACTAAATACTTTTTTTCCCCACTGTAAGTACACACATACACACACACACTTTCCTTTATTGATACAAATAAAAACAGATAAAAACAATGAAGATACAACAGTGACCCTAGCCAATGATTGGACGTGATATGACTCCTTTATATCCCCTCTCTCTCCACTTCGACAGAAAGAAGCTGAAAACCTAAATTGAGGAGAGGGAGTTTGACCTGAATAGCCTGAGGATGTGTCAGAAGGACCTGGCGGATGTACAGCACCACCTACAGGCAGACCTGCTGAGGTGCAGACTGGTCTGTGGCCTGGAGAAGGGACCACATCACTTCACCCCCGCATGGGTGGCCTGAAGGAGGGGTTCTTCAATTTGAAAACCAACCTGCACTCTGTCCTGGAGAAGGAGGCTGGGAGAGACGACCAGAGGAGGCAAGACTGGATGCAGACAAGACTGGATGTTAGACAAGAGCAAGGAATGGGAAAAAAAGGCAGAACACCTGGTGAGACATCCTTTTGTTTTATTGTAAATCATGTACAATTGATGACCAGTACACATTGGTATATTTTGCTTACGGCACGCTTACTCAGACAATAAATTATAACTTTCAAGGTATTGCTACTAGTCTTGTTACGCTACCTTAGTAGCAGTAGACCTACCTCATGAAGAAGCACAGCTGAGGTTTCACAAACCATAGAAGCAACAGAGCATTTCTGCATCATTATTACAATATGACTGAGTTGTTGGCTGTATGTGCCTCTTTTCTGCAGGTGGACAGTTTAGATTCTCTGCAGTGTCACCAGCTGCTGGAAGAAGGAGGGGATAAGAGGGACCAATATAGAGTAGTAGCATGGATAAGTGGAGCATCACCCTCCCCCCGTTCCCCTTCTGCTGTGACGATGCCCCAGAGGAACCTCTCTACGAGACCTGCTTCTCCATATCCCTATGGGTAATCTAATCAACATCTCGGCATAGATTTAATAATTTAGCCCAGATCTTTTATTTTCATACTCTCCCATGTTGCTGTCTCCTGGGAGAGTGGATGGAAGGTTCTGTGGTATTATGCTTTTACATTTTTGAGTGCCATGACAGTCCTGTATGTATTGTTTTGTCTTCTTTTCTTCACAGGCAATATTTAGGCCAGGAGAAGAAGCTTTGGTCTAGCGCCCCCTGTGGGTTGAAGGATTCTGAAGGCATGCAGCATTTACTAACAGTCCAAAAAAGACTGAAGAACCTCCAGTCAGGTAAAAAGCAATCACATAAAGCTATCACAAAGAGAATATTATGTAGATGTCCTTTGACCATCTTTGTAGAAAGGCCCTGTCGTCAATTCCATGTCAGTGAAAACAATGGAACTTTTTAATAGGACAACATTTCACCAAATTATAAAAGAGACCATTGAATTACAAAAATGAATATTTTACTACTTATATGGCATCATATCCTGTTGTTGTTTTGCTTTCTGCCTTTGACACAATCAAAGCTTAGAGCCTTCATTATGACAGAAGTAGGCTAATGTTTCCCCTTTCTTGTTCTGTTTTTTGTTACACCAAATGATTTGATTAATAATGTTAGACTAGCTATGAACTGAACTCTTCACTAAATTGTAAGTTATGAATTCAGTATGAATTTGTTTGTTTCTCTTAGTTGAATTCCAGAGGAATATCAAGGGTTTACTTCGGGCATCATAGCAACAGCAGCTAAAATCTTTGGGACCATTGAATTACTGTACAACATAATTGTTAAGTACCAGACAATTTGAGAATTGTTATAATAATCAGAATTATTTCATGGCAAATAAATAATTGATTCTAGTCCATTTTTGTTAGTTTGTCTTTTCAATAATAAGCTCATCTTCCTAAACCACCAAATGCAGGTATGAACAGAAATACTCACATGGTGAAAAAAAGTATTGCTTAATCCACATTTTCTAGAATGTAGACTTCATAAATACCTATGATGGATTGCGATGGGAAGCTAACAGTTTTCCTCTGATAACGGCCCTTCCTATGGCCATTGGTTAATATAAAATGGAGAAGGATATTATTTGTCAATGTATCTATCAATTAACCGAGATACACCTCTAATTGGTCAAAGCAGTTGTCCCTCAGCTCACGTGCATATTCCCTTCGGAGCCTGTTTTACTGTTGGTCTGAGCAGTGGTTGGGGACAGAGTCAAGAGGTTCTCTTTGGTAGTGAAGTTCTTTCATAAAGTGGGAAACCTTCAAAATGGGAACCCGAGACGACGAATACGACTATCTATTCAAAGGTAAGACGCGCCCTACATGTGTAGTAGTAGTCGAAGTTTACATTTACTTGTTTTCGCAGTAGTTGAAGTTGAAAGAGAGAGGAAGTCTCCCCAGCTAGCTAACGTTCACTTTAGCCAAACTAGCTAGCTGATAGCTAACAGGTTACCTAGTTGGCTATCTAATAAGCGGTTATCTGCGGCCTAATAGGTAACGTTAGCTAGCTAAACGTCTCATCACCCTTTAGTTTGGTAGCTAGCTACACTCAGACAATGTGAAAAAGTCACTAGCTACAGTTAACTAGTTTTAAACGTTTGTTAGTTTTAATATACTGGAGTGGATAGCATATGGCTAACTAATTAACTAGCTAGTTAGTAAATGTAATGTCTGACAATCAGCTGGGATGGTGTTAGCCAAAGCCACTGGCACTGTGCTAACTAGGCTAGCCATTACCACCAACTAACCAAAGAGATTAGACAGTTTATTGTACAATGCTAGCTTGGTCACCACTTGTCTGACATATTAAGAACAGTTATGACTGACAACTTATCTCTGGCCTAGATACAAAATGTTTTGTCATACAAGTAACTTTCCATAAGTATCAGCACCAGTCATCATGAGTGTCTCATAGACTAGCTACCAGGATAAACATGCTCAGTAGATTTGGGCTTCATTTAGACATTGTTGAATCTAACTGAACAAATGTACCCTGTACTAGTCACCACTCAACCCTCATCTTTTCCACTGTGAGACAACAGCGCTAATGTTTGTTTTGTTGCCAGTGGTGCTGATCGGAGACTCTGGTGTGGGGAAGAGTAACCTGCTGTCCCGTTTCACACGGAATGAGTTCAACCTGGAGAGCAAAAGCACCATTGGTGTGGAGTTTGCCACCCGCAGCATTCAGGTAGACAGCAAGACGATAAAGGCACAGATCTGGGATACAGCTGGACAGGAGCGCTACAGAGCCATCACCTCAGCGTGAGTGGAGGAGGATGCTCAATAATGTTAAGGATGCTCGTCTTCCTGTAACCTGCCCTTTACGGAACAAACGTATTTGGATAGTATTGAAACCATTCTGAGAAAATGCTTCTGTCTAAATCCCACAACCTTTGACCTCCTATTCTCCTTGCTCTGGCCCAATCAGGTACTACCGGGGGGCAGTGGGGGCTCTCCTAGTGTATGACATTGCCAAGCATCTAACCTATGAAAATGTGGAGCGCTGGCTGAAGGAGCTCAGGGATCATGCTGATAACAACATCGTCATCATGCTGGTGGGCAACAAGAGTGACCTGCGCCACCTCAGGGCAGTTCCCACAGACGAGGCTCGTGCCTTTGCAGGTAAACAACAACCACTGCAACAATAACACTGGAGGAGACAACAGCTCACTCTGGGGACAGAGATGGTTAAAAAGCCACCCATGTTTGTCTTAACTCAATCTTTTCTATTTTTCTCCCTCAGAGAAGAATACGTTATCATTTATTGAAACATCAGCTTTGGACTCCACTAATGTGGAAGAGGCGTTCAAGAACATCCTCACGGGTAAGCGACAGGATCCACTAAATAAGACTATTTACATTTAATTAGTTTCAAGTCAAATTGTGATTTCTAACACATGAATGGAATGATTGCTGTATCAAGGTAAATATTTAATCATGAGTAACTGACATTTCCTTTTTTGCACAGAAATCCACCGAATCGTATCACAAAAGCAGATAGCTGACAGATCAGCACATGACGAGTCTCCAGGCAACAATGTAGTGGACATCAGTGTCCCCCCCACCACCGATGGGCAAAAAAACAAAGTACCGTGCTGTCAAAGCCTGTGACACTCAATACCACTGCCCCACCTCCATCCCACCCCTCACTCTCTTCAGCTGCTTTTCTCCTGGGTGTTGTGCTGCTGCTGTCTCTATTCCTCCATGTGTTTTAGAAGTCTCCTAGAAACTCAGACTTTCTAGATAACATTCCTTTTTCACTTTTTTTCTCATGTTCGTTGTTTGTCTGTATGCTATCCTCTTCTAACCTCAACTTGTCTTTTACCAAGTGCTCTGATTTTTCGGCGGTCTTTTTTTGGGGTCTATTTTGTATTCAGGCTCTGATCATGTGACCCAATCCTGTAGAAGGAATGGTGAGGGATCAGTTTGTCCTGAGCTTTCGGGTCAATTCTAGATGGGATACAGCTTGTGTCAAAATTGACATCAAGTTGAAATATTTTGCATTTTAGCTAACCCGAACCCTTTTCCTAAAACCCAATTATCCTAACATGCCATGTTAGTTATCCTAACCTGCTGTGTAAATTCTCCTAATCTGCTACGAAAAGTACATTTTCACAAAAGCTGTATCCCTTCTAGATAAAACCGAGCTTCTGGTTGCCTCCTTGCTGTCCTCGGAGACCCTGTCTTGAGTGTGGCATGAAAGGAGCAAGAACAGGGACCTGGGTAGTGACAAACTTGGGCTGATATGTGTTTCAGAAAATTGTGAATTTTATTTTTTGTTAAAGTCTGAGGTTCACAGAGATACCAAAGTGTGGCTGAAATCATTTTCAACCTGAAATAATCTCATCTAAACAGTAAACTTGCAGAGAGGTACATTTGTCAAGATTGGACTTTTACCAATTGTTTCATGTGCTTTGTTTCACTGTTAGCTGCTGCCACTGTTCTCTCTGTCATTAGATTATACTTGGAACTGATCCAGTAGTCAGACTACAATTGAAAGCAAAAGTGAATATGAAACTTGTGTCCTGCTGATCATTTCAATGGAACTCGCCATGTAAAATCAACAACTAATTCTGAATGACTAACGTCTTCAAATCCCAACACTTAGCTTGGTTTTGTTTGTGGGGGGGGCTAATAAAACACTGCAATATCTAGGGTGGAGAATGCTATCATTGCTTCACTCTAGTCAAACCATGAAAGTGTCTCAAATTTGAGTTGACAGTGGAATTTAAGGAAGGATGGTTGCCTTTGTATGGTTGGCTATAATGCCTTATCTCCCCTTTCTAGTAGAATTGCCTTTTTGGCAGTGTGGTCACAAGTATGTAATTTTCTGTCACAGGTCCAACTTTTAATTCAATAAACAAATCTGTTCATCTGCCTTTTCATCAAGGAACATTGAAATGGAAATAAACCAAATTCATGTCACGTTGGCAGACATTTTCTTTGAATAAACAGAACTCTCTTCTCAAGTCTTGTAATTAAGTGCTGAAAATGTCCTGCAGAACTTCTATTGGTGTATGTATAGCATATAACATTGAATGCTTGATACAGAAATACATGTTCACATAACTGCTACCAGTAGGAAGTAGGAGAACCAATATCATCTCAAATGCAATTTGAGACTTATTTACAGATTTTGAAGAATTGAATGCACAGATGCCCAAAAAATATGAAATGTAATGGTAGACTTATGCAATATAGACTTGGTTGAACACTTTGAAGACTTTACTTCAAGATACAGTACATGCTCACCAGAAAATAGTGTTAATTAGATATTGTGCAACTTTGATGAAATGTCTGAATGTGAATCTTTTTTTCTTTATTTTTTTACTATATGCCTGATCAGCTTTAGATTAATTAATTTCAGTCAATGATTAAAAAAATGTTTTATCCATGATTTATGCACATGATGAATGATACCACACATTCAACTACTCTAATACAAGGAAGACATACTGAATTACAGCAGGTCTTTTTTAAAGGGTATTACATTCGTTTTATTAAATGTTTACGCGCAATCCACTATGTAAATATAGCAAGTCGCTTTTTGTTCGTGATGAATTAAACGTGGGAGGCCTACATTGGCATACAAAATGTGTGCTTGCTTCTGGTGTTAATGTACATTTGACAAAATAAAGGTCCCTTCCATATGGAAAAAAGTATTGTACATCAATCTGTTTTATTTCACATACAAAGGGGTGAGATATTGTATTTCTATCAGTTTTCTATATTTTACATTTTGTAGCCTAGTAATCGGGAGCAGAAAGCCAGCCAAATTGGCGAGCAAGGTAACTGTTGAGCGGAAACGCCGTCGGTGGAGGAGGGTTTCCACTAGTTACCACAGCCATAAAGTCAGAATTGTCTATATCTTAAAAATGCATAACTAAAATGTGCTTAATTTATGGTTAAGATTATGCATTCATTTAGCAGTGTGGTTAAGGTTAGGGTTAAAGTTAAGTTTAAAATCAGATTTTAAGAAAATAAATGGTAGAAATGGGCGGGGTTTATGACTTTGTGGCTGTGTGACGACCGTGGAGGAGGCTACCACAGATTTTTTTTTTTTGTATGAGGCTATTGTTGTCGTCTGTCAGCTAGACGAGAACTGGCATAGATACTTAGCTAGCTGAAAGGAATTCTCAATGAGTATTTAATATATTGACAACCACACATATCACCTGTTAAAATGAAAAAAGGAGGAACGCAGTGAGTAATACATTTTCTTCTATCGTCTCGGTCGGCTGGCTAACATAAATAGCTAACTGGGTAACATGAAGAAGCTAGCCGGCTAACTATACCCTTTTCATAGTAGAAGGCATTCGCTTAAATCAACGCCACTGCTGTGAACACATTAAATCATAATACATTGTCATTTTCATGTAGCAAGCAGTATGGTATCTAGTGTGGTCTATCTTGAGCTAGCTCGATAGGCTTAGTTAGCAAGCTACTGTAGCAAGTTAAACACAGCTGGCTGACCATTATCCAGCTGTGTCGGGGGTTTGTGTCTGTATTTGAGTGTGTTGTCGGGATTCGACACCTAGCATTATGTACCTAGCTTGCTAACTAGCTAGGTTTGCTTGTAGTAACCACATTGATTAATATATAAAATCAAAATTATCCCCCCTAATATCGTGATATTCTGCTATCTGGTTAGACACTGGTGTCTGTATTGTATTTTTGATTGTCCAATAAAAATGCAATGGTCTTCGAGCTTTTCATGTTGGCTTTGATATCAAAAATATACATTGAAATGTTTTATTTTCTCCAAAACTATCATTAGGTCATGTCAGTGCATTTCCTAGAAGTTGTAAGGCACATCCCATACAGACTGATTAATTCAGTGAGCCTATTTGGGTGAGGATATCTACAGTGCATTCGGAAAGTATTCTGACCACTTCACTTTTTCCACATTGTTACTTTACAACCTTATTCTAAAATTGATTAAATTGTTTCTTTCCTCAATCTACACACAATACCCCATAATGACAAAGCAAAGACAGGTTTAGACATTTTTGCAAATTAAATAAACTGAAATCACATTTAGATAAGTATTCAAACCCTTTACTCAGTACTTTGTTGAAGCACCTTTGGCAGCGATTACAGCCCCGGGTCTTCTTGAGTATGATGTTACAAGCTTGGCACACCTGTATTTGGGGAGTTTCTCCCATTCTTCTCTGCAGATCCTCTCAAGCACTGACAGGTTGGATGGGGAGTGTCGCTGCACAGCTATTTTCAGGTCTCTCCAGAGATGTTCGATTGGGTTCACGTCCGGGCTCTGGCTGGGCCACTCAAGGACATTCAGAGGCTTGTCCTGTTTCTCATGGTCTGAGAGTCCTTTAGGTGCCTTTTGGCAAACTCCAAGCGGGCTGTCATGTGCCTTTTACTAAGGAGTGGCTTCCGTCTGGCCACTCTACCATAAAGGCCTGATTGGTGGAGTGCTGCAGAGATGGTTGTCCTTCTGGAAGGTTCTCCCATCTCCACAGAGGAACTCTGGAGCTCTTTCAGAGTGACCATCGGGTTCTTGGTCACCTCCCTGACCAAGGCCTTTCTCCCCCGATTGCTCAGTTTGGCCGGGCGGCCAGCTCTAGGAGACTTGGTGGTTCCAAACTTCTTCCATTTAAGAATGATTGAGGCCACTGTGTTCTTGGGAACCTTCAAAATGCAGCAGACATTTTTTGACCTTATGGCATGGTTTTTGCTCTGACATGCACTGTCAACTGTGAGACTTTATATAGACAGGTGTGTGCCTTTCCAAATCATGTCCACTCAATTGAATTTAACACAAGTGGACTCCAATCAAGTTGTAGAAACATCTCCAAGGATGATCAATGGAAACAGGATGCACCTGAGCTCAATTTCGAGTCTCATAGCAAAGCTTCTTAATACTTATGTAAATAAGGTATTTCTGTTTTTCATTTTTAATACATTTGCAAAATATTTTAAAAATATTTTTTCGCTTTGTCATTATGGGGTATTGTGTGTATATTGATGAGGAAAAATATTAATTTAATCCATTTTAGAATAAGGCTGTAACGTAACAAAATGTGGAAAAGGTGAAGGGGTCTGAATACTTTCCGAATGTACTGTATGTTTGGGGTACAGAGATGAGATGACAGCTGTTTATCACTCTCTTGTGCCCTGCTGCTCATACAGAGGTTGCCCTTTAGAAGTAGCTGTGTTGTGTTTTGGCAAATTGGCTCAACTGGATTTTCAGACAAGAAGATCATTATTTTTTCCCCCATATTTAATACAATACAAATTATCAATGTTTTGAAGAAATGTTTAGATTCTATTTCATGTTGCCATCATTTAGGCCGCATACAGCTCAGTGTTCTAATGTTGGTCAAAGAAAATGATTATTATATATATGATAAACCTCACTATTTGTCTCATAATAAGTTCTGTGAAGTAACCAGTAGTGTATTGTATGAAGTGAATGAGGTCCTAACTCCATCCCATCGCTCTTCAGCCGTTGGGCCTAACTGCTCTGACCTGAGGGAGCTGAGTCTGCTCCCCCCATAATCCCTTTGACCACTGACTCTTGACCCCTGGACGGTGTAACCATGACAACGGGGGAGTGTTGCCACCTCCCGGGCTCCCTGTGCGACTGCACTGGCAACGCTGGCCTGTCCAAAAGTGTGGAGGAGTCGGATAACTGCAGAGCACAGTATGTCACCCAGGTCACAGCCAAAGATGGGCGGCTGCTCTCCACCATCATCAAACCTTTGAGCACACAGAGGTACTGTGGCTGAAAACTCCTGAAAACATTCATACTTTCAGAGCTAAGCATTTATGAGATATTCAGGGCTTTCCAACAGGTTTTTATAGTAGTCATATTTGGAACTCGTGAAAGTGTATGCAAGTATGTGTCAGAGTGTGGGTGTTCCCGGAAAGATAATGTCTCACTCTCACAGTTAGCCTCGGCATGTATGAGAATTAGCTTAGCTGTTAAGACTGTGACATGTTATCCCAAGTGGCATCCGGCAGGCTGTAGTAAGTAAACCCAGTTAGAGTACCCTGTTCAGGACCTCTCTCTTCCTCTTTCCTCCAGCGATGGGCCAATCTGCCGGATCTGCCACGAGGGGGCCAACGGCGAGGGGCTTCTGTCCCCTTGCAACTGCACAGGGACTCTGGGCACGGTGCACAAGAGCTGCCTGGAGAAGTGGCTCTCCTCCTCCAACACCAGCTACTGTGAGCTGTGCCACACAGAGTTCACCATTGAGCGCAGGCCCAAGCCCCTCACAGAGGTAACAAAGGTCAATGCCTTTAGCTTGTCTGTGCTCCTCTGCCTGCCTCTGTGTGTGTGGTTGTGCTTATGCTGTGTCAAAACACATGAGCATGATTCATTTTTTTCTCTCTTTCTGCTTGCATAGATCACTCAATGCAAAATTGTGTTTGTAGGTAGCTGCAATACTTATGTGTTGATATAGAATTTCTGGCCTTGCTCATGGGTCACCAACATGCAGCTATGTTTACTAAGTTGTGTTTTACTCATGCATATTAAATCCTGAATATGTCAACAGAAATGTAGTTAGGGAGGCATTAGGGATTTTTTGTAATTTTTTGGGGTATGTGCCATAATGTTTATGTAATGAATGATGTATAAACCCAGGAAGTTTAACCCTTGATCTACTAATGGGTATCTCAATAAACCAAACCAAACCCTGAAGAAGAAAAGCAGAGTCCTCCAGTGTCCCCTGTTTGGGCTATAGTGCATGTGCATACTCAGAGCTCATGTAGGCTCAGTACATTTTCTCTTTCTTCTCTGTCCTCTCTTCTCTTTCCACAGTGGCTGCGGGACCCGGGCCCTCGTACCGAGAAGCGCACGCTGTTCTGTGACATGGTGTGCTTCCTGTTAATCACGCCCCTGGCGGCCATCTCTGGCTGGCTGTGTCTGAGGGGAGCCCAAGACCACCTGCACTTCAACAGCAGACTGGAGGCCGTGGGCCTCATCGCCCTCACCATCGCCCTTTTCACCATCTACATCCTCTGGACTCTGGTAAGTAGGCACATATCTAGGATCAGCTGCCCTCCCCAAATCCTAACCTTAACTTTGTTTATAGCTTGGATGAACACCAATATTCTCTACTCTATCCTCTCCTCTACTCTACCCTTCTCTCCTGCAGGTATCCTTCCGCTACCACTGTCAGCTCTACTCTGAGTGGAGACGAACCCATCAGAAAGTACGCCTGCTCCTTCCCGACGCAAAGGGGCGGCATTCTACCCAGCATTCCTTGCTCTCCACCAAGCTGCTGAAAAAGACAGCAGACGAGACCATAGTTTGAGGTCAAAGGTGGGAAGGTTGAAGTTGGTGTTCTTCGTGTGCTGGAGGTTCTCAATGAAAAACCACGTCTCCAACCAGAGCCCAAGCACTTTATCTCTTTTTCTATTAAAATCATTTTTTACCTACGTGTATCATCATCGTCAGCACTTCGTTTTCCGCCCTTTTTTATTTTGTCGTGTGAGCCTCTGATGGTGTTTTTAGTGATCTGGTAAAGAAACCAGTATGTTAGAGGCCAGTGATTACCGTGCAGTATGGTGTTTCTGAAGGTTTTGAGAAGGGCAGTTGATTGGATGGGACTTCGCTGGGCACTGCAAAGGGACGACCAAGGACTCATTGGACAGATGCTCAGTGGAGACGGCTGCTGAAGCTTTAAGACCAAACTCTCTAGTGTTTAAGTGGACAATTCCCTCTTTCTCCTCCCTAATTTTCATTTCAGTCCTTCACAGCCGACTCTAAAAGTGTAGCATGGATCGTTGCCGCTGATCTAACTAAGGCGATCCATCCAGCGGTTGGTTCCCTAACCACTGAGTGTAGAAGTAAGAAGCTTAAAGCTTTGATTCCTGTTTACCAGCCACAGGCTATTAGACTGGGGGGATTATAGATGCTTATGACATTTCTACGCAAGCCAGTTGACTCCCTTCAATTCAACTCCATCTGTTTTCCCCCTTGGTGTGAGCAGGAATGTTGTTAATAAAGATGGAGATTGTGCAATAAAACACTGGACACAGTTTCCTCTCACAGTACGTGATGAGACTGCTACCAACATGCACAGTTTTGCACGCATGTACTATTACTTAAATTTTTCAGGGGAAAGTATTTGTTTTTGTTTTGTTTTACTGTGGGGGATTGTACGAGAGGTTGGTTGAGCTCCCATTGATCTAGTGTTACTAGTTAGTATGTTGAACTGGGTTTCCTCCCTAGAGTATAGAGAGGTCTCGCATACTATCAGCACTTAATGAAAACTGTCCAAATAGAGTGAGCTGATCTAGGTAGGTAGGTCACTGATGGGAGAAATCAAAACTTTATGGAAATGTATATTCCACAAACATGAAGTTCAAACTTTTTGTGGTTGATGGAAAGTAAGTCTTACCTTTCCAGAACAATGTTAGAGTAGCACAAGGTCAAGATCACTCTTCAATAGCTAGTACATTGCTCTCCTACGACGATAAACCAATGAAAGGCTTTTAAATATTGTGTGTTTTTTTGTGTAGTCATAACATTCGCTAGTAATCACATGCAGCAAGAGCATAGATTGGTTAATGGATGTTACTTCAGGTTTTGTAGCAGTTGTATTCCCTTTCTGATATGCAGGCGACCAGACTGACGTCTAGACTCAGACGTCTACAGATGCCGACTGTACCTTGACAGTAGAACCCAGTGTGTGGTGCAAGACCAGTGTAGGCATTGTTCTCACCCATCTACCACAGCTTTAAAACGCATGAGTTGACCTCTGGACAAGAGAGATATGCAAAAACACAGATGTATATGGCTGGCCATGTTATTATCATCTGTTTGGATCTTTTAATGAATATATATGGGTATTTGGTTTGAGTCCCTCTTTGCTCAGTTTTGTATGTTTTACTTTGTTCCTTGTATGGTCCTTTCGGAAGCCCCTCTGTTTTAGCCAAGCTTAATTTCTGCATATTTCTATATGTATTGTTAATCATAGTGTCGTCCATGGTTGAACGTAAAAGTATTGACCCTGAATGTTAACAGGCCTGAATAGAAGAGAGACTGAATGCAAATAGCCTCCTCAGTAGAAAGCTCAAATTATGGTCCACAGAAGCCATAAACCTAAACCTAGATTTGACGCTAATTTATTTATTTGATAATAGTATTTGTTAGAATCCCTTCATGGTGATCATACTCCTGTGTATTGCTTATTTGTATGTGCAGGTTCAACTCTTCCAGTACCTGTAGGCTTCATGCATAGGTTTGACTGAGGGTTGATCACCTGAGGGGCTTTGCAGTGGGACAGCTAAGCCGTGTAAGTGTTATGCGGCTTTCTGAAATCAACCTGAACAATTTTGATTTCCAGTCACAGTAAATGAAATGAGAAGGTCATCCTCTAAACTTGAACAGCATAGACAGACACTAGTCAGCCTAGTTCAGTGGTGTCCTGTTGGGAGACCCCTTCTAAAAATAGAAGTATCCTCCATGTTCTTTGTTGTTGTTTCTTTTGTAAATTGTCGGTTGGGACTCTAAAGGAATCCTCTTGTCTAGAAAATATATTTGTTGTTAAATAGTAATACTAGAGCTTAGTATGAGGTTATTTTCCTGTATGCCAATGTGTGTTGTGGAGTGGAACAGTGTTGAGGATCTTTCAGCATGGAGAGAGTTCTTATCTGCATTGTCAGTGATGGGCCACTGCCCTGTCACATGCTGTCTCTGATTGGTCCTTTCGCCTCCACCTGACATATTGGGAGCTATGGATAAGAGCGTCTGCTAAATGATGTAAATGTAAATCTATGGAGACTTTTCAATGTAGGGTGTAGTTACAGCAAGTGTGCAATTTGATAACTTTACTCTTACCTACAGTGAGGGAAAAAAGTATTTGATCCCCTGCTGATTTTGTACGTTTGCCCACTGACAAAGAAATGATCAGTCTATAATTTTAATGGTAGGTTTATGTGAACAGTGAGAGACAGAATAACAACAACAAAATCCAGAAAAACGCATGTCACTAATGTTATAAATTGATTTGCATTTTAATGAGGGAAATAAGTATTTGACCCCTCTGCAAAACATGACTTAGTACTTGGTGGCAAAACCCTTGTTGGCAATCACAGAGGTCAGACGTTTCTTGTAGTTGGCCACCAGGTTTGCACACATCTCAGGAGGAATTTTGTCCCACTCCTCTTTGCAGATCTTCTCCAAGTCATTACGTTTTCGAGGCTGACGTTTGGCAACTCGAACCTTCAGCTCCCTCCACAGATTTTCTATGGGATTAAGGTCTGGAGACTGGCTAGGCCACTCCAGGACCTTAACGTGCTTCTTCTTGAGCCACTCCTTTGTTGCCTTGGCCGTGTGTTTTGGGTCATTGTCATGCTGGAATACCCATCCACGACCCATTTTCAATGCCCTGACTGAGGGAAGGAGGTTCTCACCCAAGATTTGACAGTACATGGCCCCGTCCATCGTCCCTTTGATGCGGTGAAGTTGTCCTGTCCCCTTAGCAGAAAAACACCCCCAAAGCATAATGTTTCCACCTCCATGTTTGACGGTGGGGATGGTGTTCTTGGGGTCATAGGCAGCATTCCTCCTCCTCCAAACACGGCGAGTTGAGTTGATGCCAAAGAGCTCAATTTTGGTCTCATCTGACCACAACACGTTCACCCAGTTCTCCTCTGAATCATTAAGATGTTCATTGGCAAACTTCAGACGGCCCTGTATATGTGCTTTCTTGAGCAGGGGGACCTTGCGGGCGCTGCAGGATTTCAGTCCTTCATGGCGTAGTGTGTTACCAATTGTTTTCTTGGTGACAATGGTCCCAGCTGCCTTGAGATCATTGACAAGATCCTCCCGTGTAGTTCTGGGCTGATTCCTCACCGTTCTCATGATCATTGCAACTCCACGAGGTGAGATCTTGCATGGAGCCCCAGGCCGAGGGAGATTGACAGTTATTTTGTGTTTCTTCCATTTGCGAATAATCGCACCAACTGTTGTCACCTTCTCACCAAGCTGCTTGGCGATGGTCTTGTAGCCCATTCCAGCCTTGTGTAGGTCTACAATCGTGTCCCTGACATCCTTGGAGAGCTCTTTGGTCTTGGCCATGGTGGAGAGTTTGGAATGTGATTGATTGATTGCTTCTGTGGACAGGTGTCTTTTATACAGGGAACAAACTGAGATTAGGAGCACTCCCTTTAAGAGTGTGCTCCTAATCTTAGCTCGTTACTTGTATAAAAGACACCTGGGAGCCAGAAATCTTTCTGATTGATTGAGAGGGGGTCAAATACTTATTTCCCTCATTAAAATGCAAATCAATTTATAACATTTTTGACATGTGTTTTTCTGGATTTTTCTGTTCTTATTCTGTCTCTCACTGTTCAAATAAAACTACCATTAAAATTATAGAGTGATCATTTCTTTGTCAGTGGGCAAATGTAAAAAATCAGCAGGGGATCAAATACTTTTTCCCCTCACTGTATAACCTTAAAGATATGTAATGAAATCAGAAATATAATGTAGAAGCTAGTGCATATGAAGGATCATAGCAGTTTGCTCACTTGTGCAGTCTGAGAGGGCCATGATATGATGTTTTCTTTTGCTATGTGAGTCTGAGTTGCCTACAATATGCAACACTGCTCCCTTTGAAGGCAGCTCAGAGACGTACTTGCCTCATTACTCCAGTGTTCTAACCGCTAACTCAAACGGGTCCTTCTCTCCAAAGAAGCATTGATTCTTGTTTTATATATCAAATGACACTTTCACAAAACTATCATGGAAATAAATACAGGTTGGTTGTTTATATAGTCTTATAACACTGACTTTGAAAGGGATTTAAAAGCATTACTGATATTGTAAAATGTTGGATATTGCTCCTCAGATTTTGTTTTTGATTTGAAGACTCAACAAAGATTCCTGGGTATTGTCATGCTCGTATGTAGAAGGCGCAACATACCAGATTTGTAGACTTTGTTTTTGTTTAATGTTTTAATCTCGTTAATTTTGCCACTGTTTTTAACATATTGATGTGGATCATTTGTAATTTATATTCAATTATTCATTAAGGATGGAATCTGCAGTAGCTGAGGAGCGTCGCACAGCATGGTCAAAAAAACGTGTGCTCTTCTATCGCGGGTGCAATGATGTCTGTTGGGGAAAAAATTGTGTTAGTTGTTTTTGTTGTAATATCGCAAACGGACGTGGCAGTTTCACCATTAAGGATTCCAGCTTTAACATGTTTTGAAATACTATAATGTTTATGTTGTGCAGTGGAAAAAGAAAGATGTCTTCACCAAAATATGTTGGTGCTTGCAATCAGCCAAGAAAGTGTGCAAAGCAAATAAAAAATAAACATAAATCACTCCTTTTGTTTTCTTAATGATGCGGACTCTTGCATGTACTACACTGGACCCTTATTGAATGTTCTTTCAGACTTTACGATTAACTGTATCACAACACATTCAGTCAAAATTAGAATTGTTTACAAAATGTTGCTTGGCCTTTATAGTGTTTTGCACTTTTGTTTACATGGAACATGTCGAATTTGTGTGTTATCCAGTGCCTGGGTTTTCAGTCACTCATCGTTCAACAACCAATGTCACGTCTTAAATGTCAAAAAGTCTAATGTTAACTTACTGGTCACATTCTCAACTTATAAAACCCATCATCTCCATTTAAGATAAGGCTTGTTTCTAAATCCACTTAAAATAGACCACCAAAGATGAGAGGGTCATGTCATGCAATAATTCTGTTTTCCATCACTGGCCTATATTTCTCTCTTGGCTACAACGACGTAAACAACTGATGGGAGGGGGGACATTTTGAATGTAATCCCTGTGAACAGTTCCTGGACCTAAAGAATGTCTCACTCCCACTCAATGACTGTCAGATAGGCCTATATGAGGCTTAGAATAAACACTGGCATAATATTTTCCATATGCTGCTTTAGCACAACATTTGGCACCACTAGGCTAGCTCTCATGGTGTATAGTGCTGTCCTAGGTCAGAGGAACAGGGCTGGGCGTGGGGGAACGGAAACAACCTTTGTAGACCCCTGCCTCTACAACAGTCTCCATAACCCCAGAACAGGTACACAGGAGACATCTCACATTTTTTACCCACATACATCTAAGGTTGAGCTATTTGAATTCCAATACTGTATAGTGCACTGATAAGTCATATATGATATGTTAATGATGAATGAATTACTTACGTATTACTTTGTTTAAAGGAGTTAATTGAAAAGTCTTACAGTGCTTATTGAAAATAAAACAATGAAAAGGTGAGCCAAATATATTTGAATAAATACGCAATAAGGTACATTTTTGCCATGATAACTGCCTGCAAGAAAGTAAGAGCCACTTAGAAGACAAACACATACATATACCAATGTAATAATTCTGCCTTATTCATGAGTGGCTATATACACAGCATCATCTAGTGGTCATTGTTCAAATCTACTAGTCCAGCACACTCTATAGAACTTAAAATACAGGTGTAGGATCGCAATTTGATCACTCTTTTGTTGCTGAGATTTTCCTGCACCGCAGGAAACGCAGATGAGCTTGTGATTTACATAAATTCACTGAAAACCCACACTAACTCACGTCACGGTTATATTAACAGTATTGCACTTTTCATGTAGGCTACTTTAGACCAGATAATATTATTGCTGTGACAATATAAGTCAAATAAAGATCATACACCTGTACAGCTCAATCCATTTCAAAGAAAACTGCCCTGTTCCTACACTGCAGAAACCTCAACATTGAATCCATGACTGACTGACAAAGTGACAGAAAGGCTTTTTAAAGTTTCACTTCATGGCAGAAGAGCACATGTGAGTTCACAAGTAATAAAAATGATGTTTTGTATACAGACAGGGAGGGGAAAGCAAGGCGTCGCCACATATGGGAACAAAGACAGAATGGGCGGTACAGGATGAGAGAGTGATGTAGGAAGTGGAGGGGGGTTGGGTGAAGGGGGTCACAGGAGTTGTGAGGGTCACAGGCTTTGACAGCACAGTAGTTTGTTTTTTTGCCCACCGGTGGTGGGGGGGACACTGATGTCCACTACATTGTTGCCTGGAGACTCGTCATGTGCTGATCTGTCAGCTATCTGCTTTTGTGATACGATTCTGTAGATTTCTGTAGGAAAAGGAAGAGACAGTTACTGAAAAGAAAATGTATAGACTAGCTAGTTTCCAGTAATGTGAGGTGTGTCGTGGATCCCTCGTCTTACCCGTGAGGATGTTCTTGAACGCCTCTTCCACATTAGTGGAGTCCAAAGCTGATGTTTCAATAAATGATAACGTATTCTTCTCTGAGGGAGAAAAAGAGAAAAGATTGAGTTAAGACAAACATGGGTGGCTTTTTAACCATCTCTGTCCCCAGAGTGAGCTGTTGTCTCCTCCAGTGTTATTGTTGCAGTGGTTGTTGTTTACCTGCAAAGGCACGAGCCTCGTCTGTGGGAACTGCCCTGAGGTGGCGCAGGTCACTCTTGTTGCCCACCAGCATGATGACGATGTTGTTATCAGCATGATCCCTGAGCTCCTTCAGCCAGCGCTCCACATTTTCATAGGTCAGATGCTTGGCGATGTCATACACTAGGAGAGCCCCCACTGCCCCCCTGTAGTACCTGATTAGGACAGAGCAAGGAGAACAGGAAGTCAAAGGTTGTAGGACTAAGATAGAGAAGTACCTCATAACAGTTTACATGGTTCATGGCAGGTTTCAGAAGGGCGTTATGAGCACAAAGTTGTTGATTGCTTGGTACAATCCATTTCGTTGGTCCACTCACGCTGAGGTGATGGCTCTGTAGCGCTCCTGTCCAGCTGTATCCCAGATCTGGGCCTTTATCGTCTTGCTGTCTACCTGAATGCTGCGGGTGGCAAACTCCACACCGATGGTGCTTTTGCTCTCCAGGTTGAACTCATTCCGTGTGAAACGGGACAGCAGGTTACTCTTCCCCACACCAGAGTCTCCGATCAGCACCACTTGCAACAAAACACACAGACCACATTAGCACTGCAATGACAGGCTGCCATTGTATGTGCAGTGCAGTACAGTGGAAAATATGAGATCACATAACAGATCAACAGATACTACAGTAAACCAATTACACGTATACCAAGTGGATTGCTTATCATAATATATTAGGTTTGCATGTCTGGCTTTTTTTTAAAGCTTTGGAAATACAATATTTTCATTGATTGAATACTGCTGAAGACTGAGACAACAGAAAAACACTCAGAAATAAAGTGGTTATATGAGTTATATTATACAAAGTGCTGCTCTGCCTCTTCAGAGGGGGAAAATGATCTGAAATGTGTCCTTCTGGAGTCATGGTGCAGGAAGCTGAGAACCTGTTCCTGCTGGGAACCCGGAGTTGACACTTTTCAGAGGGCCTCTCTTCCTATCGTCTCCTCCAGTCATTGACCCTTGGAAATCCTCTTTGTGCTCACGCTGTCCCTTTTTCACATTTTCTGTTATCATGTTTTAAGTGTTGAGTGGCGCAGCGGTCTAAGGCACTGCATCTCAGTGCTTGAGGCGTCACTACAGACCCCCTGGTTCGATTCCAGGCTGTATCACAATCGGCCATGATTGGGAGTCCCATAGGGCGGCGCACAATTGGCCCAGCGTCGTCCGGGTTTGGCCGGTGTAGGCCGTCATTGTAAATAAGAATTTGTTCTTAACTGACTTGCCTAGTTAAATACATTTGGAATGTATTTTATAGAGACTGCTGTATACTACACTAGATTGGGTAGCGGGTGTGGTGTGCTTCTGTGGGATTGATTCTAGATAGAACTGCCAAAGGGGGTGGAATTGCAATCTACTGTAGATAGCCTGCAGAGCTCTATCATACTATCCAGGTCTGTGCCCAAACAGTTTGAGCTCCTACTTCTAAAAATCCACCTTTCCAGAAATAAGTCTCTCACTGTTGCCGCTTGCTACAGAACCCCCTCAGCCCTTGGTGACCTAAACTGGGATATGCATAACACCCCTGCCATCCTACAATCCAAACTAGATGCCCTCAATCTCACACAAATTATCAAGGAACCTACCAGGTACAACCCTAAATCCGTAAATATGGACACCCTTATAGATATCATCCTGACTAACTTACCCTCTAAATACACCTCCGCTGTCTTCAACCAGGATCTCAGCGATCACTGCCTTATTGCCTGCGTCCGTAACGGGTCCGCGGTCAAACGACCACCCCTCATCACTGTCAAATGCTCCCTAAAACACTTTAGCGAGCAGGCCTTCCTAATTGACCTGGCCCAGGTATCCTGGATGGATATCGATCTCATTCCGTCAGTAGAGGATGCCTGGTTGTTCTTTAAAAGTGCTTTCCTCTCAATCTTAAATAAGCATGCCCCATTCAAAAAATTCAGAACTAAGAACAGATATAGCCCCTGGTTCTCCTCAGACTTGACTGCCCTTGACCAGCACAAAAACATCCTGTGGCGTACTGCATTAGCATCGAATAGCCCCCGCGATATGCAACTTTTCAGGGAAGTTAGGAACCAATATACACAAGCAGTTAGGAAAGCAAAGGCTAGCTTTTTCAAACAGAAATTTGCATCCTGTAGCACTAACTCCAAAAAGTTTTGGGAAACTAAAGTCCATGGAGAATAATAGCACCTCCTTCCAGCTGCCCACTGCACTGAAGCTAGGAAACACTATCACCACCGATAAATCTACAATTATCGAGAATTTCAACAAGCATTTTGCTACGGCTGGCCATGCTTTCCACCTGGCTACCACTACCCCGGTCACCAGCTCTGCACCCTCCGCTGCAACTTGCCCATGCCCCCCCCCCCGCTTCTCCTTCACACAAATTCAGACAGCTGATGTTCTGAAAGAGCTGCAAAATCTGGACCACTACAAATCATCTGGGCTAGAAAATCTGGACCCTTTCTTTCTAAAATTAGCCGCCGAAATTGTCGCAACCCCTATTACTAGCCTGTTCAACCTCTCTTTTGTAACGTCTGAGATCCCCAGAGATTGGAAAGCTGCCGCGGTCATCCCCCTCTTCAAAGGGGGTGACACTCTAGATCCAAACTGTTACAGACCTATATCGATCCTGCCCTGCCTTTCGAACGTTTTTGAAAGCCAAGTTAACAAACAGATCACCGACCATTTCGAATCACACCGTACCTTCTCCCCTATGCAATCCGGTTTCCGAGCTGGTCATGAGTGCACCTCAGCCACGCTCAAGGTCCTAAACGATATTATAACCGCGATCGATAATAGACAGTACTGTGCAGCCGTCTTCATCGACCTGGCCAAGGCTTTCGACTCTGTCAACCACTGCATTCTTATTGGCAGACTAAATAGCCTTGGTTTCTCAAATGACTGCCTCGCCTGGTTCACCAACTACTTCAATGTGTTCAATGTCAAATCGGAGGGCCTGTTGTCTGGACCTATGGCAGTCTATGGGGGTGCCACAGGGTTCAATTCTTGGGCCGACTCTTTTCTCTGTGTATATCAATGATGTCGCGTTTGCTGCTGGTGATTCTCAGATCCACCTCTACGCAGACGACACCATTTTGTATACATCTGGCCCTTCATTGGACACTGTGTTAACAAACCTCCAAACGAGCTTCAATGCCATACAACACTCCTTCCGTAGCCTCCAACTGCTCTTAAACACAAGTAAAACTAAATGCATGCTCTTCAATCGAACGCTGCTGGCACCCGCCCACCCGACTAGAATCACTTCTCTCGACGGGTCTGACCTAGAGTATGTGGACAACTACAAATACCTAGGTGTCTGGTTAGACTGTAAACTCTCCTTCCAGAATCACATTAAGCGTCTCCAATCCAAAGTTAAATCTAGAATCGGCTTCCTATTTCGCAACAAAGCCTCCTTCACTCATGCTGCCAAACGTGCCCTCGTAAAACTGACTATCCTACCGATCCTTGACTTCGGCGATGTCATTTACAAAATAGCCTCCAACACTCTATTCAGCAAATTGGATGTAGTCTATCACAGTGCCATCCGTTTTGTCACCAAAGCCCCATATACTACCCACCACTGTGACCTGTACGCTCTTGTTGGCTGGTCCTCACTACATATTCGTCGCCAAACTCACTGGCTCCAGGCCATCTATAAATCACTTCTAGGAAAATCCCTGCCTTATCTTAGCTCATTGGTCACCATAGCAACACCCACCCGTAGTCTGCGCTCCAGCAGGTATATCGCACTGGTCATCCCCAAAGCCAACACCTCCTTTGGCCGCCATTCCTTCCAGTTCTCTGCTGCCAATGACTGAAACGAACTGCAAAAATCTCTGAAGCTGGAGACTCTTATCTCCCTCACTAACTTTAAGCATCAGTTGTCAGAGCACCTGTACACAGCCCATCTGAAATTAACCCACCCAACTACCTCATCCCCATATTGTTATTTATTTTGCTCATTTGCACCCCAGTATCTCTATTTGCACATCATCTCTTGCACATCTATCATTCCAGTGTTAATACTAATTGTAATTATTTTGCACTATGGCCTATTTATTGCCTTACCTCCATAACTTGCTACATTTGCACACACTGTATATATATTTTCTGTTGTATTTTTGACTTTATGTTTTGTTTTACCCCATATGTAACTCTGTGTTGTTGTTTTTATCGCACTGCTTTGCTTTATCTTGGCCAGGTCGCAAATGAGAACTTGTTCTCAACTGGCTTACCTGGTTAAATAAAGGTGAAAAAATAAATAAACATTGAAACACAACATCTAACAGTAGCTCATCAGTAGAGTTATAAATTGGTATCTGTAAGATTTTGACAAATGTGCTACATTGAGTGGAATAGATGATGGAATGGTCAAAGCATCAGACTATCAATAGGGTGACCCACTGGGAACTTCCTTCCTGGTCATTATCCCATCCTTATCTGATACAATTAGGACAGTCTTTTTTGGACATGTTCAGCTATTATTTATCGTAAGGTAAGTCATATTATAATGTAAACAACTGTTTATGATTGAGTATTTATACTAGGCTAATTCTGTATGAGTATTAGGTCTACCTATGAATTATTGCTGGCTAATTATAGGCTACAACTAATTTAAAATCACTATGAATGAATCATTTCAGATTTGACCCTTTGGTACACTTGGTACACTTGTGAGAAGGATCCTACTAGCTATATTAATTGTATAAAAATCGACATGTTGCTGGCTATAAACCAGCACCTTTGAGGATGATGGTATTGGTGTTATAAAGCAACCTGAGAAAACCTATGTTGTTAGCTAAGTTAGAGCTGTGCATTGCTCAACACAATGCGACAAACCTAGTATACTCAGTATTATATTTAGCAAGCCACAAGATCAGATGGAGGCCATCAATTCCTAATCTATCTGGACATTCTAAAGTGATATGTTAGAATAAAATACATTGTGGGAGCTTCTAACGGTACCCTCATAACTGACAGAATGAGACACAAATCATATGTGTTGTTGCTACCACCAAGAGGCAGCTGGTTACAGCTAGATGGGTAGAAATGGTTAACAGTTATTTTACCTTTGAACAAGAAATCGTATTCATCATCTCTGTTGCCCATGTCTTAAAAATAGTTCGATTCCGATTTAATTGCGATATATTCTTGGTCTAGAGTTTCTGAAGTTGGTTGCAGTGTTTGCGCCTTCCCTTTTTCTCTGTAACCAAATGCGCGAGACAACGCTGGTTTTTCACAGTCCCCGACTGACCGCAGGAAGACAGAATATTCCTTACTCTGCAGAAGGGGAGGAGTTCACTGGCGCCCATGTAAACTGTACGACAATATTAATGGGATTAATTACAGTATTTGTATTGTATTTGTATTGTATTAGGGATCCCCATTAGTTGCTGCCAATGCAGCAACTACTCTTCCTGGGGTCCAAACACATCAAGACATTACACATAAAACAAAATATAAAACAGTACATCATATAACATCACTACACTACTACATATCCACAACACAAAATTCACGATGCCACCATACAACAATACCACAATGTACGTGTGTGTAGAGTGTGTGTGCTAGCGCCGTGTGCATATGCGTGTGTCTCTTCACAGTCTCTTCACAGTCCACGTTGTTCCATAAGGTATATTATATGTTTTTTAAATCTGATTCTACTGCTTGCATCAGTTACCTGATGTGGAATAGAGTTCCATGTAGTCATGGCTCTATGTAGTACTGTGTGCCTCCCCTAGTCTGTTCTGGACTTGGGGATTTTGAAGAGACCTCTGGTGGCATGTCTTGTGGTGTATGCATGGGTGTCCGAGCTGTGTGCTAGTAGTTTAAACAGACAGCTAGGTGCATTCAGCTTGTCAACACTTCTTACAAAAACACGTGGTGATTAAGTCAATCTCTCCTCCACTTTGAGCCATGAGAGATTGACATGCATATAATTAATGTTAGCTCTCCATGTACATTTAAGGGCCAGCCGTGCTGCCCTGTTCTGAGCCAATTGTAATTTTCCAAAGTCCCTCTTTGTGGCACCTGACCACACGACTGAACAGTAGTCCAGGTGCGACAAAACTAGGGCCTGTAGGACCGGCCTTGTTGATAGTGTTGTTAAGAAGGCAGACTAGCGCTTTATTATGGACATACTTCTCCCCATTTTAGCTACTGTTGCATCAACATGTTTTGACCATGACAGTTTACAATACAGGGTTTCTCCAAGCAGTTGAGTCTCCTCAACTTGCACAATTTCCACAGTATTCATTACAAGATTTAGTTGAGGTTTAAGGTTTAGTGAATGATTTGTCCTATATACAATGCTTTCAGTTTTTGTAATATTTAGGACTAACTTATTCCTTGCCACCCATTCTGAAACTAACTGCAGCTCTTTGTTAAGTGTTGCAGTCATTTCAGTCACTGTAGTAGCTGACGTGTATAGTATTGAGTCATCCGCATACATAGACACTGGCTTTACTCAAAGCCAGTGGCATGTCGTTAGAAAATATTGAAAAAAGTAAGGGGCCTAGACAGCTGCCCTGGGGAATTCCTGATTCTACCTGGATTATGTTGGAGAGGCTTCCATTAAAGAACACCCCCTGTTCTGTTACATTTTAAAATGTTTAGTCAATTTGCAGATGCTCTAATCCAGAGCAATTTACAGTTAGTGAGTGCATACATTTTCATACTGGCCCCCCGTGGGAAACGAACCCACAACCCTGGCGTTGCAAGCGCCATGCTCTACCAACTGAGCTACAGGGGACTACAGGTAACTCTTTATCAACAATATAGCAGGGGTGTGAAGCCATAACACATACGTTTTTCCAGCAGCAGACTATGATCGATAATGTCAAAAACCGCACTGAAGTCTAACAAAACAGTAGTAGGCCCACAGATAGAACAATGAGATTGAGACAATGAGGTTTACTTAGAAAAATTTACCGCAGGTGGTAAAATAAATATATATATAGAGTAATAACATGTTCAACTACTTAAGACATTGGCTCTAATCTAGGTTGTGCCTTTAAATGTCGAGAAAATTAACAAATAAAAATTATTTTTTTCACTTTTCTCATTGACTTCTCAAACTCCAAACCCCAGCCTGGTCTGTTTGGTCTGTTTCGCAAGCGTTCCCGGAAGTCTCGTGATGTTGCGTCTCTGGGTTTAGAAACTCTGTTTCGTTGCCATGATTAAAACAGTGTAAACAAAATTCTAACTGAGAAACAAATGTACCAAACTGATTTATATGTTTGCAATAGACACATGTACATTTGTTTTTTGAAAATTGCACTTTGATTCTGAGTGGTCGTCGGTCGCAGAGCCAAATTCCCAGCATGCTTCACTCTCCTTGGCAACCCAGTGAATAAATAGAAACGGGTATATTCATCCGCCATTTCACTAACGTTAGCTTGTTGGCTAGTAGCGCGGCTCTCCAAAGTCATACATTAAAACCGTTATTTATTCGATACTGCGAAAGTGAAGGACCACTGCCAAATTTAGGCAATATTTTATTAGCACTGTTGAGGTATTCTACTGACCACAAGTTAATTCCGCAACAAAACAGGATTAGCGAACTGCGCAAGAAGATGTCGACCGAGGCCGCTGCTCCTGAGAAACCAGGCCAGGGGTAACGTTTTGATTATTTCATTGTCATTAATTCTTTTTTTGGCTGGCTAACTAGCTAAAGTTACCTAGTAACCTTTATTTTCATTTCCCGCTCGCCAAGGTTTCGTGAATTTAAATCTTGATTGTTTTGAGAAATTACCAGTTTAATGGAAATCTACCAGGCTAATCACTACTAACAGTTAGTTAGCTAGCTAAACAATGGATTCTGCTAGCTATGCTAGCCACAATGTGATCTGCGTGCGTGCACCACACCGCCATGAGATTAGCAAATTAGCTAGCCTGCTAATGTTACCTAACTTGTCCTCTCCCTCCATTTTTTTTGTTTAGTACGCCATCACTTGCTATTTTGGTTAACTAAACTCGTGTACTGGCCAACTATTCAAATTATTCACAAAATACGAAATAACGTTAGCTAGCTATATGATATATCGCGTGTCTGAAAATGGGAGAAAGGGAAGTTAGTTAATGTTAATACAAGTTAGCGTGTAATATGGGAGTCGTAGCCTAGTCATTAACGTTAGGCACAACTCTTGATTGGTGTAGCTTCGTCCCGTAACTAAATATGATGTATTAATTAACATTAAGCAATATTAATGGATCTGTAAACAATAAAGTAAAAGTTAGAATCGTTAATTTTAAAGGTTAATATACATGCCTAATTCGGTGCCTAACGTTAGTTGCAGGACGAAGCTAGTTAGTAAATTATAACTAGTTACAGTTCTAGTTATTTGTTGTTAGTGGACGTTTCAACCTTTGTTCACCATCAGACCGACGTATTATTGTTACTCCATCAATCACTACCCGTTCTTTGTCTCACAAGGCTCCAGGCAGCCGTTTTTTTTTTAGGTCGGGTAGCTAGCAAAGCGGTCTGATTTTTTTTTTTCTTAACGAGTTATTGTTATGTGTACTGGTAACTGTAGCAAGCTAATGTAATATGTAATTTTTTTCCAAAGGGAAATGAACGGCAAGGCCAAGCATGAACCCAATGCCAGGAAGGAGAGGCCCCAGAAGCGTGGAGGTGGTCGCTTTGAACCCTATGGAAACCCATCAAAGAGATACCGTGTGTTTGTCAGCAACATCCCATATGATGTGAAATGGCAGGCACTCAAAGATCTAATGAAAGAAAAAGGTATTGTGTTCAGAGTTAAGTTGGATCCTTTATAGATATGGAGTCCATCAAGGCTAATAAAACCTCCCATAACAGGTCATTTGCGTTGAACCACTTTACCTTGTTGACTGGATGGCAGCTGGCAAATCTGTAAAGGGCCCAGGTTGCAATTTGTAGCTGAGGTTTTTGGTATGCAGACTGGCAACTTCAAATGGGAGTGGCCTTTCCATGGATTGGCCTGTGTTCTGCTAACTCTTGGATGGTTTAGATTTCAGAACAGTTCTCTCTGTGATTTCTGCCTTCGGCTAGTCATTTTTGTAGTGCTGCGAATAGCATTATGAATTTGTACTTAACTTTGGAGTCCTTGATCTCTACAGCTATACTTGCTTGAACAATGGGAATATACAAACTAAAGGGAGGTCTTCAAATTAAGTACATGGCTTATAGTGTATGGATCATCAATTGCACTGTTGTGTTGGGTCTTGTGGTTTGTGTGTACATAGCGGAAAATGTCCGTATTGCCTTGAGACGTAATGGCTCTCAGGTGCTTACACTACGATTATTAAAGCTGGTCTTATGTTCTCTGCGTGATCATTTTCTTGGAAATTATGTCAAATTAAGAATTATTTAATGTTTAACGGGTTCTCTTTCATGTAAATTTGCAGCATGGGCCAGTTGTCCTCAACTTCTTTTTGTCTTCAATTTGAATCCTGCAACAAAGGGAACGGTGTTCTGTTTAAATGGTTGTTTACATGGCTTTGGCAAAGCTATAATATATATTAGCACTAATGTAATAAATAGCACCTGCTTTTAATCATGATAAAGCATGGGTGTTCTGAGAGATTACCAATGCCTTTCAGAAACAGTTTTTAGTGTTTGGATATAATGATTGAATGTGGCGTTAAATTGCATTCTCTTTTTTAGGTTTGTTGTTTCCGCAGATCTCCATGTTGTACCAATTACGGATGTGTGTTTGGGATTTCTTGGGGTACAGGTCTACAAAATGAAGCAGCTTTTCACGGCTGTTCTTGTTTCAGCTGAGGATTGGTTCCTGTCCATTTATGGCGCAGACTCATTTGCTGGAATTTGCCATGGTTGTCCCTCTGTTAAACACACTTGGACACTGTTGTGCCTCTCCAGGTCCAATGTATGTACAGCTTTCCAAAAGTGTCAATGTTCTTCAGACATTGGAGTTAGCAGAGTTGGTACAATTTAGTTTTTAGTGTAGTTTACATTCAAAGGTGTGTCTGAACAGTTGTATCAGTCAGGGGTTCCAAATACATTTAACAAGGAACATGGATTTTGGAAGGGTGGACTCATGGTTTCAAATGACTGCAAATTTAAAACTGTCATTCTGTCAACTTGATCCTCACTTCGAAAATGGTTCCTTTATGATAGCTCATCCGATTAGAGGTTGTTAGCTATTTGACGATTGTTCTCTTCAATCTATTGCTCTTGGTGTTTGGCGACTCTACAAGGACAGGCTAAGAAGTCATTTTAAGATCCAGTAAGAGCTTGCCTTTTGTAGACCTGTACCAGAATTGAGGTGCTGGGGGGAGGCTCTGGAGTAGCAGGCCGAGCTCACGTTCACCAACCGCTTGTCTGCTCTAAACCCCCATTGTTTTCTCGGCTTCTCTCCCTTGGTGTGTGTCGTCTGGAATCTGATTTGTAGTGGGTGAGGTAACGTACGTGGAACACTTAATGGACGGAGAAGGCAAATCGAGGGTAAGTGCAATAGACGAACCTGTGTTTGTCAGCTTGAGTTTCCTTTTCTTTCATTGTGGGGATGTTCAAACCTGGATGAGTTTTGATGAACATGTCAAGTGGGTGACACTGAACAGAAAACATGGTGCAGTCTGTGGCACTGAATGAGGTCATCTTGGTGTCTGATTGGGAATTTGGGTTTCTGTAGCCAATCCCATGTGATTGCAGTAGCTGGGAAAGTCCCTTTTTGCTGTGGACTTGTTCCTGGGACTTAATCTAAAATGGGGCCCAGCCCCAAGAGGTTGTAACATGGCTGTTACATTGATGTTGTTACATGTAGTAGATTTGAGTCCATGTAATTGTTTTTGTGGAACAGCTATTTCCTTCAAGGGAGTGCATTTTGTCTGTGGGACTTCTGCTTTTGATGTGTACAATGTTAAGGTTTTAGATTCACCAGACAACCTCTGCATTTGTTATATTGTCTGGTGACCAGCTTTTAAGCTGTCTAATAATTTTGAAAGAGTAACTGACTGTTCAAGGCTAAGGCCATACAAGTGAGTAGCGTGTGTTTGGCCTTGTTATTGAATATGCATGAAGGTCATTTGATGTCTTTCATAAGAGTAATTCAGCCCCCTGAATACCAGTGTTCTCTACAGTGCAACAGCTGATTACTAACTTGAATGTTGTTTTTCTACTTCAATGATGCTGTTGTACGGTCTTCAATCAACAAAGGGTTGCGCGTAAGTATTTATCATTCCGTTTTCATTCTAATAGGTGTCTCAGCGTTATTCTAAGTTCCTGGTGTTCATCAAAGTATTTGTCTCAACAGGGTTGTTGAGTTCAGGACTGAGGAACTGATGAAGAAGGCTGTAGAGAAGGTCAACAAGCACAACCTGAATGGGCGGCCCCTAAAGGTCAAAGAGGTGAGCAGTCTTTAAAAAAAAAAAAAAAAGATGCTGCTGGCACTTGTTGCCACCAGAAGAACAAAAATCTATCACTAAACCTTTATTTCCTATTTAGTCATGTTGCCCATGTCTCTCTCTTCCTCTCTCCAGGACCCAGATGGTGTGATTGCGCAGAGGGACGCCCACAGGTCCCAGGGTGGTGGTGGAGGAGGTGGTGGACCACCCGGTGGCCATGGTGGAATGAACATGGGAATGGATCGCATGAACATGGAGCGAATGAACATGGACCGCATGGGCCCAGGACCGGGCGCCCCACCCATGGTCAACATTCCCCCCAGCCTCATGAACAACTCCAACATCCCCAATGAGATCATCCACGGACTGCAGGCTGGCAAGATCGGAAGCACCGTCTTCGTAGCTAATGTAAGTCGGAGATTGTAGTCCAGTATGCCTAATATACATTGTTTTTGATATCATTTCATATGATATGTTATTGCAAGTATTTTAATCAAGTAACTGCCATGTTTTGTGTTTCCAGCTGGACTACAAGGTTGGCTGGAAGAAGCTGAAGGAGGTGTTTGGCATGGCAGGAGTGGTGGTGCGTACTGACATCCTGGAGGACAAAGATGGGAATAGCAGGGGCATGGGCACCGTCACCTTTGACATGCCTATTGAAGCTGTCCAAGCCGTCAGTATGTTCAACGGTCAACTGCTGTTCAACCGGGTCATGCATGTCAAACTGGTAAGCAACATATTACAGAGATTGTGCACACACTAAAATGTATAAATGTTATAATCTTTGTACACATTTTGAATATATTTTAAGCAATGCTTGTTGGGTATTTCAGGATGAGAAGTCCTTGCCAAAAGGAGACTTTGCACCACCTGAGAGACCCCCAGCACTACCCCGTACGTACAATGTCCCCCCCGCTAACTCCGTCCAACACACAAATATTGAGTATGTTCAAGGCTAGCTTCCACAGGATCTTCAATAGAAGGGTCGGTTGTATTTATTTCTCTCAATCATCTATTGCTTTTCCCTCAGGGGGCCTTAGTGGCATCGGGCTGGGACTTGGGCCTGGTGGCCAACCCATCGACGCCACTGCACTGAACAGAGGAGGTGGAGGAATGGGCAACATGGGACCTGGAGGTAAGGAGCTGTCTTTGTGATCCTCCTTTGCAGATAACTTTTAATTTGGCTTGGTTCAGTCACTCACTGTTCGTTTGGTTTGTAGGCATGGATGGCATGGGCTTCGGTGGTGGCATGGGTAGAATGGGAGGTATGTACTTATTGTACTGCGTCCATTGAATGGGTATAGTCTAAAATAATGTGCATGGTGCCCCCCCCCCCTTTCTTTTTTTTCTGATACACTTGAATATTGTAGATTAACTTTCTTGTTATCATTTTTTCCCAGGCATGGATAACTTCGGTGGAGGAATGAACAACATGGAGCGCTTTGGACCATCTGGAATGGGCAGGATGAATGGTAAGGAAATTAAATTCACACATTACAAATTCACATGTTTATGACACATAAACGTTTGTCTTCTAATAGTTTAATATCTTGCATTGTCAGAGATGGACCGTGGGATTGGTGGTTCTTTTGACCGGGAGTTTGCTCGAAATGAAATGGGCATGTCTCGCAATAATTTTGGCGAGTCCTTTGAAAGAGGAATGGGTTAGTACTTTTAAGGATTTGCACAATTTCTTGCTAACACGTTGAACACGCCTGATGCAGATTTCTCACAGGACCTAAAATGTCTCACTAGTCTGTTTTGTTTTTCCTCGACTTACAGGTAGCTCACTGGGCATGGACCGCATGAGCTCTGGCATGGATCGCCTGGGCGGTGGAATGGACCGTCTGGGTGGAATGGAGCGCATGGGGATGGAGAGGATGGACCGCGTGTCTGATCTGGACAGGCTAGGGGGGTCTGGCTTTGACCGGATGGGCTCCGGGCTGGACAGGCTGGGGCCCAGTATGGACAGACTTGGTTCTGGCCTGGATCGTATGAGCTCCAGCGTGGACCGCCTGGGCCCAGCTGGGTTTGACCGCCTAGGCCCGTCCAGTTTGGAACGCATGCCCGCTGGCCTGGACTTCACCTCCCCCATGGGCATGGCGGACCGCATGGAGAGGATGGGAACCAACTTTGACCGCATGGGGCCTGCCGGCATCGACCGCTTCCCGACCACCGGGCTTGACCGCATGGGCTCCACCATGGACCGCATGGGCGCTGCCGGTGTTGGAGGCCAGTTTGACCGGCCAGCTGAGATGGAGCGTGGGGGCTTTGGAGGAAATGGCTTTGGGGGAGCCGGGGCCGGAGGTCCTGGAGCCAACGCCAGGAAGGGATGTCAGATCTTCGTCAGAAATGTAAGCATCTATAGAAATAATGATCTCAAGTGTCCCGTTGGAGTGTATTCAGAAAATTGATTTTAAGACTCATCTTGAAGGTTGTATTCAATAATATAATAATATGCCATTTAGCAGACGCTTTTATCCAAAGCGACTTAGTCGTGTGCATACATTTTTACGTATGGGTGGTCCCGGGGATCGAACCCACTACCCTGGCGTTACAAGCGCCATGCTCTACCAATTGCGCTACAGAGGACCACACATTCAACAGACCATTGCAAACCTAAACTTATTGTTTTGACTCTTCTCTGTAGCTGCCCTTTGACTTCACCTGGAAAATGCTGAAGGATAACTTCAATACATGCGGTAAGAACATAATCCACTCATTTCATTAATGTAGGGACTTTATTGCACACAAGAAACTTTTGACAGAATTGAGAAGCATGCAAATGTAATGGTTTGAAGTTACATTACAATTCTCCCATTTGGTTTAAGTTCATTAGGCAATGACACCATGGAAGTATTTCTGACCCAAGATTCAATTGGACCTTCTGCTAAAATATTTACCAGCCCCAATGTGCTTTCTTCTGTAGGTATTGTCCAGTATGCTGACATCAAGATGGAGAATGGCAAGTCCAAGGGCTGTGGCGTGGTTCGCTTTGACAACCCAGAGACTGCAGAGAGAGCCTGTCGCACCATGAACGGCTACAGGCTGAATGGAAGAGAGATCGACGTCAGAATCGACAGAAACGCGTAATCGTCCACAGATCCAGTGTCATTATGGCCCTGATATTTGCCGCCCTGTACTGACCTTTCCACATATTTCTTGTTTGTTAGGCAATTGTAACTGCGCAAATGTGTACTTTTAGTTATTTCTTGTCCCTGCATAATTTTTTGGTGACCAAATTTAAATTTCTTTATATTTTACCTGTAATGCTTCACTTCATTGCCTTTGTTCTATAAGGTGTTTTGATAATAAATATCGACATTGGAATTTTTGTTTTCTGTCTTCCTTGCCACTGAAATGTACTAGCTTAGAATCCAAATGTGTGTATGCACACTACTGTTCAAAAGTTGGGTCACTTAGAAATGTCCTTGTTCTCAAAAGAAAATCAATTTCTGTCCATTTTAAAATAACATCAAATTGATCACAAATACAGTGTAGGCATTTCATGTTGTAAATGGCTATTGTAGCTGGAAATGGCTGATAAAAAAATTAATTAAAACAAATATCTACATAGGCGTACAGATGCCCATTATCAGCAACCATCAGTCCTGTGTTCCAATGGCATGTTTGCTAATCCAAGTTTAATTTTAAAAGGCTAATTGATCATTAGAAAACCCTTTTGCAATTATGTTAGCACAGCTGAAAACTGTTGTGCTGATTTAAAGAAGCAATAAAACTGGCCTTCTTGGGACTAGTTGAGTATCTGGAGCATCAGCAATTGTGGGTTCGATTACAGGCTCAAAATGGCCAGAAACAAATAACTTTCTTCTGAAACTCATCAGTCTATTCTTGTTCGGAGAAATGAAGGCTATTCTATGCGAGAAGTTGCCAAGAAACTGAAGATCTCGTACAACGCTGTGTACTACTCCCTTCACAGAACAGCGCAAACTGGCTCCGGGATGCTGACCTAGGCAGAGTTGCAAAGAAAAAGCCATATCACAGACTGGCCAATAAAAAGAAAAGATTAAGATGGGCAGTCTGAGATATGGCTTTTTCTTTGCAACTCTGCCTAGAAGGTCAGCACCCCAGAGTCGCCTCTTCACTGTTGACGTTGAGACTGGTGTTTTACTGGTACTATTTAATTAAGCTGCCAGTTGAGGACCTGTGAGGCATCTGTTTCTCAAACTAGACACTAATGTATTTGTCCTCTTGCTCAGTTGTGCACCGGGGCCTCCCACTCCTCTTTTTATTCTGGTTAGAGCCAGTTTGCGCTGTACTGTGACGGGAGTAGTACACAGCGTTGTACGAGATCTTCAGTTTCTTGGCAACTTCTCGCATGGAATATCCTTCATTTCTCAGAACAAGAATAGACTGATGAGTTTAGAAGAAAGTTATTTGTTTCTGGCCATTTTGAGCCTGTAATCAAACCCACAATTGCTGATGTTCCAGATACTCAACTAGTTTCAAGAAGGCCAGTTTTATTGCTTCTTTAATCAGCACAACCGTTTTCAGCTGTGCTGACATATTTGCAAAAGGGTTTTCTAATGATCAATTTGCCTTTTAAAATGATAAACTTGGATTAGCAAACACAACGTGCCATTGGAACACAGGACTGATGGTTGCTGATAATGGGCCTCTGTACGTCTATGTAGATATTCCATAAAAAATCTGCCGTTTCCAGCTACAATAGCCATTTACAACATTAACAATGTCTACACTGTATTTCTGATCAATTTGATGTTATTTTAATGGACCAAAAAATTATTTTCTTTCGAAAACAAGGACGTTTCTAAGTGACCCCAAACTTTTGAATGGTAGTGTATGTGTGTATATATAATATAAATACTACCACCAGTCAAAAGTTTGGACACACCTACTCATTCAAGGGTTTTTCTTTATTTTTACGTTGTAGAATAATAGTGAAGACATCAAAACTATGAAATAACACATATGGAATCATGTAGTAAACAAAGTGAAATATATTTTATATTTGAGATTCTTCAAATCGCCACCCTTTGCCTTGATGACAGCTTTGCACACGCTTGGCATTCTCTCAACCAGCTTCACCTGCGGGATCGTCTGAGACCAGCCACCCGGACAGCTGATGAAACAGGAGTATTTCTGTTCGAAATAAAGCCCTTTTGTTGGGAAAAACTAATTCTGATTGGCTGCGCCTGGCTCCCCAGTGGGTGGGCCTATGTCCTCCCAGGCCCACCCATGGCTGCGCTCCTGCCCTGTCATGTGAAATCCATAGATTAGGGCCTAATGAATTTATTTCAATTGACTTATTTCCTTATATGAACTGTAGCACAGTACAATTGTTGCATGTTGCGTTTACATTTTTGTTCTATATATATATATATATATATATATATATATAACACACATACAGTGGGGAGAACAAGTATTTGATACACTGCCGATTTTGCAGGTTTTCCTACTTACAAAGCATGTAGAGGTCTGTAATTTTTATCATAGGTACACTTCAACTGTGAGAGACGGAATCTAAAAGAAAAATCCAGAAAATCACATTGTATGATTTTTAAGTAATTAATTTGCATTTTATTGCATGACATAAGTATTTGATCAACTACCAACCAGTAAGAATTCCGGCTCTCACAGACCTGTTAGTTTTTCTTTAAGAAGCCCTCCTGTTCTCCACTCATTACCTGTATTAACTGCACCCGTTTGAACTCGTTACCTGTATAAAAGACACCTGTCCACACATTCAATCAAACAGACTCCAACCTCTCCACAATGGCCAAGACCAGAGAGCTGTGTAAGGACATCAGGGATAAAATTGTAGACCTGCAAAAGGCTGGGATGAGCTACAGGACAATAGGCAAGCAGCTTGGTAAGAAGGCAACAACTGTTGGCACAATTATTAGAAAATGGAAGAAGTTCAAGATGAGGGCTGCATGCAAGATCTCACCTCGTGGGGCATCAATGATCATGAGGAAGGTGAGTGATACGCCCAGAACTACACGGCAGGACCTGGTCAATGACCTGAAGAGAGCTGGGACCACAGTCTCAAAGAAAACCATTAGTAACACACTACGCCGTCATGGATTAAAATCCTGCAGCGCACGCAAGGTCCCCCTGCTCAAGCCAGCGCATGTCCAGGCCCGTCTGAAGTTTGCCAATGACCATCTGGATGATCCAGAGGTGGAATGGGAGAAGGTGATGTGGTCTGATGAGACAAAAATAGAGCTTTTTGGTCTAAACTCCACTCGCGGTGTTTGGAGGAAGAAGAAGGATGAGTACAACCCCAAGAACACCATCCCAACCGTGAAGCATGGAGGTGGAAACATCATTCTTTGGGGATGTTTTCTGCAAAGGGGACAGGACGACTGCACCGTATTGAGGGGAGGTTGGATGGGGCCATGTATCGCGAGATCTTGGCCAACAACCTCCTTCCCTCAGTAAGAGCATTGAAGATGGGTCGTGGCTGGGTCTTCCAGCATGACAACGACCCGAAACACATAGCCAGGGCAACTAAGGAGTGGCTCCGTAAGAAGCATCTCAAGGTCCTGGAGTGGCCTAGCCAGTCTCCAGACCTGAACCCAATAGAAAATATTTGGAGGGAGCTGAAAGTCTGTATTGCCCAGCGACAGCCCCGAAACCTGAAGGATCTGAAGAAGGTATGTATGGAGGAGTGGGCCAAAATCCCTGCTGCAGTGTGTGCAAACCTGGTCAAGACCTACAGGAAACGTATGATCTCTGTAATTGCAAACAAAGGTTTCTGTACCAAATATTAAGTTCTGCTTTTCTGATGTATCAAATACTTATGTCATGCAATAAAATGCAAATTACTTAAAAATCATACAATGTGATTTTCTGGATTTTTGTTTTAGATTCCGTCTCTCACAGTTGAAGTGTACCTATGATAAAAAATTACAGACCTCTACATGCTTTGTAAGTAGGAAAACCTGCAAAATCGGCAGTGTATATACTTTTCGGGGGGGTCTCAATTTACTGTTGAGAGTTAGAATAGTAGAATACACAAGGTGCCTCCACATCTGGCTTCTTCACCTGCAGGATTGTCTGAGGGGAGTGGGGAGGGTTGCTGAGGAGTATATCTGTCTGTAATAAAGCCCTTTTGTGGGCCTATGCCCAGTGGTGAAATCCATTAGGGCCTAGTGAATTTATTTCAATTGACTGATTTCATTATGAACTGTAACTCTGAAATTGTTGCATGTTGCATTTATATTTTTGTTCAGTATAATATGCCCCAATCAGGGGCTGTATGTTTGAGTAAGAGATGGATCCAACCTGTGTAAAAGCACAGATTCTTAAAGGTGCAATATGAAGAAATCGCACTGCTATTTCATGGTTGCTAAAATTCTAATAGTTTGCCTAATTTCAGTTTGTGACAAAACAAGCAAGTATAGTGTAGAGAATCATTGTACCATCTAAACTGCTATGAAATATATTTTCAATAACCAAAAATATTGTATTGTCAGCTGTTTTGAAGCTGGTGTACAAAACCAAAAGTAAAAGATGCAAAAACGAAAGTTAAGAATGGGATGCATAGAAATGGCGCACATGCTGTAGGACAGATCTACTGCTTCTTAGACTTGCTTTCAATGAGACAGATCTATAACTCGCATTTCTGTGTGAATTTCGTCAGGTCGCTCAAAAAGTTACATATTGCAGCTTTAGGCCAAGTCAGGAGGACAAGACCCTGCCCTCCCACAAGCTTCTCTGCCACCCTCTACCAACACAACAGTGCTAGCAGAGCAACAAGGCACTGCAGTTACTTCAGCGTCAGTTTTGTGACCATCTTAAAATTCTAGCCTCTACATCTCACGGGTTCAGAAGTTCCCTTTATCGGTAATACTCTTTAGTTTGCGGACATCTGACAGGGTGTGTGAGATTAAAGGTGCTCCACAGGATTTTGTTTGTTTTTCGCATCATCATTTCAGAAAATGTCCATAATATATCTGGTGCTAATAGTGGAATGAAATTGTTTCACAGTACTACTTAAACGCCAGTGTTGTGATTGGCTGTGATATCTGCCTATTGATTATTCCTGCCAGAGCGGCATCTGTTGGGAAAGCTGTTCTGACTTTGTGGCTGTGTTATCTAGTGGAAATCACTCATTTCCTTGTTACAAAATTTTTACACGGTTCCCTCAATTTCAGTTTATGTGAGAAAATAAGCACTAAATAGTATAGGGAATCATTGTACCATCTAAATCAGGGATGTCAAACTCATTCCATGGAGGGCCTAGTGTCTGCGGGTTTTTGGTTTTTCCTTTACATTAAGCCCTAGACAACCAGGTGAGGGGAGTTATTTACTAATTAGTGACTTTAATTCATCAATCAAGTACAACTGAGGAGCGAAGCCTGCAGACACTCGGCCCTCCGTGGAATTACTTTGACAAGTGATCTAAATTATTATAAAACAATATATTTTAAAAATTGCATGTGTAGCCTACAGGCAGGAGGTCAGAGACCAGTGTTATGGCAGGACAACAACCCATCCCTCAGTGTCAGTAAGACCAAGGAGCTGATCGTGGACTACAGCAGGGTTTCCCAAAATCAGTCCTGGGGCCCCCCCTGGGTGCACATTTTGGTATTTGCCCTAGCACTACACAGCTGATTCAAATAACCAACTCATCAAGCTTTGATTATTTAAATCAGCTGTGTAGTGCTAGGGCAAAAATCAAAACGTGCACCCAGGGGATCCCCTCGGACCGACTTTGAGAAACCCTGGACTATAGGCCAAAGAGGGGAGAGCATGACCCCATCCACATCAACAGGGCTGTTGTGGAGTGGGTTGAGAGCTTGAAGTTCCTTGGTGTCCATAAGGACTTAATATGGTCCACACACACCTGAACAGTCATGAAGAGGGCACGGCAGCGCCTCTTCCCCCTCAGGAGGCTGAAAAGATTTGGCATGGGCCCTTGGATCCTCAAAGTTATACAGCTGTACCATCGAGCGCATCTTGACTGGCTGCATCACTGCTTGGTATGGCAAATGCACTGCCCTTGACTGCAAAGCGCTACAAAGGGTGGTGCAGACAGCCCAGTACATCACTGGGGTCGAGCTCCCTGCCATCCAGGACTTCTATATCAGAGGAAGGCCCGAAAAATTGCCAAAGACTCCAGCCACACGAGCCGCAGACTGTTCGCTCTGCTATCGTCCGGCAAACGGCACTGGAGCATTGGTTCTTGGACCAACAGGCAAATTCTACCCCCAAGCCATAAGACTGCTAGCCAGACTGCTAAATAGTCAATTAATGGTACTCGAACTATCTACACTGACTCTACGCACCCTCACTAGAATATATACACACACTACATTGTAACTCCCACACACATTAACATACGCACACACATATTCACACTTTTACACTCATCATTTGCTGCTGCTACTGTTCTTTATTATTACCTGATGCCTAGTCAGTTTACCCTGACTTCTTGTACATATCTACCTTAAATACCTCATACCTCTGCACATTGATCAGGTACTGGTACTCCCTGTATATAGCTTCATTCTTGTGTATTTTATTTTAGTCCTCGTGTTACTATTTTGTTTTAAACTGCATTGTTGGGAAGGGCTCCTAAGCAAGCGTTTCACTATAAAGTCTACACCATTCAGTACATGTGACAAATTAAATTTGATTTATTTGATTTAACCACCACTTTTTTATTCAGCATAAAATGCTTCTGCTGTCAAGTCTCGCACACCCAAATACCTCTCTGCAGCTGCCACCACAACCTCAATTTTCTTCGACTTACGTTCCATCCCTGCAGTACAATTAATAACCATTGCTATAAACGCTAAAAATCCAATCTTACTGAAACATATATCACTTGTTGGCCTATCCCTCTGTACTGGTACATATCTACTACTCTCACCACTTCCCCCCCTTGACCCCTCTTCCTCTACTTTCTTCACTGCCTCCGCATATGACAACTTCTTCACTACTCTTACCCTGGAAACCTCAACCTGCCTCTCTCGCACGGGACATTTCTGATCCCCAGCCCCATGGACACCCCTACAATTAGCACATACCACTACTTTCCCCAATGCTACACATTCCTTTGTCTCATGCCCTTCTGCACACTTCTCACACCTTGGAACCTCCCTCCTACACACTGCTGCCACATGCCCATAAATTTGACACCTGTAACATCGTAATGTATTCGGCACATAAGCTTGTACAGGATAACTTATATAACTAAGTTAACTTTGTCAGGCAAAGAATCAACTTCAAAACTCAAAAGAACAGAAAATGACTATTCTGTTTCCCCACTCTCGCCACCCTGTTTGCGTCGCACCAAACGACGAGCATCACAAACACCGGGAATCTTCCCCTTCATTTGCTTAATCCGTCTGGATTACTGCAACTCGCTGTTGACTGGGCTCCCTGCCTGTGCCATTAAACCCCTACAACTCATCCAGAATGCCGCAGCCCGTCTGGTGTTCAACCTTCCCAAGTTCTCTCACATCACCCCGCTCCTCCGCACACTCCACTGGCTTCCAGTTGAAGCTTGCATCTGCTACAAGACCATAGTGCTTGCCTACGGAGCTGTGAGGGGAACGGCACCTCTGTACCTTCAGGCTCTGATCAGTCCCTACACCCAAACGAGGGCATTGCGTTCATCCACCTCTGGCCTGCTGGCCCCCTTACCTCTGCAGAAGCACAGTTCCCGCTCAGCCCAGTCAAAACTGTTCGCTGCTCTGGCACCCCAATGGTGGAACAAGCTCCCTCACGACGCCAGGACAGCGGAGTCACTCACCACCTTCCGGAGACACTTGAAACCCCACCTCTTTAAGGAATACCTGGGATAGGATAAAGTAATGATTCTACCCCCCCTTACCCCACCCCACCCCAAAAAAGAAAAAGAAAAAGAAAACATATTGTAAAGTGGTTATCCCACTGGCTATAAGGTGAATGCACCAATTTGTAAGTCGCTCTGGATAAGAGCGTCTGCTAAATGACGTAAATGTAAATGTAAAATTTGGTCAACTTTTACATTTACTGCTACCCCTGTAATCACTCCTTTCAATGGCGCCCTTTTCTTGAGAGCAAAATAATTCACAATTCTTTCCCTCATTTGTTTAACTCTGAGCGCCATCTCCCTCTAACCAACAGAAACACAAACAATTATCACTAGACCACTTCTGGTTACCCTCACCGATTCCACTATACCCAACGCTTTTTTTTCACCCATCCTGAAACCACAAATGGATATATGAACAACACGCAAAGCGTCCATGGCTAAATGTGCCACCTTCAGGCTCCTCTTCCACACCTACGTCAGAAGGTCATCATCGGAAAAGGTCACATGCAATGCAACCAAGATGGCACAGGATTAAACAGATGGGTATTCAGATAAGATTTACTTGGGTTCCAGCCCATGTGGGGGTGGAGGGGAACGAGGCAGTAGATGCAAAGGCTAAACAAGCACTTAGTAGTGGGGATGTTGATGTTGAAGTGTCAATAAGCAAGGCAGAGGCAAAAAGACTGATATATACAGTGATGGTGCAGAGATGGCAGGAGTAGTGGAATATAAATATTAAGGGAAGGCATTTATTTCAAGTACAGAGGAAAGTCGGGGAGGGGACACAGCCAGTTGAATAAGACACTAAGCGTGATAGGAAAGCATCCATCAGGAAAATGTGATTATTGTCAGGAAATAGAGACTGTGGAGCATGTATTGCTACAGTGTGGGCAGTATCAGAGGGAAAGAGAGAGGATGAGATTAAGTATGAGGGAGAAGGGGATACAGGAAATTCGTTTAAAGAGTATATTGAGTAGAACGTCATTAGATATAGTATCACATATTTTATTGTCTTTTTTAAGAGAAACTTGGTTGGCAGGTAGGATTTAGTTTATCCCTGTCTCTGGCCCACACTCCAGTACGGTAGGTGGCGGTAATGCACCATAACGTTGGATGCCAACCGCCGATAAACCCCACTGAAGAAGAAGAAGAAGAACCAAGATGGCGGCTTCCTTGTGTCTGTATTACCAGGTGAGTTATCATTAAACATATTTTTCCAAGTTGTCTTTTAACCATCAATAATTAAAGTTACTAATTATTGAAAATAGTGATGAAGCGCCTATATACTCGAAGCGTCTCCTCCACTGCAAAATTCGAACCAGACTAGCTCGCTAACTTAGCAGCAAGACTTCTCTGAATGGAATCTCATCATGTCATGTCATGTGTGTGTTTGGGCCTTGATTCATAAGAATGTAGTAGAAAATGTGCACCAAGCAATAGTTTATTGGTCTCAGTAAAATAATATGCACATTTCGAATTTGCATTATTTACACATCCGTACGTATTTCAATAGCATAGACAAATTACATGGATATCGTTTACATTTTGTGCAACAATTGAGTATGACCAGACCAGGGACGGCCTGTTCAATAGGGCGATATGGGCGACGCACTGCCAAACGGGAAAAGGAAGGGATTTTTTTTCTAATCAATTATATCACGGCAACAGTAGTTATCAGTGTTGTAATCTATACGTCTGATCTGCCACAGTGCCACACTGCCACTAAATGTCGAATCAGGCTAAAGTCGTGCTTCAAATGGCTCCACCCCCTTTTGGGGCGATTTCAGTCAGATTGAAAATCGCCCAGAACTTCTGTCATAGACTCCCATGTAAAATCTATTTTTTTCAAATTTCAGAGCCTTCAATACAATCTCAATGGGTGTCTGTGGGCTTGCACTTACGCGCTTTCGTCACATGAACGTAACTAAGAAAAGAGAGGGTAGCAGCGTCAATCAATTCACTACTACTATCAACATGGCTAGGCTTCAGTGCAACTCGGTTGTGTCTTTGAAAGAATTTCCTTTTTGTCGGCGAACAAATGAAGATAAATTGGCAACGAAACAATTAGGACCTCCCAGACCAAATTTAATAATTCAACAGGTTTCTACTAAAGGGGGGAAGTCCTACACCCGAGGATTTTCCAAAAATTGGTATGAACGAAAAACCTGGCTAGCAGGCTGCGATGTAGCTAATGCAGTTTTCTGCTACCCCTGCTTACTCATTCACCCTGAAGGCGGCACGGCAGACAGCACCGCTTGGACAGCGACTGGTGTAACCGACATGCACCATCTTTCAGAAAAGATTAAGAAACATGAGCTGTCAAAGACCCACATGGATAGCTGTTTGAGAATTTCTGCTTTGGGGAGAGTGAATATTGCCACTCAACTGGATGAGGGATACAGGCTAGCTGTCCGCCGCCACAACGATGAGGTTAGCAAGAACCGCCATATCCTCAGCCGGCTAATCCAGTGTGTGAAGTTTTGCGGCGTGTTTGAGTTAGCTTTGCGAGGCAAAGATGAAACTGAGGGCTCCACCAACCCTGGTATTTTTCTTGGACTTGTCAACTTTGTGGCACAATTAGATGAGGTGTTTGATGACCATCTTAAAAATGCTAAAGTTTTCAAGGGCACATCAAAGACCATTCAAAACGAGCTACTGGAGTGTATGCTAGCGGTCACGAGGGAACATATTGTGGAGGAGGTGAAGTCTGCGAACTTCGTAGCTATCCAAGCTAACGAGACCACGGACGTTTCTACACAGACACAGTTGGTGCTTGTGCTGAGGTACATAGATAGCAAGCACAAAGTGCAGGAGCGATTTTTTGAGTTCCTTCCCATCTCGGAATCAACCTCAGTCTCAATCGCCAGTGTACTTTTGGAGAGACTGAACGGTCTTTTTGCCGATGACGAGAAAGTCAAACTCATTGCGCAAGCTTACGATGGAGCCAGTGTGATGAGGGGAGAGAAGGCTGGTGTGCAGAAAAATGTGCGTGAGCATTTCAAGAATGCCCATTACGTGCATTGCTATGCGCATCAGCTGAATTTGATCATGCAGCAAGCTACTTCTCGCATCAAAAAAGTGAACATTTTCTTTTCCGATCTGAGCGGGATTACAACTTTTTTTCCCGGTCACCCAAACGCACCAGCATTCTTGACCAGACTGTTGCACGAAGACTGCCCAGACCTTCATCCACACGGTGGAACTTCAACAGCAGAGTCGTGAACACTGTCTACGAGAATCGAGACGACCTAATAGAATGTTTTGAAGCCATCCGGACGGGTTCATTGGGTTCATTTGACCAGGGCACAGTGAGAGAGGCATCTGGCTACGTGAGGATGCTGCATGATGAAGATTTTATTTTTTTCCTGCGGCTTTTTCACAAAATCATGCCCCACGTCGACATTCTGTACCAGAAGCTACAGAAGAAGGACATCGATGCTGTCTTTATCAAAAGTGCCCTCGACAGCTTCACAAGCAGTGTGCAGGCCATAAGGTAAGATTAAACAATATCATTCGATCTTTCTCAAAGCAGTGTTGTGTTTGAAATTACATTATTCTCATTATATATGGCCAGTGGTGTAATCTATTTTATTTTATATACTATGTGTACTGTGCAGTGGTGCTCATAAGTGTATGAACACATTCTAAAGTTGACTAAAAAGAGGAATAAAAAATAATCTTTTGGAAATTTATCTTAATGACTTAATTAAAAAAAGTTGGAAAATCCAACCTTTATGGACACCAATTTTCTTTTCTTTTTTATTCCTCTTTTTAGTCAACTTTAGCATGGGATCATAAGCTTATGAGCACCACTGTATACTGTGCTGAACATCCAGGCTATGTGAGACACAAAGGCTAACTTAAACACTAAAGACTTTATGCATCCCTGCCCATTTTAAGTGGAACTGAAGTATTTGTACTATACATCATGGATACATTGCATATACCTGTGCATCACATAGACAACAATACTGTACAAAGCCAACAAACACATTGGTCTGTTTGCCTTCAGGGACTCCTCTCAACAGCAGCTGCAAGAAGCAACAGGAGCCAAAAGACCCAGAACAGCTTTGAGAGAAGAGGAGAAGCAGAGGCTGTCTGAAGAGGTCTGCAACACCATCCTGGATCACATCAAAGAAAGGTTCTCTTTCTCTGGCCACCTTGTGAGTGCTACCTTACTGCAAGCAGACATGTTTGAAAGGTACTGCCATTCATTTCCTGATGAGGCTCTGAATGCCACTGTGAATGCATACCCCATGCTGAGCAAGGCAAAGCTCAAGACAGAACTATCTCTGATCTATGAGAATCCTGAATTCAAGGGAGGCTGTGGTGCACTGGCACTGTACCAGGTTCTCATGAGCTACAACCTCCAGGAGACGTTCTCTGAGACTGTGACTCTGTTGAACATCCTCATAACTACTCCCATGACAACAGCTGAAGCTGAGAGATGTTTCTCAACTTTGACACGAGTTAAGACATTCCTGCGAAATTCAATGGGCCAGGAACGTCTGAATGCACTGGCCATGCTTTCCATGGAGAGGGAACTAGTCCTCAGCATGCCTGATTTCAATGAGAAAGTCATTGAACGCTTTGCTGTATTGAAACAGAGAAGAGAACAGTTTCAGTACAAGTAATGTAGCCTCTCTCTCTCTTTGTCCCTCCCTCCCTGTCTCTTTAACACACACACGCCCAAATCAGTTCACAGTTGATGTTGTTTAAAATAGTTATTTTTCATTTTAAAAAAGTAAAACAAAAAAAAATATCTGTTCATGTTCATTTTTACAAATCTATACAATTGGCCAGAATATGGTTGTTCATATTTACAAATCTATACAATTGGCCAGAATATGGTTGTTCATTTTTACAAAGCCATACAGATAGCTGTGTTTACCTTTTCTAGAAATTACTTTCAAATTCTGTTTTCAAGCAAAATGTCTATCACTGTTCATTTTCACAAATCTATACAAGAGGGCAGAATATGGAAGTCTATAAAAATGTCTTATTACCAATAACTTGCATCAATGTTTTCAGTAGCCTCTATCAAAAGCTCCTGCTTGCTTGTTGTGAATTATGCTCAGGTGCACATATTTCCAATTCAACCATGAGGCAAAAAAATGTGGTAAAAGCTCTTGTTGATCCTGCAATCTGAACAAATACCAAGATGCTGTATTTTCAGCTGATATTTCATTTGTTTATGGAAATGCATATTGTTTATGCAGTGTTGAGGAATGTGAAAGAACACCCTTGATTATTTTTACTGTGATAACTTATTTTGATTTTGTAAGCCAACACTTTTGAGATCAGTCAATAAATGCTTCTGGTATTGACTTATATGCTGCCCCTGTCTTCATGTTGTTGCTGGACATATCTTTTTAAAAAATGTGTGTAGGTCACCTAAATCATCAGAAAAATTGCCCCCCCTGAGAATTTTTTCAGGAGCCGCCACTGGACCAGACAATGTGAAGTTTTTTATTTTTTACTCTGAAAACTTATTTTTGAAAATCATACAATACATAGCAACCAAAGTTAGCTCACAATTGAAACTGTCCATTTCATAAGCAAGATAGACTATGTTGTCTTTAACAGTTTTGTCATCATAATTTACATTTAAATTTTAGTCATTTAGCAGATGCTCTTATCCAGAGTGACTTACAGGAGCAATTAGGGTTAAGTGCCTTGCTTAAGGGCACATCGACAGATTTTTCATCTAGTCAGCTCGGGGATTAGAACCAGCGACCTTTCGGTTACTGGCACAACGCTCTTACCCACTAAGCTACCTGCTGCCATAATCTCTTGCGTTGGCAATATCATTGATTTTGTCAATTGTCTTAGGCATTTATATTGTAGTCCTAACAAAGCATCTCGGCCAATCATAATGTGGCCAGAACAAAATGTTTCGTAATGTTTTATGAGTTTTTCTTATTGTGCATTTCTTTCTCCAGCTATGTGTCAGAAGAAGTTTGCTTGTGTCCTGTCCTTCATATTTGCTCCTACACAACAGACCTCATGTATACAGGATATGTGGGTCCCTCACAAGTTCCTCACAGGTAACAGTGAATGTTCCGCTTGTGATAATCATGCTTATCATTAATTGTATACCGGTATACAATTTGAATTGTACATTCCCTTCCGTTTTACAGTTCGCTAAGTTCTTATTTTTAACATTCAAAGAGCTTAGACAGCAGTGTGTCAATCAGTTTCTGCTTTAGCCAACTTGGCCGTGTCCTGCAATGTAGCGTGGTTGAATGCAGAATTTGTCAGATAACCAGAATTTGTTGATTCTTATGCAGAAATGTGTTCCTCTCTCTAACTCATACAATGACCATATCTTGCTCTAGGTGCGGTATGCATCAGACAGGGGAGGTGGCCGAAAAGGCTTCTTTGGGGGGTTCTTGGACAACCTCAAGCAGGAGCTCAGCAAGAACAAGGAGATGAAGGAGAACATCAAGAAGTTTCGCGAGGAGGCCAAAAAGCTGGAAGAATCGGAAGCTCTGAATCAAGCTCGGAGGAAATATGTGAGTACTCCAATAAATTGAACAGCTTCTTTCCTTTATATTTAGGTTGAAATATGCGGCCAAGTAAATAATATTGAAGCGCATGTCACACGTTGTTTCATTGTTACATCGGACAAAGGCTGTTGTTAGGCAGGTTGGATTGGACAATTACTTGTTTTTTGTCTTCCCTATTTATAATATATGCCATTTCACTTTCTTCCTTAGAAAACCATAGAGTCTGAAACCGTGAAGACGTCCGAAGTTCTGAAGAAGAAGTTAGGGACCTTCTCAGAGACTGTGAAAGAGGTACTGTACATGGATTGTCTGCTGTAGTCACTGTCATCAGCTTTGATGACTGAACTTGAGTATGGTAAATGTAGTGCTGCATGTTGTCAATGAAATGGCAACATGGACATTAATTACATATGTAGGCCTTTGTCTTCGTCATGTCAACAGAAAGGGTGTGAGTGTCTCAAACATAAAACATTTATGTTCCTGTCTGTCTGTTTTTAGGGTCTGGAAGAGGTCAGTCGTACAGATATAGGGAAGAAGATCAAGGAAGGCATGGAGGAAGCTGCAAAGACAGCCAAGACATCTGCGGAGTCTGTGTCCAAGAGTGGAGAGAAACTGGGAAAGACTGGTGCCTTCAGAGCAATATCACAGGTGAGTACTGGATAGTCAGGGACAAGGTACAAAAAGGACCAATCCAGCACTTCAAAGTCAAATACCGGTTTCGGTCATGTTCACTGCATTATAGCAACCACTTGCAAAATTTTGTTGTTGTCACTGCATGAACCAAGCAAGTCTAATGATCTGGAGGGAATGTACAGAATCAACCCAGAATCAACCCAGAATCAACCCAATCAACCGCACATTGACTCGGTACCATTACCCCCTGTATATAGCCTCGTTATTGTTATGTCATTTTCTTGTTACTTTTTGATTTTATTTTTTACTTTATTTTTTTTAGTAAATATTTTCTTAACTATTTCTTGAACTGCAGTGTTGGTTAAGGGCTTGTAAGTAAGCATTTCACAGGAAGGTCTACACCTTTTGTATTCGGCGCATGTGACAAATAAAATTGGATTTGATTAGGTAGCTCATAACAGCCCATGTATTTCCTCTAAAGCCTGCTTTATGTGCTCACACAGGGTATGGAGAGTGTGAAGAAGGAGATTGATGATCTTAATCAGAGTGGGCCCTACCGGGCACCCAAGAGACTACGGAAGAGGAGCGACTTTTCGTCCAAGGCTGCAGAAAATGAGAACAAGGTCTTCGAGGCCAATGAGTACGTGCTGCCAGTCTCCCACTCTTATTCTGTATCTGTAGATCTCTAGATCATTACTCAAGTAGAATTGTGTTCAATGACGCAACATATTTTTCAGTGCCCAAATTGCACTTTCGGGTGTAATTTGGATACACAGCCACAGTGAAATTAATGTATAGTCTAGATAACTGTTTACTTTCTGCTGTGCTATGTCTGGTGGCATGTGCGTGAGCACTGAGCAGTGATTTGTTTTCTAGGGAGGCCATGGGAGTGGTGCTGCACAGGGACTCTAAATGGTACGCACAGTGGAAGGATTTCAAGGACAACAACATGGTCTTCAACAGTGAGCCTGTCTCTTTATCACAGTTTTTTTTTTCCTGTCTGGTGTCTGTAGTATTCATTGAAGTCTCTAAGTATCACCCTTCTGAATCATAATATAGGATGATATGTTATGAAGACAGAGCTATTCCTTTAAAATATACACTCACCGGCCAGTTCACAAAAATTGATCGCTCCTATAGACAGTGAGTAACGTGGGCCGTGGCTTGCTATATTTACATTTTACATTTTAGTCATTTAGCAGACGCTCTTATCCAGAGCGACTTACATATTTTTTTTTTATACTGGCCCCCCGTGGGAAACGAACCCACAACCCTGGCGTTGCAAACGCCATGCTCTATCAACTGAGCTACATCCCTGCCGGCCATTCCCTCCCCTACCCTGGACGACGCTGGGCCAATTGTGCGCCGCCCATGAGTCTCCCGGTCGCGGCCGGCGGCGACAGAGCCTGGATTCGAACCAGGATCTCTAGTGGCACAGTTAGCACTGCGATGCAGTGCCTTAGACCACTGCGCCACTCAGGAGTATAAAGCAGGCAGACAGGCATCGAGGCATTCAGTTACTATTCGATTGAACTTTAGAATGGGCAAAACTAGTGACGTAAGCGACTGTGTGGAATGATTGTCGGTACCAGGCACACCAGAACCAGTATCTCAGAAACGGCTGGGCTTTTCACACACGACAGTATCTAGAGTTTCCCGGTATTGGTGTGACAATGGGACCACAAACAGACAAATAACGCTGCAGTACAACAGTGGTGTGCAGAACGACATCTCGGATCCTTATCACGGATGGGCTATTGCAGTAGACGACCACACCAGGTTCCACTCCTATCAGCTAAAAACAAGAAGAAGCGGCTCCAGTGGGCACGCGATCAGTAACACTGGACAATTGAGGAGTGGAAAAACATTGCCTGGTCCGACAAATCCCGGTTCCTGGTGTGTCATGCTGATGGCAGAGTCAGGATTTGGCATAAGCAGCATGAGTCCATTGACCCAACCTGCCTGGTGTCAACAGTACAAACTGGTGGCGGTGGTGTACAGCCGTCCAATCTGCAGCAATTGCGCGATGCCATCGCGTCAGCATGGACCAACATCCCTGTGGAATGTTCTGACTTGTAGAATCCATGCCCTGAAGAATTGGGGCTGTTCTGGAGGCAAAGGGGGGTCCGACTGTGTACTAGATGGATGTCCCTAATAAACTGGCCAGTGAGTGTATATCACTTTTTTTTTATGAGCGTCTGCCGCTGTAATATGTTTGTCCAGTAGATGGGGCTAAGTTCAAGTGTAAAACTACCGATCAGTGGTTTAGTGCTGTGAATCAGGCTCTGTGGGAACCATGCCCATATACAGTGTCTTGTTGCTCCGAGGTGCAGGTGCGTTTGTAAACTTGACAAAGTGTCCTTTACTTTTGACTATACCTTGAAGATTAATTTTTGTTCATTGCCAAATTCGAACTATAATAATAAATAATAATATAATATGCCATTTAGCAGACGCTTTTATCCAAAGTGACTTACAGTCATGCATGCATACATTATTTTTTATTTTTTGTGTCTGGGTGGTCCCGGGGATCGAACCCACTACCTTGGCGTTACAAGCGCCATGCTCTACCAGCTGAGCTACAGAGGACCACCCGGACTATCATCATGGTTGCCAGTCAGAAACGTACCGGTCTCAAATCACAAAGTCATTAAGGGATCCAAACCTAGCCCTGGAGTTGTTTGTGGGGTGAGCAGCAAGGTGTATATGGGGAAACCCTCTGCTAGCTGATTGACTGCTGTATCAGTCTGGTGAAAACTGTCCTGCTCCTATTAACATTGGAGCTAATGGCCCCATTAATAATGAGCAGCAGATGATGGGAGGCCAGGGACTCCCTAGGGATCAGGTACGAGAGCTGCCTTGAAAGCTACTGTGTTTCTGTCTTAGGTTTACACCAGTCATACTCAATAGGTGGACCGCGTAACGGGATCAATACGGGCTGACGGGATCAATACGGGCTGACGGGATCAATACGGGCTGACGGGATCAATACGGGCTGACGGGATCAATACGGGCTGACGAGTATGTGGACACCTGCTTGTCAAACATCTAATTTCAAAATCATGGGCATTAATATGGAGTTGGTCCCCCCTTTGCTGCTATAATAGCCTCCACTCTTCTGGGAAAGCTTTCCACTAGATGTTGGAACATTGCTGCGGGGACTTGCTTCCATTCAGCCACAAGAGCATTAGTGAGGTCGGGCACTGATGTTGGCCAGTCAAGTTCTTCCATACCGATCTCGGCAAAACATTTCTGTATGGGCCTCGCTTTGTGCACAGGAGCATTATCGTGTTGAAACATGAAAGGGCCTTCCCCAAAATGTTATCACAAAGTTGGAAGCACAGAGTCGTCTAGAATGTCATTGTATGCTGTAGCGTTAAGATTTCCCTTCACTGGAACTAAGGGGCCTAGCCCGAACCATGAAAAACAGCCTCAGACCATTATTCCTCCTCAACCAAACTTTACAGTTGGCACTATGCTTTGGGGCAGGTAGCGTTCTCCTGGCATCCGCCAAACCCAGATTCCTCCGTCAGACTGCCAGATGGTGAAGCATGATTCATCACTCCAGAGAACGGGTTTCCACTGCTCCAGAGTCCAATGGCGGCAAGCTTTACACCACTCCAGCCGACGCTTGGCATTGTGCATGGTGATCTTAGGCTTGTGTGCGGCTGCTCGGCCATGGAAACACATTTTATGAAGCTCCCAACAAATAGTTATTGTTCTGATGTTGCTTCCAGAGGCAGTTTGGAACTCGGTAGTGAGTGTTGCAACCGAGGACAGATGATTTTTACATGCTTCAGTACTTGGCGGTCCCGTTCTGTGAGCTTGTGTGGCCTACCACTTCCCGGCTGAGCTGTTGTTGCTCCTTGATGTTTCCATTTCACAGTAACAGCACTTACAGTTAACCGGAGCAGCTCTAGCAGGGCAGAAATTTGACGAACTGACTTGTTGGAAAGGTGGCATCCTATGACGGTGCCACGTTGAAAGTCACTGAGCTTCTCAGTACGGCCATCCTACTGCCAATGTTTGTCTATGGAGATTGCATGGCTGTGTGCTCGATTTTATACTCCTGTCAGCAACGGGTGTGGCTGAAATAGCCGAATCCACTAATTTGAAGGGGTGTCCACAGACTTTTATTTACATTTTAGTCATTTAGCAGACGCTCTTATCTAGAGTGATTTACAGTTACATTTTTATGTATGTATATACACACATAAACTCAGCAAAAAAAGAAACGTCCTCTCACTGTCAACTGCGTTTATTTTCAGCAAACTTAACATGTGTAAATATTTGTATGAACATAACAAGATTCAACAACTGAGACATAAACTGAACAAGTTCCACAGACATGTGACTAACAGAAATGGAATAATGTGTCTCTGAACAAAGGGTGGGTCAAAATCAAAAGTAACAGTCAGTATCTGGTGTGGCCACCAGCTGTATTAAGTACTGCAGTGCATCTCCTCCTCATGGACTGCACCAGATTTGCCAGTTCTTGCTGTGAGATGTTACCCCACTCTTCCACCAAGGCACCTGCAAGTTCCCTGACATTTCTGGGGGGAATGGCCCTAGCCCTCACCCTCCGATCCAACAGGTCCCAGACATGCTCAATGGGATTGAGATCCGGGCTCTTTGCTGGCCATGCCAGAACACTGACATTCTTGTCTTGCAGGAAATCACGCACAGAACGAGCATAATGGCTGGTGGCATTGTCATGCTGGAGAGTCATGTCAGGATGAGTCACATTTAACATTTTAACATTTAAGTCATTTAGTAGACGCTCTTATCCAGAGCGACTTTCAAATTGGTGCATTCAACTTAGGATAGCCAGTGGGACAACCACCCTATTTTTTTTATTTAATTAAATTTTTTTAATGGGGGGGGGGGGGATAGAAGGTATTCCTTAAAGAGGTAGGATTTCAAGTGTCTCCGGAAGGTGGCGTGGGGGAGCTTGGTCCACCATTGGGGTGCCAGAGCAACGAATAGCTTTGACTGGGCTGAGCGGGAACTGTGCTTCTGTAGAGGTAGGGGGGCTAGCAGGCCAGAGGTGGATGAACGTAGTGCCCTCGTTTGGGTGTAGGGTCTGATCAGAGCCTGAAGGTAAGGAGGTGCCGTTCCCCTCACAGCTCCGTAGGCAAGCACCATGGTTTTGTAGTAGATGCGAGCTTCAACTGGAAGCTAGTGGAGTGTGCGGAGTGTGCGGAGGAGCGGGGTGACATGAGAGAACTTGGGAAGGTCGAACACCAGACGGGCTGCAGCGTTCTGGATAAATTGTAGGGGTTTAATGGCACAGGCAGGGAGCCCAGCCAACAGCGAGTTGCAGTAATCCAGATGGGAGATGACAAGTGCCTGGATTAGGACCTATGCCGCTTTCTGTGTAAGGTAGGGTCGTACTCTGCGATTGTTGTAGAGCATGAACCTGCAGGATCGGGTCACCGCTTTGATGTTAGCGGAGAACGACAGGGTGTTGTCCAGGGTCACGCCAAAGTTCCTTGCACTCTGGGAGGAGGACACAATGGAGTTGTCAACCGTGATGGCGATCATGGAGCGGGCAGCCTATTGCAGACAGTCTGAGCGCTGATGGAGGGATTGTGCGTTCCATGGTGTAACTCGGGCAGTTGTTGTTGGCATCCTGTACCTGTCCCGCAGGTGTGATGTTCGAATGTACTGATCCTGTGCAGTTGTTACACGTGGTCTGCCACTGCGAGGACGATCAGATATCCGTCCTGTCTCCCTGTAGTTCTGTCTTAGGCGTCTCACAGTACAGACATTGCAATTTATTGCTCTGGCCACATCTGCAGTCCTCATGCCTCCTTGCAGCATGCCTAAGGCACGTTCACGCAGATGAGCAGGGACCCTGGGCATCTTTCTTTTGGTGTTTTTCAGAGTCAGTGAAAGGCCTCTTTTAGTGTCCTAAATTTTCATAACTGTGACCTTAATTGCCTACCGTCTGTAAGCTGTTAGTTTCTTAACGACTGTTCCACAGGTGCATGTTCATTAATTGTTTATGGTTCATTGAACAAGCATGGGAAACAGTGTTTAAACCCTTTACAATGAAGATTTGTGAAGTTATTTGGATTTTTACGAATTATCTTTGAAAGACAGGGTCCTGAAAAAGGGGCGTTTTTTTTTTTTTTTTGAGTTTACATACATACATACAGTACCTGTCAAAAGTTTGGACACACATTCCAGGGTTTTTCTTTATTTTTACTATTTTCTACATTGTAGAATAATAGTGAAGACATCAAAACTATGAAATAACACATGGCATCATGTAGTAACCAAAAAAGTGTTAAACAAATCAAAATATATTTAATATATGAGATTCTTCAAAGTAGCCACCCTTTGCCTTTGACAGCTTTGCACACTCATGGCAATTGTGTTCATTATCCGTAGCTTATGCCTGCCTATACCATAACCCCACCGCCACCATGGGGCACTCTGTTCACAACGTTGACATCAGCAAACCGCTCGCCCACACAACGCCATACACGTGGTCTGCTGTTGTGAGGCTGTTTGGACGTACTGCCAAATTACCTAAAATGACGTTGGAGGCTTATGGTAAAGAAACATTCAATTGTCTGTCAACAGCTCTGGAGGACATACCTGCAGTCAGCATGCCAATTGCACACTCCCTCAACACTTGAGACATATGTGGCATTGTGTAATGATCATGCTGTCTAATCAGCTTCTTGATATGCCACACCTGTCAGGTGGATGGATTATCTTGGCGAAGGAGAAATGCGAGAGAGAGAAGCTTTTTATGCGATCTGGGATCTTTTATTTCAGCTCATGAAACATGGAACCAACACTTTACATGTTGCATTTATATTTTTGTTCAGTGTAGTATTTGAGTACCCCTGGTTTACACTGTAGCCTTATACATGAAACATGCTATTGAGTATTACCCAAAGAAACAGCACTGACAATAAAATGTTTCTGATTGGTGAAAAGGAGCTATGATATACAGTAATGACATTGTGAGAAGTCAATAGAAATGCTGTGGTATTGACTTCCTTTTGTAGCATCAATCGCAGAGCAGTCATCAATCGCAGAGCAGAGCTATGGTGTTCAATGACCCACAGCTCAGTCCCCATGTTTGATCCATATGATCCAACTCGGTGCCCTAGCTTTGGGGAAATACTGTACTTATGCTGAGTCCAAAGCCCCCTCACCCCCCCGCCTGTAACCCTTTGTGTGATGTTGATGCCCTGTGACTAAATGACTCACTCTTCCCCCTTTTCCCAGGGTTCTTTGAGATGAAGATGAAGTATGATGAAAGCGAGAATGCCCTCGTCAGAGCGTCTCGTGCCGTCACAGATAAAATGACTGACCTCCTAGGTAACCTACTGACTTCTCCATACCACCAACCCCAATCACATCAGCCTTTGGTAGGTGGGCTCTGTCTTTGTTCTTGTCTAACGTGTGTATGTCTGGTCAGGTGGGCTCTTCTCCAAGACAGAGATGTCAGAGGTGCTGACAGAGATTCTGAAGGTGGACCCGTCGTTCGACAAGGATGTCTTCCTCAAGCAGTGTGAATTTGACATCATACCCAACGTCCTGGAGGTAAAGAAAGATATTTCCTCTCCTAACATTGGTGTGGTACAGATTGTGATGAAGGTATACAGGAGGAACACGGGTTGCTCTTTTCGAGCTGAAGACACTTGGAAATGAACCCTTCAATGTACAGTGGGGAGAACAATTATTTGATACACTGCCGATTTTGCAGGTTTTCCTACTTACAAAGCATGTAGAGGTCTGTAATTTTTTAAGTAATTAATTTGCATTTTATTGCATGACATAAGTATTTGATCACCTACCAACCAGTAAGAATTCCGGCTCTCACAGATCTGTTAATTTTTCTTTAAGAAGCCCTCCTGTTCTCCACTCATTACCTGTATTAACTGCACCTGTTTGAACTCGTTACCTGTATAAAAGACACCTGTCCACACACTCGATCAAACAGACTCCAACCTCTCCACAATGGCCAAGACCAGAGAGCTGTGTAAGGACATCAGGGATAAAATTGTAAACGTGCACAAGGCTGGGATGGGCTACAGGACAATAGGCAAGCAGCTTGGTGAGAAGGCAACAACTATTGGCGCAATTATTAGAATATGGAAGAAGTTCAAGATGACGGTCAATCACCCTCGGTCTGGGGCTCCATGCAAGATCTCACCTCGTGGGGCATCAATGATCATGAGGAAGGTGAGTGATAAGCCCAGAACTACATGGCAGGACCTGGTCAATGACCTGAAGAGAGCTGGGACCACAGTCTCAAAGAAAACCATTAGTAACACACTACGCCGTCATGGATTAAAATCCTGCAGCGCACGCAAGGTCCCCCTGCTCCAGCCAGCGCATGTCCAGGCCCGTCTGAAGTTTGCCAATGACCATCTGGATGATCCAGAGGAGGAATGGGAGAAGGTGATGTGGTCTGATGAGACAAAAATAGAGCTTTTTGGTCTAAACCACTCGCCGTGTTTGGAGGAAGAACAAGGATGAGTACAACCCCAAGAACACCATCCCAACCGTGAAGCATGGAGGTGGAAACATAATTCTTTGGGGATGCTTTTCTGCAAAGGGGACAGGACGACTGCACCGTATTGAGGGGAGGATGGATGGGGCCATGTATCGCGAGATCTTGGCCAACAACCTCCTTCCCTCAGTAAGAGCATAGAAGATGGGTCGTGGCTGGGTCTTCCAGCATGACAACGACCCGAAACACACAGCCAGGGCAACTAAGGAATGGCTCCGTAAGAAGCATCTCAAGGTCCAGGAGTGGCCTAGCCAGTCTCCAGACCTGAATCCAATAGAAAATCTTTGGAGGGAGCTGAAAGTCCCGAAACCTGAATGATCTGGAAAAGGTCTGTATGGAGGAGTGGGCCAAAATCCCTGCTGCAGTGTGTGCAAACCTGGTCAAGACCTACAGGAAACGTATGATCTCTGTAATTGCAAACAAAGGTTTCTGTACCAAATATTAAGTTCTGCTTTTCTGATGTATCAAATACTTATGTCATGCAATAAAATGCAAATTAATTACTTAAAAATCATACAATGTGATTTTCTGGATTTTTGTTTTAGAATCCATCTCTCACAGTTGAAGTGTACCTATGATAACAATTACAGACCTCTACATGCTTTGTAAGTAGGAAAACCTGCAAAATCGGCAGTGTATCAAATACTTGTTCTCCCCACTGTATGTCACTGCAGTTAATAGAGACACCAGATTAATGTTTCGGTCTGCGACCTTCAACATTAGTCTCAAGTCTCACTTAAATCTGGTGAATATCCAGATGAATTGTAAAATCAATGGAGCACTTCTTTCCCCACTGTCCAGATGCATTGTATTGCTCTTTTTGTCTATCTGCAGTGCCTCATGAGGTGTGGATATCACCCTACATACTCTGTTCTCTCTGGTTGCCTTACCTGTCTCTGTGTCTCTGTCTCTGTGTGTGTCTGTAGGCCATGATCCGAGGGGAGCTTGATGTGCTGAAGGACTGGTGTTATGAAGCGGTAAGCACTTTTATTGACCAATGGATCGACTAGTCATTTGTACACCAGCAGAAGATGAATTGTACTGTAAATGTAGACCTGCAATTTTCTGTCATTTTTTCCTGCCGTTGCTGTTTGCCACACCTCTGTCTTGTGCATAGACGTACAGCCAGCTGGCCCACCCCATCCAACAGGCCAAGGCTATGGGCCTGCAGTTCCACTCTAAGATCCTGGACATAGACAACATTGATGTGAGTTAACCTTTACAATAGACTTTTCCTATTATTGGTTTGTGGGATGTGCTTTTCTAATAGTATTTTATGGTGTGTTCACAGCTGGCCATGGGGAAGATGATGGAGCAGGGTCCGGTGCTGATCATCACCTTCCAGGCCCAGCTGGTTATGGTGATCCGCAACACTAAAGGCGACGTCATAGAGGGAGACCCTGTGAGTAGAATACACCCTTGATCTCAACCCTGGAAATAAGGATTGCATTGTAAAAGTATTAAAGCAGGGATCTGTTTGTCTCTTTAGCTTGGCTAATCAGACAAGGCAATGTTTCAGACCTGGGGTGCATTTCAATAGTCTATAGTGGCTTCCTCCCATCGTCTTTCAATGGAGCCCTGCTGATTGTCATCCAGGCTCCACATGAATGCATCCAGGGCCCGTTAGAACCTTCGTAGGAGCATCGTTAAATCTCTGAGCTGTTTCCCAAAACCATCGCTATTAACGCAGCACTTGAAAAAGTTCATAATCTAACGCCTGCCTCAGACCACTCGGCTATAGGCCTATTTCAATCATATTGAAATGCATTTAATGTTCAATCAATTGCTCTATTTAGCTACTTGTAGGCTACTGTCTGTAATTTGTCTCAATATACACTGAGTATACCAAACATTAGGAACATCTTCCTAATGGAAGGGCATCCACTCAGCCGCAGGAAGCTGGCAGCCCTTCAGTCTGGCGCAGGGCACTGCCAGGGGATTTATGGAGGCTGGGCTGTTATGTCCTCTGCTGTTGATGACGCAACTTTTGTTGCCCTTTGTCTCTGGTCTGAGAGAGAACAGGTTAGCCAGGGTGGTACATTGTACACTTTGGACACACGTTCCAAAGGATTGAAAATTGATTTAATTTGCCAATACCTCTGATCGTCATTATGTGTTTGACTGTGTTGGCCCACAGGACAAGGTGCTGAGGATGATGTACGTGTGGGCCCTGTGTCGAGACCAGGAGGAGCTCAACCCTTACGCAGCCTGGAGACTCCTGGACATCTCTGCCTCCAGCACTGAACAAATCCTCTGAGAGGCCCACACACACACACACACACACACACACACGGCTGGAAGACCGAGGAGGAGAGGGGAGGCAGGCTGGACAGGGGAACATGGATTTACCACAGGGACATGAACAAGCAGTGCTGGCCCTGTCAGCAACCCAGCTATCTCCTCCCTGAACATGGCTTTGGGTGGCCCACTGTGGACTGTCTCCTCTGGCTGCCCCTCATGGACCAGACTAGTAGTGTTCACAGACCAGGATAGAGGAGACCCAAACTGGATGGACCTGTGTTCCCACTAGGGGCAGTAGACCACTCAAGCGTGTCTGTCTGTCACACCATGGTTAGATAAGTTGATACTGTCCTCCTCCTCTCCCAAACTTCATTGTGTTCACTAGAGGATGAAGTGAAGGGTGTCTTTAATGCCTATGTTGATCCCTTCCCAGTTTGGGGAGGACATCTTGGATGCCATGTGGTTCACCAATGCCCTAGACCAGGGATGGGCAACTTTGATGGGGTTGGGGGCCACAGAAAATCTGACTCCTCGTGCAGGTCTACGTACCCACATCCATACCCACACATGCAGTCAGAGCCAGTTCATTTCCTGCAATTCTACACATTTTGCCATGGGGCGGAGAGAACATTTTGCCATTTTATAACTCATTTCATACAATTCTACTAATTTCGCCATTGGGCAGAGAGAAAGGTTTAGCAGTTTTTAATGATATCTGAGTGAGAGTGACTAACAAAATCAATGGGCCACCTCCCCGGTCGGTAGATAGCTGGGCGCTAGACTATCTAAACAAACCTAACAATCTAAAAAATATTAGGTGACATGGGCTAATTGAGTTACTGCTGCTGCACAACCAAATTTTGAAATTGCACTTTGCGTATTCTACTATTCTAACTCTCAACAGTAAATTAAGACCTCCGACTGAGTCCCCCCCCCAAAAAAAATAATAATATATATATAACAAAAATGTAAACACAACACGCAACAATTTCAACGATTTTACTGTGCGTTCATATAAGGATATAAGTCAATTGATATAAATTCATTATGCCCTAATCTATGGATTTCACATGACTGGGCAGGGGTGCAGCCATGGGTGTGCATAGGCCCACCCAATTGGGAGCCAGGCCCAGCCAATCAAAATAAGTTTTTCCCCACAAAAGGGCTTTATTACAAAAATAAATACTCCTCAGTTTCATCAGCTGTCCGGGTGGCTGGTCTCAGACGATCCCACAGGTGAAGAGGCCGGATGTGGAGGTCCTGGGCTGGCGTGGTTACACATGGTCTGCAGTTGTGAGGCCGGTTGGACCTACTGCCAAATTCTCTAAATGACGTTGGAGGCGGTTTATGATAGAGAAATTAACATTAAATTCTCTGGCAACAGCTCTGGTGGACATTCCTGCAGTCAGCATGCCAATTGCACGCTCCCTTAAAACTTGAGACATCTGTGGCATTGTGTTGTGACAAAACTGCACATTTTAGAGTGCCCTTTTTATTGTCCACAGCACAAGGTACACCTGTGTAATGATCATGCCGTTTAATCAGCTTCTTGATATGCAACAAATTAACTTTTAACAAGGCACACCTGTTAATTGAAATGCATTCCAGGTGACTACCTCATAAAGCTGGTTGAGACAATGCCCAGAGTGTGCAAAGCTGTCATCAAGGCAAAGGGTGGCGATTTGAAGAATCTCAAATATAAAATATATTTTGATTTGTTTAATAATAATAATAATAATATGCCATTTAGCAGACGCTTTTATCCAAAGCGACTTACAGTCATGCGTGCATACATTTTTGTGTATGGGTGGTCCCGGGGATCGAACCCACTACCTTGGCGTTTCAAGCGCCGTGCTCTACCAGCTGAGCTACAGAGGACCACGTTTAACACTTTGTTTACTACATGATTCCATATGTGTTATTTCATAGTTTTGATGTCTTCACTATTATTCTACAACGTACAAATAAAGAAAAACCCTTGAATGAGTAGGAGTCCAAACATTTGACTGGTAGTGTACATACAGTACCAGTCAAAAGTTTGGACTCCTACTCATTCAAGGGTTTTTCTTTATTTGTACGTTGTAGAATAATAGTGAAGACATCAAAACTATGAAATAACACATGGAATCATGTAGTAACCAAAAAATTGTTAAACAAATCTATATAACAAATATATTTTATATTTGAGATTCTTCAAAGTAGCCCTTTGCCTTGATGACAGCTTTGCACACTCTTGGCGTTTTCTCAACCAGCTTTATGAGGTAGTCAACTTAAGGATCAAAATGTCTGAATTCCAGCCATGTTGGATTTGTACATATTTATGAATTGTTTTCTAATGGCAAACTTCTTGGTTTGTCTTAAGGTTCAACTTCAGTCCTTTGAGTGTGAACACGGGTAGATTGCAAAATTTTCACAATTGAGGCTGTGGTTAAGTCATATTTTATTCACTAACAGTATTCTTATTTTTCCCAAAAAAACTGGTGTTCCTCATTGGCCTCTCCTGTTCTAAGGTGAGCCTGACTGACTGACTGACTACACACTACGCTACGATACGTGGCCAGGTGGTGATTACCTCTATAATGGCGGACAGCACAGCGCGTAGAATACAGAGAAGCAGGGCCTGCTGAGGACAGTGTCTGCATGTGGATGCTCCCAGCTCTGATGCACCAGGATTGATTACCCGGGCCTTGGGAACGTGAGGGAAGCCTGATGAACAAGCCCACCTCCTGCCTATTGAGTCACCCACACTATTCCAGGGCTGTCTGCGATAATGGATCCCCCTAGCTGGTGGCATATGCGGAGGCTGTAGGTCCCTACTGGGCTGCCCATCGATCACACTGCACCTCCACAACACAGCCGGGGGGGTCTATCAGACACAAGCATGCACACACAGTCCACCAAGAGGCAAGAACACATCCACACCACCCCAGAGAATTACCCACAGACAACGGTTGTCAGAGAAAAGTCAGCCACAAACACACTGACCCGGAGAGGACCTGACATACAAACGCATATGAATACTGTTACTCATGGCTATGTAAGCAGTCTTTACAAACAAACACAAACAAGTGGCAGTGGTTTTTAGACATGCCAGCTGAGGTCTGCTTTAACACACACACCCTGAGAAAGACCCACACACACACCGCCCTGCCAAGACCCAGAGAGAGGGAGTTCTCCCTCGTGCTGACACACGATCAGCCCCTGACACGCTGGCTGGCAGGTGGGCTGTGACACGCACTGTGACATCCTCCTACCCAGAGGATTTATTGACCTCCCACCCACCTGTGACACACACAAACACATACATGCACACACACCACTCTAAAGCTCACACATTTCGCCATAGATGATCTGAACAGTCTAATAAATGTTTTATGGCTTTAAAAGCCTTCTACCAAGGCCTCATTCTCATAAAGGAACCTTGTTTTTCCCCTCATGTACAGTAAAGTACCCTGAGAACACATTGTAAGTTCCCACTGAATGCTGTGCATTACTGAATTGTTGCGATTGCGTAGGTTGGCTGGTATTGGCCATTACGGTAAACTTCCCTAGTTGAGTGCCATCAAACTAGTATTCAGCAAAGCTATATTATTTCATATGTGATATATTCATGTTTATAGTCAGGCAAATGGCCTTCTCTGACACATGGCCACCTGTCAAGTGTTTCATGCCTGTCATCTATTTCTATTTGTTTAATCTCCCTCTCTTCCTCTTTTTCTGATGCTCCATTAACTTGGCTGTCCTTGAGTTCCCCCAGCACCCATCTCCCTATCCAACATCACCCCCTCTTCTATCCCTCTGTTTCTAATTGATGAAGTGTCAGAGGTGAGAGAACCAGTGAAGAGAAACCTCTACCCCTGGGGTGTGAACCAGGAGTATGTTTCTCAGTTGTCATCATCTGTTGTTGGATGTTGGCTCTGTAAAAGAGCCTCTGGTTCAGGCAGTTCATTAAGCATACAACTGTTGTGTGGGTGGGTGTTAGAGCTGGGACGATAAACCAGAAATTATCGACACCGACCATACCGACCACTTACTGCAGGCATTTTGCTAATATCATTCATTACGATAAGTAGCCTATACAACAGAAATGTGCAGTTTGTAATGAAATACGTTTGCTAATATGGGTGATTGTTAATGGGACAATTGATGGCTATAACAATCAAGCTAGCAGTAGTAGTTTAAAGGGTAATAAAACAACTGTGGTGCACATTAATGGTATAAACGTATCATTCTATTTATCGTTATTGCATAAATTCCGCCAATTGTATTTTATTTATATTTTTTAGGGGGGTAGATCAGCTTAATATTGCAGATATTCTGCCAATTTATCACGATATAGATTTTTGTCTATATCGCCCATCTCTAGTGTGTGTGTGTGTTGCAGTGGGGCACTGTGCCATCTCTAGTGTGTGTGTGTGTGTTGCAGTGGGGCACTGTGCCATTATTAGTGTGTGTGTAACAGTCATGCTAAAGGTCAGGAGGTGTCCAGGGGAGAGAGTATTCGACAGGGCTGTTGATCTGTCTGTCTGTCTCGAGTGGACCACACTTCTAAGTGACCCAGGGGCTAACTGAAGTGCTTCCGAGTGAGAGTGAGTGTGCGGGCGTGTGCGGTGGTGGCTGTGTGCCGTAGGAGTACAGTAACAAGGCAGTGTGCTGTACACCAGAGAGTTGCCACAGTGGGACTGTGGTGGTTGTTATATCTGTTGGGCTTGAGAGACTAACTCAGTCATTCTATATCACTCTCACTGTGTTTGTCATCCTCCAGAGTCTCCAGGTTCAGTGTCTTGTTAATCCCATGGTTTTACTGGGTATTGTTCTGTAATACACCATCAAGGTTAAATCACATTCATCTTTTAATACTTTACTATGCAAGGATGCAGTGGAATTATCTTGGTCTCGAGAGTATTATAACAATGTTCCTATGCAACTTTCTCAGTTTTGTTTGGGGATATTGCTTCTTATTAAAATGACTTTTTCTTAAAAGGTTATCCTCCTCTCATCTTTTCAGAAAGCTTCTCTTGTTATTGCTTGAGTGAGTGATGATGTCCAGGACCTTCCAGCTTAGATCGCTACATTTCTTCCTCATAAAATCCACTGTCTAATCATAACCATATCTCATTTTCATACCTCTCCTCTCCCACAAGATAAGCTGTCAATATCAGATGTGCGGGAACGTGGGCACGTGTCATGAATATATCTACCACTAATCGAATAGAGGCCATTTTAGATTCTGATTATTTGTTTAGCATTGGAGATGAGGGGCTGGGATGGTGTGTGTCATAGTAATGTGTTAGGACTGTGCTCTGACCACTCTCCTCTGTCCCTGCCCAACTCGACGGAGAGACGAAGGGAACAGGGAACTGTGCCGTAACTCACTGCCCACACATTAGCGTCACATCTGTGGGTATTTACAGTGTGTGCCTGCTGACAGGCGCTCTTTGGGCCTGCATACAATGGGTTTATAAACACAGACTGCTTCAGGTCGCCTGGGGCCGACGAGGAGGGCGAGAAGAGCCAAGCGAAGGCACAACCTTTCTCTCTCTCTCTCTCTCTCTCTCTCTCTCTCTCTCTCTCTCTCTCTCGCTCTCTCGCTCTCTCGCTCTCTCTCTCGTTTCACGCTCTCTCTCCTTTCGCTCCCTCTCCACAAACGTAATCACCCTTCCACCCTCCACACACACGCGCATGCACATACTCCTCTAATTGTGAGGGTGGATTCTTTACGAGAATCTATGATTCTGCTCTGTAAAAGGAAAACAATGGCAAATCCTGTTTGTATCGATCGTAGAGCTTCTCCTTCCTCAGAGCCTCCGTTGGTGCTGTTTAGGGCGGCCATTTGTCCAAAGATTTAGTGGCAAGTCATATCTGCCTTTGTCGGGAGGGAGACAGGGATGATTTCTGTAAAAGTACAAAAGGAGCCGGGCTGTAAATACAACTTCCTGTCTCAACCAGAAACCAATGGCTTCATAATGGCCGTGCCATATCTTTTGGCAGAGGCCCCAGACAGTGTACCTGGGAATACAGTATATCAACACACATAGCATATATTGCACACCGCATACTGTCTGTATAAGTTAGTGTATGACTGACAAAGTGATGGGTTAGTGATCGAAATCACTTACCATGTGAGAGGATGTAGTGCCAACATGTTAGGCTGTATTTCTCTTTCAGTATGGAAATAGTATCCCATTGAAAAGTGAGCAACCAGGCATCATTCCATCATGATTATCAACATAATCAATACACCCCATACAGACTAATGGAATGGATGGTCTTTGAGTTTGAGTAAAAGGAGAAGTAGGGAAGGAAAGAAGAAAATGAGAGAGGAGAAGCCCTGTCTGTGTTGGGGGCTGCCATAGTATATAAAGGATCGGTATAACAGAGAACCTGTCACAAGCTATTTGTATCTTTGTGTGTATATACAGTATACGCACCCCTCCCAACACCTAGGTCTGACAGATTCACCTCAGACTCCCTCAAGCGATTGTTTGCTCTGGTCTAGTGACAGTTAATCCATAAAGTAAATCAGAGCGTGGAGTGGGCCCTGCTCTCAACGCCCTATCAATAACCGCAATGATGATGAAGGCCCTATTGGATTAGAGTTGATTAGCTTCTTGCTGCATGCTTCTTGCCTGGATGGTGTCTCAGAGCAGCCAAGGGGAGAAAAAACACTGTTGAGCTGTCCTTTCTTAAAGCTACTGCGACAATTTCAGGATGTAACTGTAAGCAATTTCAGGTGAAAACAAGACTCAAATATCATGAAAATGTCTACATTTCAGATATTTCAAAAACATTGCTCTGCTATTAGTATTTTTACTGTATGAACATTGGGCTCAATGAGACAATTCTGCTTACACTGTCCTTAGAGGGGGGCAACTGTCAAGTATCGTGCGCGACTTCCGGAGCTAGTGCTCGAGACGTGAGAAATACACAAGTTTCCATTACAGTAATGTCTCTTGAGAATCGATATCTCTCGAAATTTTCCTTAATTCTCGTGAATGAGAAAAGAACATACGTTTCCTCACCGCCCAGACGTTCTATCAGTTATTACAGAGACCCACTGAATCACAACAGGATAGGCCATCGACACCACCAGGCATTCATTACCATGCGGATGCAGCTGGAAGGTAACTCCGGTCAGGAGGATCCCCTCCATAGAGAAACCATGGGGAGATACAGATAGAAGGGTCCCCTAATCATGGTCCTGGATAGCATTGAACAAGTTCAAGCAGGTCCCATCGAGCTGGGCTGGAACATTGAGCTGGGCTGGAACATTGAGCTGGGCTGGAACATCGAGCTGGGCTGGAACATCGAGCTGGGCTGGAACATCGAGCTGGGCTGGAACATTGAGCTGGGCTGGAACATTGAGCTGGGCTGGAACATTGAGCTGGGCTGGAACATCGAGCTGGGCTGGAACATCGAGCTGGGCTGGAACATCGAGCTTGCCTGGAACAAGATCTGTAGCTGTAGCTCTCCAGTGGTTGGTGACCACTGTCAAGAAACTAGAAACCTTGGAACTATTCTTCAATAGTTTATTTTTCAGCTTTGCATTAAAAAGGTACAGCGGTTCAGGCTATTTCCCATTAGTGTAGTTGTTTTACTGTGCTGCACTATTAGCATGACTGTGAGGGTTATAGTGAGCAGTGTGCGAGATTAATTTCACAGCTGTAGAATGTGCATGAGAATGAGGAGGAGGAGGAGGAAGGGTTGAGGATCAAGTAGAGACAAACCTTGGGGTAAAAAAAACTGCTGATAGTTAGGTCTTTAGTCACAGTTATAGACCATTTGAGTGACTTTACAAGAACTAGGAAGGCAACCATTTCACCACAATTAGCTACAGCTAGCTTTGCTCCGAAAAGGGGACTAATACAAAGGTCATGAACATCTCTATTTGCATTTTACTGATCAGGGCTTTTGAGCATGTCCGGTTGTTACAAAACAGTTAGCTGCAACCAGTGGCGGCTCCTGAAAAAATTCTCAGGAGGGGCAATTTTTCTGATGATTTAGGTGACCTACACACATTTTAAAAAAGATATGTCCAGCAACAACATGAAGACAGGGGCAGCATATAAGTCAATACCAGAAGCATTTATTGACTGATCTGGGGAGATGGATTCCAGTTTCTGTGACAGATTATAAATAATCTCTGATGCCTTTGTTATATTAGCTTTTGGTTGAATGTACTGTCGTAGTAAATATATAATGTTATAGCTTGGTCTGACTAAAATCTTGTGCATATCCACCCTGTCCAAAGTCTCTACTTGGTCTCAGTTCTCCAGTAAACTTGTGATTATCAACAGTACACAACGGTAACAAACAATTGGGGGAACTCACGGGGCAGATAGTAAGGTCACAGTGACACAGAAAGCAGTTCAATGTCGGGGCTCGGGGTACAGAGTCGCTCTCTTACCAGGATCGATTTTCCCTGTGACTGTCAGATCGAGGTCCGCTCCGACCAGGGTGAAGCCGGCCGGCTCCACTTCTCTGTCCGGGACTCTGTCATCCAGCCAAGTCTCCCAGCTGTATTGGATTCCGCTGCCAGCAACGTTTTCATTATTTAGTCCGTTCGTAGCGGGTATGTACACGATCAACAAGATCAGTCCAAAACCCACCACTCGAAATCCATGGTTGGCAGAATGTTTGTAAACTAAGTGTACAAATTAAAAACATAAAATAACGCCACTAAGTGTACAAATTAAAAACATAAAATAACGCCACACTGCAGGTCGCAAAGAGACGCTGCTAGCCGCTATTTGCTTAGTTACGTTCATGGTTACGTCACGTATGACGAAAGCGCGTAAGTGCAAGCCCACAGACACCCATAGAGAATGTATTGAAAGCTTTGAAATTTGAAAAAATAGATTTTACATGACAGGCTATGAGAGACTTCTGGGCGATTTTCAACCTGACTGAAATCGCCCAAAAACGGGCGGGGCCATTTGAAGCACGACTTTAGCCTGATTTGACATTTAGTGGCAGTCAGATCAGATTACAACACTGATAACTACTGTTGCCGTGATATAATTGATTAGAAAAAAAATCCCTTCCTTTTCCCGTTTGGCAGTGCGTCGCCCATATCGCCCTATTGAACAGGCCGTCCCTGGCTGCAACACACAATTAATTATGGGGAAGTACTGTATATGGATTGACTTTAAAGAACTGAACCCAAAGTTGTATTGATTGTATTCATAGTACTGTAATAATATGGTACAGTAATTAACAGTCATAATAGTGTCTTTCTGTCACGACTTCCTCCGAAGCCGCCTCCTCTCCTTGTTCGAGCTGGCTTCGGCGTTCGTTGTCACCGGCCTTCTAGCCACTGCCGCTCCTCATCTCATCATTCCATTTGTTTTGTCTTGTTTATTACACACACCTGGTTCATATCCCCTCATTAGTAAGTGTATAAGTGTTCCCTCTGCCCCCTTGTCCTTGTGGGTGATTGTTTATTGTGAGGAGAGTGTAGCTCAGTTGAGCTCTGTGTATTTTGTATTGCCGGGGTATATTTTCCCCGTGTGCCTGTTTGGTTCCAGTGCGCCTGTTTTGCGGACTGGACTGTTTGACGTTTTTCTGCGTAACTCTGTATTCTGTGATTTACCCTTCTGCGCCTGACTCCTTCAAATCACCCATCACACTTTCATTTATTAAAGATGGCTAAGTAGCACTGAGACTTACATAATTATGCATGCTAATTCCAGATGTTAAAATCTATGAATTAGTGTTTTTTTTCTTACATCGGTCTTTCCCTCATTTAATTTTCAAGAATTTACTTTGTACTTTTTTGACCTCACTGTTCCCATGTGAATACGGTATGGGCTAATAGACTTCAACGAGTAATTGAAGTCATTAACAACTACAAAAAAAAAAATCTTTCCTTCTGTTGTGAGTTAATTCCCATAGACTACTGTGCACCAGTGATCCATAGTGCCCTGTGCTCAGCCCAGGGAAAGGACTGTTGTCCTTGATGACCACAGAGGTATAGGTTACTTATTATTCCTCAAGGAGGAAAGAAGGTTAAAACCTTGATGGTTTTAATTAAAAAACTGCAGTTGTTCCTGTACTTTGTATATAACGTTTGTCTGTCTCTCTCTCTACTCTCTCCCTCTACCTCTCTCTACCCTCTTCCCTTTCTCCCATACAAAAGGCCAATCAAGAGACAAAATTATGTTGACTAAGGAGCGGCTCATGGCTCCATAAAAGGCGTGGCCGGGGGTGTCTGGTGAGACGGCTGGGAGTGACGGATGGATCCGGCTCTGCCTGCCAGAATAAATAGCAGCATTAGCGGCGCTACAGCTGGCCTCCGCCGCCACTTACTGGCCTATGAAATGTGCCGCGTGGCAGTGCCTGGGCCTCGCCAGCGTGATGAATGGCTTATATTCCTCGCTAAAGCATATTAAAGTCAGATCACATGATGGATAGCAGACGGAGGGGAGGAGGAGGGGAGGATCAGATGGATGGGAGGAGGAGGAGGGAAGGAGGAGGAGATTCAGGAAGCAGGGGAAGATTTTGATAAAATATGTAAAGGGAGGAAATTAAATCCCAGACAAAAATATCAAAATCAGCCTAGCGTCTCCCCTCCTCCTCCCCTCCTCCTCCTCCTCCTCCTCCCCTCCTCCTCCCCTCCGTCTGCTATCCATCATGTGATCTGACTTTAATATGCTTTAGCTGACTGATGAAGAGAGCAGAGCCAATTATAATTTTTTATGCCCCCCTTCTCCTTCCTTCCCTCCCTCCTTCCTCTCTCTCTCTCCTTTCTCCCTCTGTCTCTACCCCACTCTCTCTCCACCCCACCCTGGTCTAGTGAATACCTTCATGGCTCCATTGAAGCTTCTTGGGCAGTTGCTTCAGTTAACACTACCCAGGTCAGGTCGGTTCCCAGAGGTAACAAGCGGTTTTCCTCTTGACATACGAACCTCAGCGCGACTAAACTTAATTCACCTTGTTCAGTCAGGTGTTCACGGTCAGGTCAACTGTGATCAAATAGTCACAAAAAATAACCAGGGCTAGGTCTTTTATCCGATCAGGTTACATATTTTAAATAATTAATAGGGCCAGGAGTTTTCCTTGACCAAGTAACCTGATCATGTAAAAAAAAAACTGTCATCTGAACTCTTATGGCTTTCCTGAGACTTTGTCCTAGATATTGTGAATTCCAAGAGACAAAACACTAAAGGTCCACGAACTCCACTCGACTCAGTGACTTCCCCCATGCAATCAGGAGAGTCCCCATTAATTAAAAAACAACACTTTAGTTGGCTGGAGAAATTCATTTGGCCCAACATAATTACCTCCAGAACTCCTTCACTCATAATTAACGCTTTCCATTATTGATGTCCTCGTGGCTGGTAACGCTTCATTTGAAAGTGGCAGTAATTATGCAAAAATGCCATTTAATTTATTAACTGTCATCTTAAGCTCTGTCAAATAATTGTTTTTGCTGGGCTTTAATTTTGCATCGACGTGGATTTGTTTCATCAGTGTTTGGGTGGAGCTGGTGGGAGCTGGTTCGGGGGCCTGAACATGTAATTTCCTGCCTGATTGGTCTCTCCTTGTTTGGGAAGCCTCACCTCCTTCCTCCCTGGGTCACTGGAGATCCAGACTGATTGGACTGAAGACCTCAATCACTCTGCTGATATCTTCATCTGACGGAGACTCCCTGTCACTGCTTTCTGATGACTCCAGACAAGCCTGTGATTAAACTATATTGAACCCAGTCTGCTGTTAATCACAGTATATAGACAACTATATAGAAAATATTGAGTCATTAAACTGGAGAGGGAAGGAGGGGGGTGATCAAGGGTTAGATCCAGAGCAGAGGACATCCAGTCAAACCACTGGAGACATATCCTGGTTAGAGGTCCTTAACTTTAACCCTTATTTAACCAGGAAATACCCTTGAGGTTAAAAACCTATTTTTCGAGAGCAACATATAGCCAGGCCCTGTGTGCATGTGCATGTGTGTGTGCATGCGTACATGCATGAGGGACTGGGATAGGTTCTCTCCACTGGCAACTCTGGGGAAAATAACACATTTGAATGTGATTCATGGCATCGGCACGGCTGGCTGCCTCTGACGCAACTCGGTCCTCATTCCTTATTAATATATTAATTATTTTTTCATTAATTTATGAAAATGATCAATCATTTTAAATGTAGCCAGAATTAATCCTCTGGCGATGCTAATCGGGTGGAGAATTTTAAAATGGGCGTCATCTGTCAATTGGCCTGGTCATACTTATCTGTGCAAACTGTCCTCTCTCATCTCAGTCCATCCCTCTACCCAGCCCTCCTCAGTCACTAAGGGATAGCCAGAGCAGTATGCACACACTGCACAGAAAGAGTTACTGTATGTCAAGAGGGGTTATGTAGTACAATTGACTCCACCATGCTGCATGTTATGGACCTACCCTATCGTTGTCCATCATTGTAATGCGGAAAGACTACATTTTGTAGTGTAGTGTCGAGTAACGTTGCTAATTATGCTGTGATGACCAAGGAGGACCCGCTGACGCTGTATTTTCATCATAAGGTTTATTCATAACAAAGGGTTACAGAGTCGATTTACAGATACCTGCAGATACCCGGAGAATAATCGCCCCATCTCTAATATGATTATTCTGTCTTCCTTTCTCCCAACTGTGGTATACAGTGGGGAAAAAAAGTATTTAGTCAGCCACCAATTGTGCAAGTTCTCCCATTTAAAAAGATGAGAGAGGCCTGTCATTTTCATCATAGGTACACGTCAACTATGACAGACAAATTGAGAAAATTTTTTTGAGAAAATCACATTGTAGGATTTTTAATGAATTTATTTGCAAATTATGGTGGAAAATAAGTATTTGGTCACCTACAAACAAGCAAGATTTCTGGCTCTCACAGACCTGTAACTTCTTCTTTAAGAGGCTCCTCTGTCCTCCACTCGTTACCTGTATTAATGGCACCTGTTTGAACTTGTTATCAGTATAAAAGACACCTGTCCACAATCTCAAACAGTCACACTCCAAACTCCACTATGGCCAAGACCAAAGAGCTGTCAAAGGACACCAGAAACAAAATTGTAGATCTGCACCAGGCTGGGAAGACTGAATCTGCAATAGGTAAGCTGCTTGGTTTTAAGAAATCAACTGTGGGAGCAATTATTAGGAAATGGAAGACATACAAGACCACTGATAATCTCCCTCGATCTGGGGCTCCACGCAAGATCTCACCCCGTGGGGTCAAAATGATCACAAGAACGGTGAGCAAAAATCCCAGAACCACACGGGGGGACCTAGTGAATGACCTGCAGAGAGCTGGGACCAAAGTAACAAAGCCTACCATCAGTAACACACTACGCCGCCAGGGACTCAAATCCTGCAGTGCCAGATGTGTCCCCCCTGCTTAAGCCAGTACATGTCCATGCCCGTCTGAAGTTTGCTAGAGTGCATTTGGATGATCCAGAAGAGGATTGGGAGAATGTCATATGTCATATGGTCAGATGAAACCAAAATAGAACTTGTCGTGTTTGGAGGACAAAGAATGCTGAGTTGCATCCAAAGAACACCATACCTACTGTGAAGCATGGGGGTGGAAACATCATGCTTTGGGGCTGTTTTTCTGCAAAGGGACCAGGACGACTGATCCGTGTAAAGGAAAGAATGAATGGGGCCATGTATCGTGTGATTTTGAGTGAAAACCTCCTTCCATCAGCAAGGGCATTGAAGATGAAACGTGGCTGGGTCTTTCAGCATGACAATGATCCCAAACACACCGCCCGGGCAACGAAGGAGTGGCTTCGCAAGAAGCATTTCAGGGTCCTGGAGTGGCCTAGCCAGTCTCCAGATCTCAACCCCATAGAAAATCTTTGGAGGGAGTTGAAAGTCTGTGTTGCCCAGCGACAGCCCCAAAACATCACTGCTCTAGAGGAGATCTGCATGGAGGAATGGGCCAAAATACCAGCAACAGTGTGTGAAAACCTTGTGAAGACTTACAGAAAACGTTTGACCTGTGTCATTGCCAACAAAGGGTATATAACAAAGTATTGAGAAACTTTTGTTATTGACCAAATACTTATTTTCCACCATAATTTGCAAATAAATTCATTAAAAATCCTACAATGTGATTTTCTGGATTTTTTTTCCTCATTTTGTCTGTCATAGTTGACGTGTACCTATGATGAAAATTACAGGCCTCTCTCATCTTTTTAAGTGGGAGAACTTGCACAATTGGTGGCTGACTAAATACTTTTTTTCCCCACTGTATATGCTATGTAATCTGATATGGGTGTTCCCCTACAGACCAATCCCAGGAGGACACCTAACAGACTTCCTCTTCTATGGTGTCACTCTAAAACGGCTCCCTCTAAAACTGAATAAACCTCCTCTCAGGTTCCACTTGAAAACATTAGCAAAGTCATAATTCTTCATACACTACATATTCCCCCCTTCGAGACTAACTAAAAGTCTCGAAACAAAAAGAATAGGATTATGACAAGTAACAATTTCTCTTATTGAGTATTTTTTAACAATAAACCCAAAACACTTTTCTCTGGAGTGTGAATACATTACTATGAAATATGAACAAATCTCTATGGAGTGTGAATACATTACTATGAAATATGAACAAATCTCTATGGAGTGTGAGAGCGAAAAACCTGTCTGGCAGCCTTCTTTCCAAATATCCATCCATCAATCAATCAAGACAGTAAAATTCTCTCACGGCCCCTCTGCCCCAGGCAACCACTTAAGTACTCCAGATCAATTCATACATCTTTATCAATGCAGTTGAAACTATGTTGCAATTAAATACACATGAAAGCCTCAGCAAACAAAATACTATCAAAAATGTCCACACTCAGGCTGGTCGACCCATCGGACCCTACTGTGGATTCTCTCTATCCCTGCCTAGACTCCATATCCCTAAGCATTCACGAAATAAACAAAAACATCTGAGATCCCCACATGTATCCAATAACATCAAATATCATTCTACAAAAATTAATACCAAAGAATATGACACAAATTATGTATTCCACATGCAAATATGTCTATATATCATTGCAGACACTGGAATGTAGTCCACTACACTTCATCTCCTCAGCAGTGTCGACTTCCAATGCATCTTCGATAATGGAATCAGAACCTTTCCACACCTTCCTTGTTCCATCTCCTCCAGTCCCTTCATATTGTCCTTTCATATTGTCCCTTCATATTGTCCTTGTTTGAGTATTTCAATCTCTACATATTCCCCCAAATGCTTCTGGAAGAAAAGAAAAGACCAAACAGTATATTTTGCAAAACAACACATTCAAATTAAAACATCAATATCAACTAAGAATATAAAAAGTATATATAAAATGAATCTAAATGAATCACATTCTATTCCCCCCTTTGATTCATAACAAAATACTAAAATCACCCTAATATTGAAACCTCTGAAATCTATCTATCAATACTCCTTTGAGTCTTGACAGAAGGTTAAACCCTCTTATCGTTTCATTCGCAAAACCCCTCAAATTATAGTTAATATTATCTATGTTATCTTCCCCAATTTTACACCATATCATGGAAAAATCCCCACTTCTCTCTTAGACTTATCCTCCAATGATAGGCTTCCCAGACTATGAAACTTCTCTCTTTCAGAATCAGATTTATCTCTTTCCCTTTGCTTCCCCTATTTTAAATTTTAAAAACCTCATATGGAAGCTTCAACTTCAACAAAAACAACATCCTATCCATCCATAGGTAAGAATATATTTTCTCACCACACAAACCCCTAAATAACTCCTATCCATCATATGTTTTATTAGAACAAAAACAGCTTTTAGCCTTCACTGGTTACCTCTCCAATGCTTCATGAAGCGCTGTTAACTGATTTTCCTTCCTATCTAACAAATTCACCTAGGTTAATTCATTTAACCAATAACACTTAAACCTAGGCCTAAACAAATGTTTCCACAACTACAAGGAAAATGAGCTGTATCACCCATCCTAACCCTAATAACAGTATTTTCCTCTAAAATTGGTGCTAGAGCTATTGGCTCCCTTGTAATCAAATGTGATATATTCATGGCTTTAATAACTGTCAATGTTTAAATAGTTAAATTGCTTCTCACTGTTGTTATAATAGGCTGAAGTGTTGATGTCATTGTTGTTGTTTCATCTAGTTTCCCCTAAGCTTTGAACTCTTTACTTGTACTTCCATCTATCACCACTAGTGTCACTACATTCACTCTCAGTCCTAACTCTAATCCCTCACTTTCAAACTTTTCATTATAAAAAAGAAACTCTTATTCACCTTGATCTTCCTGCTGGGAATTGTAAATATAGATACTCAATCACCCTCAATCTTCTCTTATCATTCAGCAACGCATACTTTCTCAATGCATCTGCTCCTAACAGATCTAAACTCCTACCATATCTATCTTCCCACTAAACTCTAAATTTTTCCTTCATCACTGTTCTCTCTCTCTTACTACTAACTTTGAAACTTAGCTTACTGTCCTAGAGTTCCTTCAACCCTAGTTTTCCTAACTTTTTAATCTGACTTTTCTCCTAACTTTTAAAAACCCTTTTCACTGATTTATCCACAAAATCCTCTCCTCTAATTTTTCAATATGTGATCGGGAAGTCCCCACCTGCTTATGATTACTTTACACACAGACTTGGCAAACGATTGAGCATCTTTTAGCCTAGTTTGAAATCTCTTGGTGTAGGAATGTAACCAAGAATAACAGTCACCCTTTTAACATTATTTTTCAAACAGATTGTGCTCCTTCCTATGATATAATCTTTTCAAGCAAATATGGTTCCCAAAAACCCTACTCTTTTAAAATCTTCTACCAGACAGCCGTCTGGTGTACATCTTATTGTACAGTTCAACTTACACAATGCTTCTCTTCCCAACAATGCAATAGGTATTGTGATGTCACGAGAGGCTGTGTCCTGGAGGGACGTTACATCCCCCTGAGGTGGCTGCAAACCCAGACAGCTATGGCTCCATCTGCTGGTATGGTCGGGAACTCCACCCCTCTATGGCCAATCTTCCCACGCAGCTGAAACAAATGAGGAGCTGATGAGCTGAAGGTTTGGGAAGGGAAGAGACACAGTCTCCAACCTGGGCTCTCTGGAGGACAAGAGTGCTGCACGTCCACTTCCATGAGGAATATAAGGATTTGGAGATACTTACCTTTGGGAAATACTCACCTTTGGATATATGCACCTGTGGAAATACGTGAGAGACATTTGGAAGGACTTTTTGCTGGGTTGGCCACTAGCTGCAACGTGGACTACAGTAAGGCTGGGGAAAAGTTATCTGAGCGAGTGAGAATTATGATTTTGGATGTGGAAGAGACATCCCTGAACTGTTAACCCTTAAAGAGCCACAAGAGAACAGAATTTTGTTATATTTTCGTTAATTTCCCAAGACCTATAATAAAATCCTTGTTTTGTTTGAACCTTGTCTCCTTGCACTACTTGAGCAATCCCGCTGAAAGCTGTGTAGCCTCTCGTGACGTCACAGATGGTGGAGAATACGGGCACGCTCAAGCGTTAATAGTGCATGTCAGAGGAGGATACCGAAGGTTTGATCACCCAGTTTTCCAAGTTTGCCGTAGGCTCCCCGCCCGACTGAAATGGAGGACATATTGAAAGCCCTTGTTGCTGGCCAGCAAGCCCAGATGCAAGTAAACGTGGCTCTCTTGGAGGAGCAAAAGAAAGCCAACCTTCTGAAGGCAGAGGAATTGCAGTTGCAGAGACAGAGGGTGGTCCAAAATACCCGCCCAATAAAGGCAAGTGACTTTATATCTAAGATGGGAGCTACCGATGACATTGAGGCATACCTGCATGCATTTGAGGCCACGGCCACTAGGGAAGCCTGGCCCAAGCAACAGTGGGTTGGTCTGTTAGCCCCCTTTCTAACCGGGGAATCGCTGAATGCTGTCCGGGACCTGGGCCCTGACCAGGTTACTGACTATGATGCCCTGAAGTCTGAGATCCTCAGCAGATATGGACTCACAAAGTTTGGTATGGCCCAGCGCTTTCACGGCTGGACCTTCCAACCAGACCAACCTCCTCGGGCGCAGATGCATGAACTTGTCCGAATCGCAAGGAAATGGCTGGATCCGCAGAGGAATACAGCAGCGGCGGTGGTGGAGGCCGTTGTGGTGGATCGTTACCTACGCGCCCTGCCTTATGAGGCAAAACGGTTCATCAGTCAACAGGCCTTGACCACGGCTGATCTGACCGTGGAAGCTGTGGAAAAGTACCAGGCCACAGCGGAGATGCTGAATGCTTCCCGAAAAGACCCCAGGAGTGCGGCCCCACCACAAATGGGAAGAACCCGTCCAAAGGACCCCAAGGTCTCGAACCCAGCCACGTCAGGACTTATCCCGGCCCCAGGGGGAGCCAGAAACCAGGCGGGTCCAAGAAGAGTACACCAGGAGGGGGAAACTCGACAGTGTTACCGGTGTGGGGAGATGGGACATATCTCCTGGCAGTGTGGGAAACCAGCCGATGAACCTATGCCCACTGCGGAGTCCTCCAGCTCAGCACCCACCCACCGTTTTGCCTCGCTCTTGGGAGTCGTAGATGGCGGCCCAGATCGACCCCCCACCTGCCCGGTAACTGTGAATCACCATGATGTGGAGGCCTTACTGGATTCTGGTAGCCGGGCCACCCTGGTGCGTAAGGATTTGGTGGGCCCAACGTGTCTGACCCCGGGAAAGTCCTCCCAGTTTCCTGTGTCCATGGGGACACCAGAGAATACCCCATTACTGAACTTACAATGACCAGCACACGGGGAACCATACACACGACGGCGGGGGTGGTTGATTCCCTCCCCGTCCCTGTCCTAATTGGACGAGACTGCCCAGCCTTTTACCCACTCTGGAGAGAGTCTCAGGAGAGGATAACCCGAGTACCTCGGAAACGGAGAGGCAAGACTCATCCTGGGAAGGCTCCGGTGCAATCCTCCGAGTTACTCACTCCCGCCCGGGCTCTGATAGGGATGGCAGGTGCCCAGACCGACACAGAGACGGAGCTACAGAATCTGGACAACGAACTGTCTGGTCTGAAGGGGACCGCTGAGAGGTATCGTTTGTTAAAGCAACAGTTAGACATGAAGACAGAAGAGTTAGATATCCTCCAGGCTAAACTCCAACAGAGCTCCTTCCCTAAGCAACAGGAGGAGCTGGAGAGGCTGCGCAGGACCATCGAGGAGTGTGAGGAGACCCTGCGCAGTAGTAAGGAGGTCCAGAAGAAGGCAGAGGAGAAGTACAAGGTGTTGGAGAACAAGATGAAGAATGCGGAGGCAGAGAGAGAGAAGGAACTGAAAGCTGCTCAACAGAAGCTAAACTCTGCTAAAACCAAGGCTGATGCGTTCAGTAAGAAACTCAAGGAGAGACAACAGGAGGCTGAGTCCCTGGTCCTAGAGTTGGAGGAGTTGAAGAGAGAGCAGTCTGGCAAGCACCACGGCAATGCGGACGCCCTCTCCCGGCGTGATGCCTTCTTCGCTGCCTTTACCCCGACGAGGACGTCGGTCCCGAGGAGGGGGATGTGTGATGTCACGAGAGGCTGTGTCCTGGAGGGACGTTACATCCCCCTGAGGTGGCTGCAAACCCAGACAGCTATGGCTCCATCTGCTGGTATGGTCGGGAACTCCACCCCTCTATGGCCAATCTTCCCACGCAGCTGAAACAAATGAGGAGCTGATGAGCTGAAGGTTTGGGAAGGGAAGAGACACAGTCTCCAACCTGGGCTCTCTGGAGGACAAGAGTGCTGCACGTCCACTTCCATGAGGAATATAAGGATTTGGAGATACTTACCTTTGGGAAATACTCACCTTTGGATATATGCACCTGTGGAAATACGTGAGAGACATTTGGAAGGACTTTTTGCTGGGTTGGCCACTAGCTGCAACGTGGACTACAGTAAGGCTGGGGAAAAGTTATCTGAGCGAGTGAGAATTATGATTTTGGATGTGGAAGAGACATCCCTGAACTGTTAACCCTTAAAGAGCCACAAGAGAACAGAATTTTGTTATATTTTCGTTAATTTCCCAAGACCTATAATAAAATCCTTGTTTTGTTTGAACCTTGTCTCCTTGCACTACTTGAGCAATCCCGCTGAAAGCTGTGTAGCCTCTCGTGACGTCACAGTATATATTCTGATACCAGTATGAGTATTGTAATTTTCTTGATTTTTATAGCAGAGCTCAATTGGTTCCTTAAGAGTAATCAGCTGTTTTACTCCCTCAAATCCCTATCCTAATTAGTTAATTTTACATAGTGAGATGTGTAACCTCTTCAGGCTGAACACAGATAAAAGCTTTTCCACTATCTGCTATCACTTCCCATAGTCCTTTGTTTATTTTCACTTCAATTGTTGGATCTTTTTCCTAATTGGTGCTACCAGCTGACACCCCCCTTCGGATCTTCTAGGCACTCCTAGAATCCTTGCTCCTTTAAGGGTTCACCTGTCCTCCAGATGATCTTCACTTGCTCCTGTATCTTCCTCTGAAATTCCCTCTTTCCAGAAACTATCTATGGATATGAAACAACTTATACCACTAGTTGTGGCTGGTACAATTGCATTTGACCTTGTTCAGTTGAAGCTATGGCAGTGATTGTTGATTTGGTGCACACTGATTCTTCATAACCAAAGCTTTTCTTCTCCTTCTTCTTCTCCCCCAGTTGTATTTCATCAAGTTTTCTGAGAGTTTCTTGGTCCTGTTCTTTCTTGTTGTTGACATATCGGTATTCTTCAAAAGCTTATATTCTAAGTTCTGTCCTCGAATGATCACCTTCCATCATCTTCTTACTTTTGCTCTCTTTCCTTTCCTCAATGTATTCTTCTCCTCCAATTCTTGGGATCCTTTTCTCAGCAGTTTTTTCTTCTCTTCTGTATCTTCAGCTTCTTGAGTTGTTCTTCCAGTTCTCTTTGTCTCTTCTAAATTATTCCCCTTATCCAGGCATAATACACTTCAGTCTATATCTCTTTCTATTTCTTCTTTACTAATCATTGTAGAATAAAATCCTCTTGAATATGAAGCACTCCAATATTTAATCTCCAGATCTTCATCTTTGTCTTCATCTTTGCTTTCATCAGAACTGAAATATCTTGTATTCTTCTTCTTCCTTCTAATCACAGAGTCATATCCACCCATGATCTCTTCTCAATCACTCTGATCATCATCATCTTCTTCTTCATCTTCATCATCTTCTTCTTCCAGACATCTCATTTTCTCTTCCTACTTTTGGAGTTTTGGATTCATCTTTATGGTCGTTTCTGCTTCTCTCTCTCTATTATTCAATCACTTTCATCATGTTGATGACGTCAGGGTTAAGATTCCCTCCACTGGCTATGTTTGTTCAATGTCAGGCCAACTTTTATTCCCTTTTCCAGATAACCTTTAGTTAATGGTATTGCAATGTTTACTATTTTCAATTATATCAACAGGTGTAATTACTTTCATAGTTCTTATGTCCTTTTTCCCCCCATGTAACAGCTATTTTATATTCCTTTATTGTAAATTATTTATATTTTAGACTATGTAGCCTATGGCTTCCTCCCTATTTTTTCTTCTCTCTTTCTATTTTTTTTTCTTCTTCCCCAAATTAATTAATTAATCAATTTATTTATTCATCAATTTATTTATCTATTCATTTTATTTTATTTTACCAAATTATTGATTAGTGGCAATCTTACCACATCCAATCAGGAAATTAAATGAAAGTAGTCAACTTCAGAGCAATCCAAAAAATAAAGACTTCTAATCCTACAACACTACAATACTCATAAACCCATTGCTTAATAAGCACCCAATTATCCTAATTTTACAGAATAATGTCAGTACTTGATTCCCCCACACAACTCTAATCAAACCCACTCATGCACAAAAACTCCAAAATGCAATTTTTATTTTCATCAATTGATCAGTCTTTTGCCAAGTCCCTGTGAAATTGTCATAACATCAATTAAGCTAGGCACACAAAATATCCTTTATGGGAAGGCAAGGTTTTTGTAAACAAAACAGTATTAGCCTTGATTTTTTGACATGATCCTGTCGCAGCAGACTCTGTCGCGTCACACCCTGTCACATGATGTACACGTCAGCACTTCCGCTCTCTCTCTCTCTCCTCGTTCCTCTTATGTCTCTCATATCACAAAAGAACAAAGAAACATACAATAATTTAGTAGTTTATGCAGTCACTGAGTTATTTAAACCATTCAATATTCCTCTAGTCACATTCGCGCTACGAATTAACTCAGGAATAATATAAATAGCTCAATAACATTTTTTATTTTATTTATTTAATTATTTTTAATCCGTCAACATCTCTCTCTCATTTATCAATTCAATAGGTCTCAAGAAAACAGTTTCATCGTCAAACAACAGCTGATGTAACAACCAGAATACACTATTAGCCTCTAAATCTCTACCTCTTTGTTCCTTCGTTCGTCTGCGTCTCCCCGCAGCACAGTGTAGCAGAGGAGTGGCATATTTACCCCTACGTCACTCTAGTCATAAAATCACACGCATGCGCAGTACATTCATCACTACGATTTCACAGTGGAAGGAGCTCTCTCCCAGCTCTCTCCACGCTAGGCAACAGAAAGTTAACAGTCCCGCTGTATTTCCTCTCTTTTACCCCTCATAGACAAACAATAACACTTAACAGAGCTCACACTATTCTAAAGACAATTTTGGAGGCTCGATCCATTCCAATGGACCCCCAAGGTAAAAAATTAGCATGTAGCATGTATCATTTTAGCAATTAGCATGTAGCATGTATCATTTCAACCTCCGCCGTGTCGTAAAATTCCTTTGTTTCTAAATTTCTGCTACCACGAGGTCCCGCCGGAAATCTAATGAGCGGTCACATCAAACAAATGATTTGTCAACCACAAGCTGAGAGGTAACATACAATCAAAATATACCACAGCCTCAAGCCCCCTGGACTTACCTACTCCACCTAACGTGTTATAGGATTTTTTGACCCATCATAATGATCACCTCCTTAAGAGGGTTTCCGTAGATTCACAGCGGTTCTAAGTTACACACATATTCCTAGGCCTTATTCCTCTCAATCTATTCTTCTTGAACTTCATTCAAGCAAAATATCTCTATAGACACTCCCCCCTTTTTGCGTTGTTTACCAGCGCAAACAAATTTAGAACGGACTCCTATCTCACAGCACATCAGCAACGCACACACGCAAGCTCTTTAACGGTGCATTTTTTTCAACGCACACACACAGACACACGAACTGACCAGAGCCCAAAGTTGTGAGCAAACTCACCCTTATCAGCCTCTGGAGCCAGAGTCAGCTCGGCGCCCATGAATGAAACGCTGAGGAAAAACGCAATACCTTCCAAATCCTCGCCGCCATTTTGTAGTGTCGAGTAATAGTGCTCCTGAGTGGCGCAGTGGTCTAAGGCATTGCATCGCAGTGCTAACTGTGCCACTAGAGATCCTGGTTCGAATCCAGGCTCTGTCGCAGCCGGCCGCGACCGGGAGACTCATGGGCGGCGCACAATTGGCCCAGCGTCGTCCAGGGTAGGGGAGGGAATGGCCGGCAGGGATGTAGCTCAGTTGATAGAGCATGGCGTTTGCAACGCCAGGGTTGTGGGTTCGATTCCCACGGGGGGCCAGTGTAAAAAAAAAAATGTATTCACTAACTGTAAGTCGCTCTGGATAAGAGCGTCTGCTAAATGACTAAAATGTAAATGTAAAATGAGTAACGTTGCTAATTATGCTGTGATGACCAAGGAGGACCCGCTGACGCTGTATTTTCATCATAAGGTTTATTCATAACAAAGGGTTACAGCGTCGATTTACAGATACCTGCAGATACCCGGAGAATAATCGCCCCATCTCTAATATGATTATTCTGTCTTCCTTTCTCCCAACTGTGGTATATATGCTATGTAATCTGATATGAGTGTTCCCCAACAGACCAATCCCAGGAGGACACCTAACAGACTTCCTCTTCTATGGTGTCACTCTAAAACGGCTCCCTCTAAAACTGAATAAACCTCCTCTCAGGTTCCACTTGAAAACATTAGCAAAGTCATAATTCTTCATACACTACAGTAGCTAATTTGCTAAATGAATGATGGCTCGTTTCATTCTGCAACTTCAAGTGAGAAAAGAGGAAGACTGTGCTGGCTTGTATCCATGCCACTTGGGACTACCCTCAGGCTGGACTTGTAGGCAAAAGCAGTTTGCTCTGCGATAGGCTATTGAGGGAGGTTATTGAGAGAATCAGAACATTGATGGTAGAAGCAGCTGAGAGAGTTGTACAGTATATAAGGGTTACTGCAGGGACAATTTCCTCACTATCAAGTTCACGACACAAGGAATAGGCCTACATCAAATCAGACATCCCCAGATGTCTCCGACCAGCCAACCAACACAACCTCTATAAACACAGATATACACTGAGTGTACAAAACATTAGGAACACCTGCTCTTTCCATGACATAGACTGACCAGGTGAATCCAGGTGAAAGCTATGATCCCTTATTGATGTCACTTGTTAAATCCACTTCAATCAGTGTAGATGAAGGGGAAGAGACAGGTTAAAGAAGGATTTAAAGCCTTGAGACAATTGAGACATAGATTGTGTATGTGTGCCATTCAGAGAGTGAATGGGCAAGACAAAAGATGTAAGTGCCTTTGAACGGGGTATGGTAGTAGGTGCCAGGCGCACCGGTTTGAGTGTGTCAAGAACTGAAACGCTGCTGGGTTGTTCACGCTCAACAGTTTCCTGTGTGTATCAAGAATGGTCGACCACCCAAAGGGCATCCAGCCAACTTGACACAACTGTGGGAAGCATTGGAGTCAACATAGGCCAGCATCCCTGTGAAACGCTTTTGACACCTTGTAGAGTCCATGCCCCAACGAATTGAGGCTGTTCTGAGGGCAAAAGGGGGTGCAACTTAATATTAGGAAGGTGTTCCTAATGTTTTGTACACTCAGTGTAGACTGTTTCCTTCCATTACAGAGCTATGCATAATTAACAGCTTATGAATATGAACGTATTCTCACTATGGCCTACAATGCATTTCTGCCTTAATTATATCGGTAAACACGCCTTGCGTTCTGTCAGGCTGGAACATAAATTGTAGAAATCCAATTCCTAAGGTCATTGTGGGAATATAATGTCCCTATCACACATCACATTCTCATTCTGCCATTGGAATATCAGGATTGATGAATGCCTTCACTGTATTGATCTGTACCTGTTGGCTCTTAAGAAGTGGATAGTGAATGGCAGTAATCATTCCCATACATAGACTGCATAGTATTGAATGCCTAGGACCCCGGCCTTGTACTTGCACAGTTCCAGGGTTGTTACAGTGCTAGGTAATGTCCATGGACCAGAGAAGGCCTCTCTCTGAGGCAGAGTGTACCCAGAATGGTGCGGCCTGAGAGCTGGCCAGCTAGTTTGGAGTAATTATACTGAACCAAAATATTAACGCAACATGCAACAATTTCTACGATTTCACTGGGTTACAGTTCATGTAAGGAAATCAGTCAATTGAAATACTACATTCATTAGGCCCTAATCTAAGGATTTCACATGACTGAGAATACAGATATGGATCTGTTGCTCACAGATACCATCTTCTTCGCATAGAGTTGATCAGGCTGTTGATTGTAGCCTGTGGATTGTTGTCCCACTGCTCTTCAATGGCTGTGCGAAGTTGCTGGATATTGGCGGGAACTGGAACACGCTGTCGTACACGTTGATCCAGAGCATCTCAAACATGCTCAATGGGTGACATGTCTGGTGAGTATGCAGGCCATGTAAGAACTGGTGCTTTTTTAGCTTCCAGCACTTGTGTACAGATCCTTGCGACATGGGCCGTGCATTATCATGCTGAAACATGAGGTGATGGCGGCAGATGAATGCCACAACAATGGGCCTCAGGATTTCATCACGGTATCTCTGCTCATTCAAATTGCCATTGATAAACTGCAATTGTGTTCGTTTTCTGTAGCTTATGCCTGCCCAAACCATAACCCCACCTCCACCATGGGGCACTCTGTTCACAACGTTAACGTTAATCAGCAAACCGCTCGCCCACACAATGCCATACACGTGGTCTGTAGTTGTGAGGCCGGTTGGACGTAATGCCAAATTCTCTAAAACGACGTTGGAGGCGGCTTATGGTAGAAAATGTACATTCAATTATCTGGCAACAGCTCTGTTGGATATTCTTGCATGCCAATTGCACGCTCCCTCAAAATTGAGACATCTGTGGCATTGTGTTGTGTGACAAAACTGCACATTTGTGAGTGGCCTTTTATTGTCCCCAGCACAAGGTGCACCGGTGTAATGATCATGCTGTTTAATCAGCTTCTTGATATGCCACACCTGTCATGTGGATGGATTATCATGGCAATGGAGAAATGCTCACTAACAGGTGATGTAAACAAATTTGTGCACAACATTTGAGAGAAATAAGCTTTTTGTGTGTATGGAACATTTCTGGGATCTTTTATTTCAGCTCATGAAACATGGGACCAACACTTTACATGTTGCGTTTATATTTTTGTTCAGTGTACATAAAAATGTAATAGTTAATGGTCCATGCAGTGTGGGTCAGCCAGGAGAGGCTTGGGCTTGGTCTTGGCCTGGTCAGTGGCTGTAATGTAAAGCGTGATGTATGCTCCTCCACAACATGTAGGTCACTGGAGGAACAATTAAACCGTTATCACTGATCACGCACACAGACACTCACACACACACACACACACACACACACTAATGAGCTGGGGGACCCACACACTAAGGAAGCTGAGAAACATACATAAGGGAAGACACATACCGTAGTCCTCTGTAGGAAATTGGACAAATTACTGTATGATTCCTTATGGTAATGCTGACTTTAACATGTGGTTTTAACACTTTGAAGAGGGAGTTTGTTCAGTTGGTGCTTAATGTTGTAGTAATCAAATCCACACATTTTCAAGTGCAGCCCAGTGTTGGGCTAGTAAGGGATTGGGCTATGACAGATGTTGGACTTGGGGAAGTGGAGAGTTGTTAAACTCAACAAAAAAGCCTTAAAATGTATGTATGTCTCTGTTGTCATGTACTGTAAATGTGTACATTATGTAACACCTGATCCTGTCTCTATATGAACAGTGGCTAATTGTATGAGCTCCAGTTTTGAGTTGTCAGGGCAAAACGCCTCGCTTTCACAGGATATTTAGAAAAAAAGATTATACTCCCGTCTGTTAGTGTAAATCCCTAGGGCTTCATTTATCAATATTGCATAGAAACTATTCTAAAATACTACTGAGGAACGGAATTTAGAATGTTCATATGCATAGAAAAGTGTGATTTATCAAACATTCCTGGAGCCTCATTTACCAATATCATGTAGAAATTATTCTAAAATACTACTTACAACGGAATTTAGAATGTTGTACGCATAGAAAAGGTGTGCTTTATCAAACAAGCCTACAAGCCTCATACACACACCGGTAGGAGATAACCATTGATAAATAAATACTGTACCAATTTTTCTCAGCCTCAGTGCTCGTGCACGACCTTGGCTATTTTAATTTCGAACCCCCCCCCTAATTAATCATTTATAGTCAAAATCATCCCTTTAAAGCCCGTACAACGCCGTACAATGAAATACAACGTAGCAACCAAAAAAAGCTAAGAAAAAATAACTTTTCCGAGAGGCGCTAGTGTCAAAGATTGAGTACAACCAAAATGTTTTATTTGGCTCGCTCAGTTGTGGCTTGACCAGTAAAAATAAAAACATAGCTACAAAGAGAGGACTATTAAGACAATTAGTTGCTTTAGCAACGGAAAATATACTGCTAAATGTCATATTATATTATATTATATTATACTTCAAATGGATAGGCAACACTTACCAATAAGCCATCCATCCTCAACCGCTCCTCCCTGTAGGCGTATAGCGTGCGGTCTATTGCTCCGTTCGTATTTGGGAACCCATTGATGGCAAAGAACCCCCTCTTGACTTCAACCTGTTGTACGATGGTTTATGGAAATTGTATGTTACAGTTCGTTTTGCTGATGATTGCATCAAAAACGATCGGCAAGATCCCGCTGCCAAAAACCCCAGGGTGGGAAGCACTTGGATGTGCACCAGAATGGCACGTCTTTGCCTTTTCAAAGTAGGCCTTAAGTCCTTGCAAAAATACTATAAGATTGGTTTTGGGAAATTATATCTGATGAGCCAATCTGTACTTTCTCCGCAAAAAAGGCCCACCTGTCTCTAAAAACGCGCTCTCTGCGAAATTCAGCATATGCCAAATTTTCCAACAGAGAAAGATCAGCCTCTCATTCGATTTCACATTATCTCAGTATTTTATAGTATTTAAACAGTTGTTTCACTTTAACACGTGCCTCTAATTTAACAAATTACTGTACTTTATATGGATTATTATCGTAAGAAATGCACTGATGTGGTCAAATCATATGCCTGTCAAGATATGCTGCATGAATTCACAATGGAAATACAATGAAATCGAAAAATGATTTAGTTATTACTCTCACAATTTCAGACAATTTCAACACATCATGTATTTTCCCCATTCTATGCTTGACAATCAGTTAGTTCCCTTATTCCACCACTTGGCACTGTGTGTAAGCATGGTCATGGCTCTGCGTACATTTACGCACACTCTCAAGCACGCGTATTGCCGCGTTCACGTGCTAGTCAGAACTAGGAAACACGGAAATGTCGACGTGCTAACTGGTTGTCGTTATACACGTGCCACGTTCAACGAATCAGCAAGTTGGAAATTTCAGAGTTTCCTAGTTTGCTGCATTTCTATTGATACATTTCTATTGATACATCTCACACTTTGCGTGGAAATGATCCCATGCATGGTTTACGCACATATTTGTGCCTATGTATGATTGATAAATGAGGCCCCTGGACTCTGTATGTCCACAATATGGCTGCGTTTACACAGGCAGCACAATTCTGATATTTTTTTCAGTAATTTGTCTTTTGATCAATCAGATCAGCTCTGAAAAAGATCTGATGTGAAAAGATCTGATGTGATTGGTCAAAAGACCAATTAGTGGAAAAAATATCAGAATGTTTCTGCTTATCTAAATGCCGATTATGTGCCATATATGAAGTGGAAATTTGCCCTAAACCACAGCATACTCTATGTGAACACATAGTCATATTAAATAAGCACTGGGCTTTATTTGAGCTTGTTTGAGAATTTGTACATGTTTCATTATTCATTAAAACGAGGAAAAAAGCCATGTTGCTTGTGAGGAAAAACAACAAAGCAGTGCATTTTCAGTGACTGGTCGGCTCTAAAGGTTAATTAGGTGTGTTTGTGTTCCGAGGAGAAGGCAGTGCTCTTTACGGACGAGGAGACGTTCTCCACCCGAGGGGCGACCATAATGACACCCCTCAGTTCTCATTATCCAGGTTATTGATTGGCTTGGGCCACCTGCCTTCCCCTGTCTTCGCCTGCCTCTCTGGCCTCAGCTACTTCACTCACCCTGGTTAACACGCTCACAGCTGCCAGACAGCCAGCCAGCCAGCTGGGCCGCCCTGGGACTGCCACTCCAGCTTCCTCAATCTCAACCTCAACCTCATCTTCCTCTCCTCCTCCTCCTCCTCCTCCTCCTCGACCTCTTCCTCGACCTCCTCCTCCTCCTTCTCCTTCTCCTACTCCTCCTCCTCCTCCTCCTCCTCCTCCATAGACCTCCCATCAGACACATGGGTGACAGTGACACTTAAACACATTCACTCACTGACAGTCAGACCGACACACGCCATGGGATAGATGGGAACCACACTTGGTTCCCAGAGCCTGACAAGCATACACACATGCATGCACATACAGGCAGACAGGCAGGAACTCTCTCTTTCTCTCTCTTTCTCTCGCTTCCCTCTCTCCTCTCCCTCCTCTCTCCTCTCTCTTCCCCCTCTCTCTCTCCTCTCTCTCCTCTCTCTTCCCTCTCTCCGCTCTCTCCTCTCTCTCCTCTCTCTCCCCCTCTCTCTCTCCTCTCTCTCCTCTCTCTCCTTTCTCTTCCCTCTTTCTCTCCTCTCCCTCCACTCTCTCTTCCCTCTCTCTCTCCTCTCTCTCCTCTCTCTTCCCTCTCTCCGCTCTCTCCTCTCTCTCCTCTCTCTTCCCTCTCTCTCTCTCCTCTCTCTCCTCTCTCTCCTCTCTCTCCCCCCTTCTATCTTCTCTCCTCTCTCTCCTCTCTCTCCTCTCTCTTCCCTCTCTCTCTCCTCTCTCTCCTCTCGCTCCTCTCTCTCCTCTCTCTTCCCTCTCTCTCTCTCCTCTCTCTCCTCTCGCTCTCTCACCAATGGTCAAGGACATTTTTAGCACAGTAGTAGGTAAGCTGCATTTGGCTCCAAAAGAAAATGGATTTAATCAGATTAAAATCCTGGTCATTTGTGTGTATCCAGCTGGGTTGTCAAAGGTTTGAATGGAATAGCATGTAGGCCTACATAGCTCTCCTCAGTAATGAATCTGGAGAGAATACTTGACATTGTTGGGAAATTTGTCCTCAAATTATTGTCATCCATTTAAATTAAACTGACTGGGTTTAGAATCCAGGGAACCAAGCTGATCATGGAAACTCACAAAAAATCATAAAACACATTCAGATTAGGTTATTTTGCCGGCCAAAATGGTGGAAGGTTGCGAGCAGGAACAGTGCTGTAGTAAATCTAATTATGGGCGTGCAGCATGCAGGACTCGTCTGTAATGACTCTGTGACTCTGCCCTCGCCCGGGCTCCTCTGACCCATTGGAGGGGGCATCATTGAAGCGCCTGGCACTGATGAAGCCTGGCAGAGTGACAAAAGGATGGCAGCAGGTGGCACAGATGGCCCAGCTGCCACCTTCCCCTTGGAACGAAATCTGGTCCTGGGACTGGTGCTGGAGGGAGGATAGATGGAGGGGCAGAAAGGTGGAAGGATGGATGGTCAGGCTGTTGGTGAGTGAGGGACTGTGATGGTAGTTAGGTGAGATCTGGCAGAGACACAGCAGAGACTGTAGGTGAGTATCAGCTTCACTTTAACTGATAGGCTACTCTCTCTCATCTTATGGAATAGCCAATCAGCTTTACAGAGCAGTGGAATGATGCAAGCAGTGTTCATATTACACAATGACTCATGGGGGAGCCCTAAGAATAGAGGACTGGAGTAACGTTAATATTTTAGAGCTAAAGGGGCTTAGGGTTAAGTACCTTTATGTGAATTGATTGCCCCCCATTTATCCTCAGAGTTCGTACTGCTTGGTGACCTAAATTGGGATATGCTTAATACCCCGGCCATCCTACAATCCAAACTAGATGCCCTCAACCTCACGCAAATTATCAACGAACCTACCAGGTACAACCCTAAATCCGTAAACATGGGTACCCTCATAGATATCATCCTGACTAACATACCCTCTAAATACACCTCAGCTGTCTTCAACCAGGATCTCAGCGATCACTGCCTTATTGCCTGCGTCCGTAACGGGTCCGCGGTCAAACGACCACCCCTCATCACTGTCAAACGCTCCCTAAAACACTTTAGCGAGCAGGCCTTCCTAATTGACCTGGCCCAGGTATCCTGGATGGATATAGATCTCATTCCGTCAGTAGAGGATGCCTGGTTGTTCCTTAAAAGTAATTTCCTCTCAATCTTAAATAAACATGCCCCATTCAAAAAATACAGAACTAAGAACCGATATAGCCCCTGGTTCTCCTCAGACTTGACTGCCCTTGACCAGCACAAAAACATCCTGTGGCGTACTGCATTAGCATCAAATAGCCCCCGCGATATGCAACTTTTCAGGGAAGTTAGGAACCAATATACACAAGCAGTCAGGAAAGCAAAGGCTAACTTTTTCCAACAGAAATTTTCATCCTGTAGCACTAACTCCAAAAAGTTTTGGGACACTGTAAAGTCCATGGAGAATAAGAGCACTTCCTCCCAGTTGCCCACTGCACTGAGGCTAGGAAACACTATCACCACCGATAAATCTACAATAATCGAGAATTTCAACAAGCATTTTGCTACAGCTGGCCATGCTTTCCATCTGGCTACCACTACCCCGGCCACCAACTCTGCACCCTCCGCTGCAACTTGCCCATGCCCCCCGCTTCTCCTTCACACAAATTCAGACAGCTGATGTTTTGAAAGCGCTGCAAAATCTGGACCCCTACAAATCAGCTGGGCTAGACAATCTGGACCCTTTCTTTCTAAAACTAGCCGCCGAAATTGTCGCAACCCCTATTACTAGTCTGTTCAACCTCTCTTTCATAACGTATGAGATCCCCAGAGATTGGAAAGCTGCCGCGGTCATCCCCCTCTTCAAAGGGGGTGACACTCTAGATCCAAACTGCTACAGACCTATATCCATCCTGCCCTGCCTTTCGAAAGTATTTGAAAGCCAAGTTAACAAACAGATCACCGACCATTTCGAATACCACCGTACCTTCTCCGCTATGCAATCCGGTTTCCGAGCTGGTCATGGGTGCACTTCAGCCACGCTCAAGGTCCTAAACGATATTATAACCGCGATTGATAATAGACAGTACTGTGCAGCCGTCTTCATCGACCTGGCCAAGGCTTTCGACTCTGTCAACCACCGCATTCTTATTGGCAGACTAAATAGCCTTGGTTTCTCAAATGACTGCCTCGCCTGGTTCACCAACTACTTCTCAGATAGAGTTCAGTGTGTCAATCGGAGGGCCTGTTGTCTGGACCTATGGCAGTCTCTATGGGGGTGCCACAGGGTTCAATTCTTGGGCCGACACTTTTCTCCGTGTATATCAATGATGTCGCTCTTGCTGCTGGTGACTCTCAGATCCACCTCTACGCAGACGACACCATTTTGTATACATCTGGCCCTTCATTGGACACTGTGTTAACAAACCTCCAAACGAGCTTCAATGCCATACAACACTCCTTCAGTAGCCTCCAACTGCTCTTAAACACTAGTAAAACTAAATGCATGCTTTTCAATCGAACGCTGCTGGCACCCGCCCACCCGACTAGAATCACCACTCTCGACGGGTCTGACCTAGAGTATGTGGACAACTACAAATACCTAGGTGTCTGGTTAGACTGTAAACTCTCCTTCCAGACTCACATAAAGAATCTCCAATCCAAAGTTAAATCTAGAATCGGCTTCCTATTTCGCAACAAAGCCTCCTTCACTCATGCTGCCAAACATGCCCTCGTAAAACTGACTATCCTACCGATCCTTGACTTCGGCGATGTCATTTACAAAATAGCCTCCAACACTCTACTCAGCAAATTGGATGTATTCTATCACAGTGCCATCCGTTTTGTCTCCAAAGCCCCATACACTACCCACCACTGTGACCTGTACGCTCTTGTTGGCTGGTCCTCACTACATGTTCGTCGTCAAACCCACTGGCTCCAGGCCATCTATAAATCACTGCTAGGCAAATCCCCGCCTTATCTTAGCTCATTGGTCACCATAGCAGTACCCACCCGTAGTCTGCGCTCCAGCAGGTATATCTCACTGGTCATTCCCAAAGCCAACACCTCCTTTGGCCGCCATTCCTTCCAGTTCTCTGCTGCCAATGACTGGAACGAATTGCAAAAATCTCTGAAGCTGGAGACTCTTATCTCCCTCACTAACTTTAAGCATCAGTTGTCAGAGCACCTTACCGATCACTGCACCTGTACACAGCCCATCTGAAATTAGCCCACCCAACTACCTCATCCCTATATTGTTATTTATTTTGCTCTTTTGCACCCCCAGTATCTCTATTTGCACATAATCTCTTGCACATCTAGCATTCCAGTGTTAATACTATTGTAATTATTTTTGCACTATAGCCTATTTATTGCCTTACCTCCATAACTTGCTACATTTGCACACACTGTATATATATTTTCTGTTGTATTTTTGACTTTATGTTTTTTTACCCCATATGTAACTCTGTGTTGTTTTTATTGCACTGCTTTGCTTTATCTTGGCCAGGTCGCAGTTGTAAATGAGAACCTGTTCTCAACTGGCTTACCTGGTTAAATAAAGGTGAAATAAAAAAATAAAAATAAAAACTTGATTCCACCTCTATGTTTTGAAGCCTTATGAGGTGTCAAAGGAACACAGCTGCTGGCGTTGGTGTGCCCCATGGAATGGAAAACAACATGCATTTGTCCTCACACTTTAGTATGATGTATCATCATCAGATCCAAAGTCACCTGTAGGCCTATACATCAATAATCCTATTTAAATGATCTAATCAAAAAGTGCAACATAATTTATAGTTTGCCTATTTTTATTGAATAAAATGTAATGTGCACATAAAGTACATGTTTAAATTACAGTACTGTCATTGTGTGATGTATTTTTTTCCTGATTGGATGACTGTCTCCCAGAAAGAGAAGAGGCGGGTGGGGGTGCTTTAAGAGACTCGCACAATAGCCCTCATCAAATAGCCGCCCCTGCAGGAGAGCGCACGAGCAGCACATGCTACCAGGAAGAGCGCACATCATAGATCACGAAGTTTGACCAACCCCGACTCTTGTAACGATAACGACGTGTTGTCACCCCTCAAGAAATCAGGTTTGTGAACATTATTAGCCTACAGTTTTGAGGAATGATTGTCGTGACATGGTTTCTTATCCGCTTGCTTAGGCTATCTGTCATAGGATTTGAGGCACGCGTAAAAGTAGTTTACCAGGTTATGTCAATCTGTGTTTCCGAAGTGACTTTGGAAATACTGTAGTAATGTGGAAATTAATGTTAAGGCACAGGTTTTTTAATACATTTGCATGTCAATAAGTGTCCAGGTTTTGTAAAATAATACTGAACATTTTACAGATGAAAAAAAACAAACTATTTTTAATGACTTTTAAAGAGGGTTTTAAACTTTTGTTTGTTTTGATATATATAATATATATATAATACTATAGACTAGGCGCCATATAGTCAGCTGTTTCTCTCTACCAAACGAATGCAAACATGAACAAAGTCGATTCTGCTGTGTTGCGTCAATCGGTCAATGTCGTTCTCAATAGTCAATACAGAATGTGAATTCAACTAAATGCCAAGACACATTAGCTAATCATAGTAGGCCTACCTTTGCCAAAGTGCGGCAATAAACGTTTCTGTGAATGCTCTTGACTGGAGCAGAATATCGGAAATAGCCTACTGTCTTGGCACAATATTATTCAGCAAAAACAAAATGTTACTGTCACTTATTATGATTTATTATGATAATAATGTGCAATTGTTTATACGTTGCTTTTTGGATTATTATGTTTTTTCATTATGTAAAAAGCAAATATGCTTTCTTGGACCACAACAAACTGTGTATCATTGTTTTGTGTCAAGGTGATTAAACATGATTACAAAGAGAACACTAGATTCAGGGATCTTTGTATATTCACAGGTACATTGAACAGACTTAATCTGAATAACAATGTCCAGCCATGCTCCTCTGAGAGAGGTCATATTTCTGTAATACATCATGTAACAAGTATATAATGAAACTTGACTGTTAGGGAGCAGTGAGTGCATTAACAAAAAAACAACAACAGTCACACTGTTTTCCAACACTGTTTGCTTTGAGTTATTTGAAACCATGGAATAACCTGCAGCTTCCCATATGAGGTGGACCAATATGCCAGGAAATTGTATGACAGCATGTGTTAGCAACTAGACAAAATGTTGTTAAATTACTAGTTAGACTACATGTAGTTCACTACTGATCTAGGAGCAGCTGCTTATGTGTATACTGTGTCTTTCATTTAGTCCTCCTTTGTGTGTTATTGGATACAGCTTGCCAGCTGTATCCAGACACTGGGAAGTGCTATTGGCTATCCCCGCTGTGCATACAGAACAGACATCTATTGCCTCAGTTTATTGCTGTAGTCCGAGAGCTATTTGAGTTTAGAAAATCTGTGCTGGGTGTGAGTGACCTAAAGCCTCCAAGGCTTTATCTGAATTGTGTTGCATTGTATTACCATCCTCCTGGCTTATTCATGAAGCTGGTTGACTGTAATGAGTAAGCGGAGGCTTCTTATCTTTTTTAGGAGGAAACCTGTGGGATTAACACTAAGAAAGCACTCATGCCCAGGCTCCCGAGTGGCGCAGCGGTCTAAGGCACTGCATCTCAATGCTTGAGGCGTCACTACAGACCCCCTGGTTCGATTCCAGGCTGTATCACAACCGGCTGTGATTGGGAGTCCCATAGGGCGGCGCACAATTGGCCCAGCGTCGTCCGGGTTTGGCTGGTGTAGGCCGTCATTGTAAATAAGAATTTGTTCTTAACTGACTTGCCTAGTTAAATAAAGATGAAATAAAATAAAATAAATGCCCTTGTCAAGTTCTACAGGGTGACTAAACTCCTGCTAGTATCCACTTACAGTAGCTTGCTAGCTCCTAACATGATGAAAATGTCATGCTGTGGTGGGATTCAATTTTGAGCGCCGGTTCAGATGTGGCCACACACTGCGTTTAGAATGTCTAACATCCTTTATTCCCTCGAACAGAAGCTGGCATCTCCCGAAAGGCCGTAGCTGCACCTACTGTTTCCATCAGCCGTATCTGCATCTACAGTTGTTTGAATGGAGGAGACCAGAGCTGTCAGTCATGGCACTCTAACCTCGATTGGGAAACACAGGGTTTCGATTTCCTGCCGAAGATCGCCCTTCAAATATTCATCGCCCCTATATTCTGGAGCCATTTGATAATTGACACTGGGACAGGTTTTCTTATCTCCTCTCTTCATCTGAGCGTGTGGAGCACCATTAAAGATAGCCCTTTAGCCTCTCACACCAGACCTATTAAACCTGCCTTTGTGTTGTGGCCCAATGCCTTCTTGGACTAGAAGCTGCTGACTGTTAGGAGTTATTCTGTTAAACTCTCCCTTTCTTCTCTAAATGTGTTTGGTCTGCTTTTCTTTGAGAAATATTATTCTGAGATGCTTGAGGATTTCCCTAGCCCAGAGATCAGTTTTACTGACTCTGACTTTACCAACGTCCTGCGTTCATGTCTTTGGAGACTTCTCTTTCTTGCTTAATCCATTCTTTAGGGCTCAATGTATGCCTTCTGTTGTGAACTGGATCTGTACAGTTAGCATGTACTGTATAGCCCAGCTATCAGTTTGACCGGACAATCAGCGTTTTTTGTCCTTAACTGCCCTTTAATTCAATTTCATTCTAAGACAGACTTAACTTTGTGGCCAGAGATAAGAAAAGAGGGAGTGGGCTTTCCGGTCCCAATCTGTCAGCACGTCTTCTTATCACAGACTGAAATGTATTGTATTATATCCTGTCTGAAAGTTGCTTTAACCTTTTCCCAACCTTTCCTTTGGACATTTTTAGTTTAGACTTTGCGGACTCTCTGTCTTGTTGGTGCTCTGCGGAGCGTATAATATATGTGTTGATATTCCCTGATCTGGCACGAGCCCCCACAGAGGATCAGAACAGAGGAAAGTGCTGTCCTCTGACTTTGGGAGTGCTGACATCTTCATATTCCTGCCCACCCTGCCACCCGCTCCCTCCCAGATACCTCTGGTTGATGTTCGTCTGCCTGGCCGACTTTCGTCCGCTTTCCTTCATGAATACAGACGTGAATCACAGGGATTAGCATTCCGCTCTTCCTCTCTCTCCCCGCCTCCGGCCGCCTCTTCCTCAGCGGTGTCTCAGCTCCATACATGCGTCTGGCAGTTCCGCTGACGTGGGGGGTCTGTGATGAGTGGCTGGGGGCCCCGGCGGAAGGAGCCCAGTCGGACGCTACCTCACTCACTGCCACTTTGGAAAGCCCTCGTCTCACTGAATATTTCATGGTGTGATTTGGGATGTAAATTAAAGATGTGTTCCAGGTGGGTTTGACTGGACTGAGTCTTATTCTCTGTGACTGGTGGGGAGAGTGGCTGTTCTAAGGCTGCCCTTCACCTTGGCAGGCTCGTAGGGACTTAGGGTTGGAGTGACGGGTCTTTTCTGGGTGTTGTTGTTCTGCTTGTTATCACAGAATATAATATAATATATCACAGATAAATATCAACTCAGAATGGATGAAGTGAGCGAAAGAAAGAATTTGAGCGTTAGTGTCTATGTGTGTGTGTTTATTTACTGTAGGCTGTGTGTGTGTGCCAATGAGAGACTTCTAAATTGGTAATGCCTGCATCCCACCCTCAGAGAGGTGGCTGTTTTCTCTGCCAGCATGGTGGAGTGTAATATTACTCAGCAGCAGCATGGGCTCTTTATAGAAGGCCACAGGCTCCCTGCGGTGCGACACACACTGACGGCTCAGACAATCAGGAATATTACACAAACATCCTGGAGTGGAAGCAGGCGTTCTGAACTAGAGGATGAAATCCCCCGCTGGGTTGTAGTGTGCTGCTGTCCTCTCACCAGATGACCCTGAGTCTAGCACAACACCAGCCCGGAAGGGGATATGTTAATGTTGTAAAACATTTGTCTCATAACTGATTCAAACACTAATTGGAATTCGAATTGACTGATCACATTTATGCTTCGAATAGTCTGCATGATGCATCTGTGGGATAACAGAGTGGACTTTGTAAAAGGAAAACGCTTAGCCATTGTGCTCCTGTCTAGAACAGATTGTCCTCCTCCCTCTGCCTGTCCTGTATCATGGTGAGGAATGTCTTCCAGGGAACCCACAGACAATTTATAACCTCCAAAGGCCACCGTTTACTCACTAGAACAGCCTGAATGGCTTATACTTCAAAATTATGAGGGTGAATGGGAGAAAATTACATTTATATATGTGAGCCAACATGTCTGGAGAATGTATGAATATACAATTCATCTCGTTGTCGTTTTATTCGCTGCATTGTTTTAAAAGGTCAGCAGTCTCAAAGTGCTCCACCCCTTCGCCCCTGCTCGCCCCCCTCGCCCCGGCACCACCACATTCACACTCGGCAAAAGAAGACTGTGCTACTCTTCTCACTAAAGTGACAGGCCGACTAGAAGGGGATGGCAGAGGGCTAAACAGGCACTTCAAGATGGAACAGCTGTATGTTTAATTGTTCAACTTGATCTCTACAGTAGTGTTTGAATGGCGGCCAGCATCATTAAGTAGAGAGAGAGAGCAGGACCTGGCCTGAGAGGAACGCTTAGTGTAAAGGGAAATGCCAATTTGCCCATTTTGTCTTTTGTTGTCTCTAAACATACCTCCGAAACAGAGTTGGGTGAGGGTATAGTGTTTTTATATAGACTGGCGCTAACTGGAGCTGAGAGGCTTGGATGCACATAGAATTTGGTTGGTTTGTTGTTGTTGGGAGCCCAAGGTGACCTGGTGCTATACTCCTCATTATAAACTGGGTGGTTTGAGCCCTGAATGCTGATTGGCTGAAAGCTGTGGTATATAAGACCGAATACCACGGGTATGACAATTTTTTCTAATTACGTTGGTAACCAGTTTATAATAGCAATAAGGCAACTCAGGGGTTTGTGGTATATGGCCAATATACCACAGCTAAGGGCTGTATCCAGGCACTCCACGTTACGTTGTGCACACACCTCCTTGGGCCTTATTGCCTAATTAGTCCCCTTGTGCTGGGATGAATGGTAGAGGACAAACACTAATATATCTATCTATACACGGCTAAAATCAAAGAAGCACATCAATAAGGGCCATGATGGATAGCATCAATAGGATCTCCTATGGACCATACTGTGATGCCTCTTCTGTATTTCCTCAGCATATGTTTTTCATACAAATAACATGAGTTTTTTTAGGGGCTGGATATAATCTGAGTTTTGTTGACTGGCTCCTCTGCCCTTTTCTCAATTCCAATTTATCTTTATCAACACAAAATTGGAAAGGGTTAATTCAATTATCTGTAGTCCTATGAGACTGGAGGACATTTAGACCTTTAGAGGAGGGGTTGCTTCTCTTTCTCGCTCTCTCTTTCTCTTTCCCTTTCTGTTTATTTTTCTATTTCTCTTTCCTTCTCCCTCTCTCTCTCTTGGCTGTAGTTAGGTGCTGCAGTTAGAGGTGGTTTGATAATACAGTAATGGTGATGGACCTAATGAAAAGATATTGCCCTGCCACGTTACTGCAGGTTGTGTGTGTGTGTATGTGTGTGTGTGTGCACTTGGAGAGCAGGGAAAGGGTAGAGCGGAGCCCAGTAAGGTAACTAAATGTAATTTAGCTATTTCTTCATTTACTCTGATGAGCTCTGTCACCACCTGTGTGACCAATGGCCCTGTGCAGGCGGACCCGTGGTGTGTGTGTGTGTTAACATGGCCCCGTGTAGCTCAGTTGGTAGAGCATGGCGTTTGCAACGCCAGGGTTGTGGGTTCGATTCCCACGGGGGGCCAGTATGAAAAAATGTATGCACACACTAACTGTAAGTTGCTCTGGATAAGAGCGTCTGCTAAATGACTAAAATGTAAATGTAAGATGCGGGTGTTCTATGAAGAGTGATGAGGCAGGTCTCCCCTCTGCACCTCTCAGAGGACTTGTTTCAGCAGCAGGGCTGAGAGGAAGTGTCCTCATGGAGTAATGGAGTGGGCGAGCGAGCCTGATGGAGGGTGATGGTTGGAGGGAGGACTAACGAGGAGGAAAATAAGCTGAGCAATCTCCCCCCACCCCTCCCTTCCGAGTGACTGTACACACACACACACACAGACACACACAGACACTGACTGACAGCCACTGAATAATGTTTTCCCTTGACTCCTCAGTGACACAGAGAGAGAGAGTATCTTTGTGTTATCCTCTATCTAGCACACTATCAAGGTCAGTTGTAATGAGTTTTGGACAAAACAACAAATTATCAGAAACCTACACATGGATAGTGTGTAAGGTTTCTCTAAACAGTTTTGCCAAATTGAAAATGTATCCTTTTAAACTTTATTTTCCAAGTAAAATCAATAGTTATTCTTCCTACTATAGTGTAAAAGGAAAGAGACCTTTTTAGAACACACCTACGATTGGATGATTGAATCCATAGCTATTGTTGGTGTGGAGGTGAGTCTGTGCTCAATCGGACATGTGACAGGTGATTAGTTAAATGTTTGTCTCAGGGTGAATACAATCCTATTGAACAGTAGTCGGTTTCATAGGTTCTCTGTCTCTGTCACATACAGAGAGCCACAGGCAAGGAGCCACAGGCACAGCAGGGAGGGAGGTGTGCTTCCTGTTTCTTTGTCATTCCCCAAGGAGGGACGTTCTCAGCCAGGAGTCTGTTTCTACTTCTACTTACTTTACTTTGTTCCCTCTCTACTTCCCTACTTCCTTTTTCTATTTCTGGTCTTCCGACCATCCAAGTGTCCAAGAGGAAATAATTGAGATGACTGTGTGTGTGTGTGTGTGTGTGTGTCCCCACAAGGGTTTTCGTTAGCCGGTAATAGACGGCTTTTGCCGATAAATCAAATTGGTGCAGGCCAAGTGTCCGGGAGAATAAAAATAATCCCATTGCGAATAATGCTTTTTAGCCTATTCATTGATGGAAATACCAGTCGATGTAAATACATTTGACCGGCCATGCTTATCGGTTTATAGGTAATTTGCATAATTTAGTGGAATTAAATTGGCGCTTGTGTATTTTCGTTAGTCATTATATATCTTATTTATCACACACGCACAGCATACAGATATAGAACCTAGTTTTAGCGGGAAAATCTGTCAGACAGAGCGAGAGCTGCTGCTACAGCTCCTGTTGCTGCTGGAGTGAAACGTAAAATGCTTTTATAAGTCCAATCAATGAGCAACAATTCTAAATGCAATCACGTGTTATTTTTTTATGGCCACAATTAAAAAGAGCTACTCATTTTATTTCTCAACTGGAAATTGAAGTGCGCTTCCCATTCGCCATTCAAGTGCATAAGCAATGGTATGCAGGCTTCAGTGTGTGACGGGACAGCCTTGCAATGAGCTGGAGGCAGTATGCAATTTGAAAACATATACTTAGTTGTTTGAAACCTGAACATTTTACTACATATTATGAGGTATGTCTTTCCTTGCTTCAAAGTAGCCTAGCCAAAATCCGACCATAGAAATGTGGAGGCAATTATTTTATAAAGACTTCCATTTCAACCAGCAGCATATTTCTCTCATTTTCTATTGTTTTTCAAATCAAATTTATTTCATTGTCCATTAGCCAAAGGCACAATCCTAATGATATTATACTAGTTCTTGCATCTTTAGATCTCCCCTCTTTCAACATTTCTAACGGATATTTTCATCTTTGTCACATGAACTCTCTCACATGTGCGGTGCACTTTTGACTATTGTATTCCCGCTAATTGCATAATGGAACAAACATTCAAATCAAAATAAAATACAATTGTATTTGTCACATGGTTCGTAGACTAACAGTAAAATTATTTCTTACAAGCCCTTCCCAACAATGCAGAGGGAAACATTTTTAAATAATAGAACAAATAATAACACAAGGAATAAATACACAATGAGTAATGATAACATGGCTATATACATGGGGTACCAGTACCAAGTCGATGTGCAGGGGTAAGAGGTAATTGAGGTAGATTTGTACATATAGGTAGGGGTAAAGTGACTAGGCAACAGGATAGATAATAAGCAGTAGCAGCAGCGTACGTGATGAGTCAAAAGAGTTCAAAAGGGGTCAATGCAGACAGTCCGGGTAGCTACAGTGGGGAAAATAAGTATTTAGTCAGCCACCAATTGTGCAAGTTCTCCCACTTAAAAAGATGAGAGAGGCCTGTAATTTTCATCATAGGTACACGTCAACTATGACAGACAAAATTAGAATTTTTTTTTCAAGAAAATCACATTGTAGGATTTTTAATGAATTTATTTGCAAATTATGGTGGAAAATAAGTATTTGGTCAATAACAAAAGTTTCTCAATACTTTGTTATATACCCTTTGTTGGCAATGACACAGGTCAAACGTTTTCTGTAAGTCTTCACAAGGTTTTCACACACTGTTGCTGGTATTTTGGCCCATTCCTCCATGCAGATCTCCTCTAGAGCAGTGATGTTTTGGGGCTGTCGCTGGGCAACACGGACTTTCAACTCCCTCCAAAGATTTTCTATGGGGTTGAGATCTGGAGACTGGCTAGGCCACTCCAGGACCTTGAAATGCTTCTTACGAAGCCACTCCCTCGTTGCCCGGGTGGTGTGTTTGGGATCATTGTCATGCTGAAAGACCCAGCCACGTTTCATCTTCAATGCCCTTGCTGATGGAAGGAGGTTTTCACTCAAAATCTCACGATACATGGCCCCATTCATTCTTTCCTTTACACGGATCAGTCGTCCTGGTCCCTTTGCAGAAAAACAGCCCCAAAGCATGATGTTTCCACCCCCATGCTTCACAGTATGTATGGTGTTCTTTGGATGCAACTCAGCATTCTTTGTCCTCCAAACACGACGAGTTGAGGTTTTACCAAAAAGTTCTATTTTGGTTTCATCTGACCATATGACATTCTCCCAATCCTCTTCTGGATCATCCAAATGCACTCTAGCAAACTTCAGACGGGCCTGGACATGTACTGGCTTAAGCAGGGGGACACGTCTGGCACTGCAGGATTTGAGTCCCTGGCGGCGTAGTGTGTTACTGATGGTAGGCTTTGTTACTTTGGTCCCAGCTCTCTGCAGGTCATTCACTAGGTCCCCCCGTGTGGTTCTGGGATTTTTGCTCACCGTTCTTGTGATCATTTTGACCCCACGGGGTGAGATCTTGCATGGAGCCCCAGATCGAGGGAGATTATCAGTGGTTTTGTATGTCTTCCATTTCCTAATAATTGCTCCCACAGTTGATTTCTTCAAACCAAGCTGCTTACCTATTGCAGATTCCGTCTTCTCAGCCTGCTGCAGGTCTACAATTTTGTTTCTGGTGTCCTTTGACAGCTCTTTGGTCTTGGCCATAGTGGAGTTTGGAGTGTGACTGTTTGAGGTTGTGGACAGGTGTCTTTTATACTGATAACAAGTTCAAACAGGTGCCATTAATACAGGTAACGAGTGGAGGACAGAGGAGCCTCTTAAAGAAGAAGTTACAGGTCTGTGAGAGCCAGAAATCTTGCTTGTTTGTAGGTGACCAAATACTTTTTTTCCGCCATAATTTGCAAATAAATTCATAACAAATCCTACAATGTGATTTTCTGGAAATTTTTTCCTCAATTTGTCTGTCATAGTTGACGTGTACCTATGATGAAAATTACAGGCCTCTCTCATCTTTTTAAGTGGGAGAACTTGCACAATTGGTGGCTGACTAAATACTTTTTTCCCCCACTGTATTTGGTTAACTATTTAGCAGTCTTATGGCTTGGGGATATAAGCTGTTCAGGGTCCTGGGGGAAGAAGCTGTTCAGGGTCCTGTTGGTTCCAGATGGTGCATCGTTACCGCTTGCCGTGCGGTTACAGAGAGAACAGTCTATGACTTGGGTGGCTGGAGTCTTTGAACATTTTGAGGGCGTTCTTCTGACACTACCTGGTATAGAGGTCCTGGATGGCAGGAGGATGTACTTGGCCATACGCACTACCCTCTGTAGCGCCTTGCAGTCGGATGCCAAGCAGTTGCCATACCAAGCAGTGATGCAGCCAGTCAAGATGCTCTCTATGATGCAGTTGTATAACTTTTTGAGGATCTGAGGGCCATGCCAAATCTGTTCAGCCTCCTGAGGGGGAAGAGGCGTTGTCGTGCCTTCTTCACAACTGTGTTGGTGTGTGTGGACCATATTAATTCCTTGGTGATGTGGACACTGAGGAACATGAAGCTCTCGACCCGCTCCACTACAGCTCTGTTGATGTGAATGGGAGTGTGTTCTCCCCTCAGTTTCCTGTAGTTCATGATCAGCTCCTTTGTCTTGCTGATGTTGAGGGAGAGGTTGTTGTCCTGGCAGCACACTGCCAGGTTACTGACCTCCTCCCTATAGGCTGTTTCATTGTCGTCAGCGTTCAGGCCTACCAGCGTCGTGTCGTCAGCAAACTTAATGATGGTGTTGGAGTTGTGCACGACCACACAGTCATGGGTGAACAGGGAGTACAGGAGGGGACTAAGCATGCACCCCTGAGGGGCCCCTGTGTTGAGGGTCAGCGTGGCGGATGTGTTGTTGCCTACCCTCACCACCTGGGGGCGGCCCATCAGGAAGTCCAGGATCCAGTCGCAGAGGGAGGTGTTCAGTCCCAGGATCCTGAGCTTAGTGACGAGCTTGGAAGGCACTATGGTGTTGAATGCTGAGCTGTACTCAATGAACAGCATTCTCACATAGGTGTTCCTCTTGTCATTCGTGCTTAGCCTACTGCCTTGTGGGCACTGCTGTGCTTATAATGTGAAGAAATAATATTTAACCAACATTTTAAACTAAACGTCCTCTTCTGTTGCATCAGTCTTATTGCTTAAGAATATTTTTTTATGTTGCCTAGGTCTACTGGTTGTGTGAATTTGGGATTTATCGTCCCACAACTGTCCCAGAGTCTATTTTAAGTAGGCTATTTCTTTCTCGCACAGGACGACAAGATGACCAATAGAATAGGTAAACTCTCTCGCTCTCATATGAGTATTTTACCTAGTTATTTACAGATTATCTCATTTAGCTCTTTTGTAGCTTTGTCAACTATGTGTGTGTTTTCTATACCTGTTCGCACCTCTCCCTGTAAGCTTTACAGACGCTCCCCACCCCTTGGCTGCAACCCTTCTAATTTAGTGTACCCTGCGCGTACAACCCATGTGGAATTCCTGATCTCTGGCAGCGTTTGGAACTGCCGATCTGCGGTCAAGAACGCTGACTTCATCTCAGCCTATGCTACCCTTCAGTCCCTGGACTTTTTGGCCCTGATGTGGAGACATGGATCACCCCAGAGAACACTGCTACTCCAGCTGCTCTTTCTTCATCTGACTATGTTTTCTCTCATAGTCCGTGAGCATCTGGTCATCGCTGTGGGGCACAGGTCTACTCATTTCTCCTAAGTGGAGATGTTCTCTTTTCTCTCTCTCTTACCTGTCCATCTCTTTGAATTCCATGCTGTCACTGTCACTTGTCCACTCAAGCTTAACATTATTGTAATCTATCGCCCACCAGGTGCCCTTGTAGAGTTCCTCAATGAGCTTGACACCTTGATAGGCTAATTTCCTGACAATGGCTCACCGCTCTTCGTACTTGGCGACTTCAACCTCCCGACGTCTGCCTTCGATTCATTTCTTTCCAACTCTCTCTTTCCCCTCCTTGCCTCTTTTGACCTCACCCTTTCCCAATCCCCTCCAACTCACAAGGCAGGCAATACGCTTGACCTCATCTTTACTAGAGTCTGCTCGCCTACTAATGCAACCCCCCTCCAGGTCTCTGATCACTACTTTGTTTCCTTTTCTGTCTCCCTTTCCTCCAACCCTAACCACTCAGCCCCTACCCAGATGGTCATGCGCCCATCGCAATCTTCGCTCTCTCTCTCCCACTACTCTCTCCTCTTCTATCCTATCATCTCTCCCTTATGCTAAATCCTTCTCCCTTCTGTCTCCTGATTCTGCCTCTTCGATCCTACTCTCCTCCCTTTCCACATCCTATGACTCACATTGTCCCATTTCCTTCCGGCCGGCTCAGCCCTCCCCTCCAGCTCCGTGGCTGAGTGACTCAATGCGAGCTTACAGAACAGGGCTGCGGGCAGATGAGGGAAAATGGAGGAAAACTAAACTTCTGGAGGACCTATCATCCTTTCACTCCCTCCTCTCTACCTTCTCTTCCTCTGTATCCTCTGCTAAAGCCACTTTCTACCACTCTACATTTCAAGCTTCTGCCTCTAAACCTAGAAAACTCTTCTCCACCTTCTCCTTCCTCCTTAATCCTCTACCCCCTCCACCTCCCTCTTCCCTCTCTGTGGACGACTTTGTCAACCACTTTGAAAAAAAGGTTGACGACATCCGCTACTCATTCACTCAGCCTATTGAGTCCACTGGTCTCACTCACACAGAACTACCCTACGCCTGGACCTCTTTCTCCCCTCTCTCTCCAGATGACATCCTGCGACTAGTGAGGTCTGGCCGCCCGATAACCTGCCAGCTCAACCCCATCCTCTCCTCCCTTCTCCAGACCATCTCTGGAGACCTTCTTCCATTCCTCACTTCCCTCATCAACTCATCCATGACCACTGGTTGCGTCCCCTCTGACTTCAAAATGGCCCGAGTTGCTCCCCTCCTCAAGAAACCAACACTCGACTCATGGGCTCCCGAGTGGCGCAGCGGTCTAAGGCACTGCATCTCAGTGCTTGAGGCGTCACTACAGATCCCCTGGTTCGATTCCAGGCTGTATCACAACCGGCCGTGATTGGGAGTCGCATAGGGCGGCGCACAATTGGTCCAGCGTCGTCCGGGTTTGGCCGGTGTATGCCGTCATTGTAAATAAGAATTTGTTCTTAACTGACTTGCCTAGTTAAATAAAGATAAAATACAAATAAATAAAAAATTAAATCTGACGTCAAAAACTACAGACCTGTATCCCTTCTTTATTTTCTTTCCAAAACACTTGAGCGTGCTGTCTCTGATCAACTTTCTCGTTATCTCTCTCAGAACGATCTTCTTGACCCTAACCAGTCAGGTTTCAAGTCGGGTCACTTAACCGAGACTGCTCTTCTCTGTGTCACGGAGGCTCTCCGCACTGCCAAAGCTGACTCTCTCTCCTCTGTTTTCATCCTCCTAGATCTATCCGCTGCCTTTGACACCGTGAACCATCAGATCCTCCTCTCCACCCTCTCAGGGCTGGGCGTCTCAGGCTATGCACACTCTTGGATTGCATCCAACCTGGCAGGCCGCTCCTACCAGGTGACGTGAAGAGGATCTGTGTCTGCACCACGTACCCTCACTACTGGAGTCCCCCAGGGCTCGGTTATAGGCCCTCACCTCTTCTCTCTATACATCAAGTCACTCGGCTCCGTCATATCCTCACATGGTCTCTCCTATCATGGCTATGCGGATG